>NW_009648443.1:1331608-1434443 GCF_000708025.1 Charadrius vociferus
AAACAGTTTGCAAGAGGTGTGCTGGTCTGGGGTACGGTGAATGTTTTACGTGCCCAGGCTACTTCGGAGTTTTGCGGGATTATTCAGTACGTGCGAAAGTTCTATGTTAGCTCGTATTTTTTGATAGCCGGTGCTTATAAAATTAAAAATCCCAGGGAAGAAGGGAAATCGATGTGACACCTTGGATCCTACGGAATTTCTTCCCGCTGTGGTTTGATACGCAGCTGCCGAAAATGAACCTTTCCCGTTTGTTGTCATTTGACGGTCAAGTGCGGGAAAAATAGTATTATGTATTAAATAACGTTAGTAGACAAAGTAAGCACAAATACAATTCACTTTTGCTATTGCTAGGGCAGTGTATTTCAAGCTTCGTTTACATGGATGCGCTGAAGTGCTGGTTGTCTTGCTTTCTCGGTTTAGCTAACCATTGGAATGTCCAAATGGTGATGAATTGTGTCTACTTTAGAGCCAAAACATATTTGGTTCGTGGCCAGAGTTGCTCAGCTTCCCATAACAGTCTGTAGGAAAAAGACATTTTGTGTGTCTAACCACAGTCCTGAAGTTGATGCCATAGCAACTTTGTGATCTGAGTATGTACTTGTGAAGACAGCGAAGCAGTCTTAGTGGAGGTGTTCTGCTTTTCTTTAGCTGAACTTCTTACTGTCATCAAAATTAAACCTGTCTTTGAAGACAAAAGATGAAACAGCAAGCCCTCAAACGCCTGTGTGTGTAAGAACATCAGCCTTATCTGTTAGTTATTTGCAATGGTACCCATAAGCATCTGTAAGCTGAAATATATATTAATGGTTTTAACATTAAGATTTTTCTGTAGAGATGCTGTTTTGACTAAAAATTGGTATTTTAGGCGCTATCAGGAGCTAGGTCTTCATGCTTTCCAGAAAAAAGAAAGGTCAGCTTTGGGGTTTTTTTGTGCAGGTAAGGCTTGACAAAACTGGGTTAGGTCGTGTCTTTTGGTTGCTTTCAGCTCCCAAGAATTAACATGGAGGGTGGAGAGTTTATTTATCACACAGCTGTGGCAATGGAAAAAGAAGAAAAAAGCATATGGCTGAACAAATGTATAAAGTCTAATTTTTTAAAAATATGTTTGTGTATAGGAGGCACTGCTGTTAGAAAACTGACTTTTGAATAATAAGTAAGGCACAGTATAATGAAAAAAACCCCAAAAGCAAGCACTGAAACAGTCCAGGATCCGCACTGCATTTGGTTTTGTATTTAACTTTAGTTTGAAAAGTGCCTTGTTTTTTGTTTTTTTTTTTAAAAAAAAAGGTTGTTTTGGTGGAATCTTAAACTCTGATCTTGTCCTGGAGGGGAGTAAATAAAGGGGTCAGTTGCTCATTAATGCAAAATACCTGTTGTGTGGCCTAATATTAACGTGTCAACTTCCTGTGCTATCTCTTAGTACCTTCTCCTTTTAAAATTCACTGTTTAGCATGACTGATTTGGTCTTTAGTATTTATGATTTTGAATTTATGGAAGGAGACTGATTTAGTCTCCTTTAGTATTCATTGTGTTTAGGAAATCCTATAAGGATATTTCATTATACTTACCCAATTAGATTATTTAAGTATAAAATATACTATAGGGATCGTGAGATGCTCTCTGTTCTGTATGTAGCCTCACCATATCCCTGTAAGAGTCTCGTGCAGCGTACCTCTCCTGCTTACTTGGGATGCAGACAACTTTAAGCAGGGAGAGTCTGCACCAGAACACAGGTTTTCTGCTGTCCAGTTTTGTGCTTCAGCAAACTGGGGTGCTTTTGATCTCCTTATTGTAGCTATGATGTCCTGGTGCTTCCCCATGCTCCCGTCTTTCAGCTCCACGGAGAGACTACTCCTGCAGAGGCTGCTTTGTAGTTATTTCAGGTTTCTGCACTGTATAGGTAATACATCACTGTGTAGGCTGCTTTTTCATAGAACCACAGAATGGTTTGGGCTGGAAGGGACCTTGAGGCCCATCTGGCTCCACCCCCCTGCCCTGGGCAGGGACACCTCCCACCAGCCCAGGTTGCTCCACGCCCCGTCCAACCTGGCCTTGAACACCTCCAGGGATGGGGCAGCCACAGCTTCTCGGGGCAACCTGCCCCAGGGGATCACCACCCACACAGGAGAGAATTTCTTCCTCATATCTCATCTAAACCTCTCCTCTTCCAGTTTGAAGCCATTCCTATCACTCCATGCCCTTGTAAAAAGTCCCTCCCCAGCTCTCCTGTAGGCCCCTTCAGATACTTCATCCATCCTTGTCACTCCCGCATCTTGAAATATATGCATTGCAGTTCATGTTATAGTAATGACTTGAACTTTCTAAAGTCCTGTTTCTCTTGCCATGCTTTGGGAACTGTTTTTCTTTCCTGCCCTCCCCTCACTGAGAGGAGGCCCATTAAGCTATCGGCTTAATCTGTAAAGGCAATTTGGTACTGGAATATTAAACTTTGTGATACCTTAACTTCAGTGCTTGGCCTGCCTGAATAACGTATGGGGACGTTCCTGCGCCCAGGTGGTAGTTGTAAGAGTCTGGAAGCAGGCGGCCGGTAACAAAAAGCGTGTATTGGAGTTACTTCTCCATTGCGTGACTGGGAGTAGTTGCTGGAGTACGTGCTTTATTTCCTGAGGTAGTGCCATCTCTAATTTAGTATTTAACTTATTTTCTTTTCTCTTCTTGGTCTGTAATAGTAATTTCTAATGAGGGTGCCAGTTTGAAAAGGGACGTTCCCCTAGCTGGTTGGGTGAAAGCCTTGCAGACCAGCCGGCTGGCCAGGTTTGAAGCGTCTCCTCACTGGTGTCCTGTCGTGGGGGATGTCCATTCTGCAGCAGCCGCAGGGAACGGTTTGCTGGGTGTCAGGGACGATACAGTGCTTCCCACTTGGGAATCTCGCCGGGTCTCTAACGGGGGCGGGGGGCAATTCAGCGATACCAGTATAGTGCTTTGCATAGCCATTAGCAGAAATTTGAGTGTCTTTGAGGTCAAATCAAGAGCTGCTTTTAGGATCTTGGTGTTGTTGAAGTTGGTGGCAGTGCTCAATAAGTGACTGCACATTTGACCTTTTTCTGCAAATACTCCGTCTGTGTCACCGAGTTAGGGGTTACGGCTTTTTCGTGTTTGCATGGTGACTTACGTGGTGAAGCACTGCTTTGTGAAGCGCTTCTGCAGTCCGGATGACCACAGTGATTCTGGGAACAGGGCTGCTCTGGTCATCTAGTTCTCCCTCACATGCCTTGGTGAGTTTGGCTCTAGCTACAAGTGCATGAAACTGCAAAACTAGACGCAACTTGGTGTTCTAGTGATCTTAAATATTGTAAACACAGAAGGTACAAAGCTACAGGTGTGTTATTATCCCTGTGTGTTTTTTATCAGCTGCCTCAAGTTCGTGATGTTGCTTTAAAGTTAGAAATTGTGAATTATCAATAAATGCAGATTTCCACGTTTCAGATTTCTAAAATGCAGGGTGGTGTTAAAAGAGAAAACGCTCCATAGCCTACAGTAGAACTGTTTGCAGTCTCCTGTTGGCCCGCAGTAGAATTTCCCCCCTGATTAGCCATCCAAGTATTTCTCAAATTGAACACATTTTTTTTTAAAAAAAGATGCATTGTGTTGCAGCATTGTAAGAATTAACGTGTTGAAGACAGGCGCGCAGGGTGGACGTGTGGCACGCACCGCATCGCGTGGGGTGGGAGCTGGTGCGGGCAGAGGGTGGGAATGGCCGGGGGGTCTCGGGGAGCCGCGCTGGCCAAAGGCCCTCGGGACAGGGGCGGTGTGAGAGGTGCCGGCTCGGGGCTGGGGGGGTAGCTTGGATGTTGAACCTCCTCCACTTCAAGTTGTTTCTTACCCTTCCCCTTCTGCCGGCATATTCCCCCATCTGCCTAGTGCAGACAAAGCTGTAATTAAAATATTCAAGAATTAGCGTGTTTGTAACAGTCTTCCGACTTTGTAAGGAGTCTTTTCGGCTTGACCCAAGCTACTGCTGTGGTTCGTGCGCGGTTGAGCCGGCGGAGCACCTGGGCCGTGCTGGCCACCGCGGCTCCGCTTGGACTCCGCACCGCCGCTGTAGAGGTCGCTCACTCCTACACGCGGGTATGGAACCGGCAACTGCTGTTACTGCTTGTGTTACCCGCACCCCGTAGGATGTAACGTGCCCTTCCAGAAAGGTGTAGGGCCACAGGGCGAGGGGCTGCTACTTGTTTGCTGCGTATTTCGTCTCTTTGATAACTAACAGCTTTAAACCCGAAGGTGCCTGTAAAACGTTCGCTGCAGTGCATTGAAGTTGCGTACGTGGTGTGGGTTGGTTCCTTTGTTTTGTTGTTGGTTTGTTGGTGGGGTTTTTTGTTTGGTTTGTTGTTTTTTGTTTGGGCTTTTTTCTTTTCTTTTTTTTTTTTTAATACTTGATCTTAGTCTTGGTTAAATTTAGATCCGGCGGGAGAGAAGCTGGAACTTGTTAGCAACACAGGAAACGCCCCAAAAGAGAGTTTTTGATGTGTGTGTTTGTGTGTAAATGTGAGCTCGGCAGCTGTGCGGCTGGAGTTGGACTGGGGGCAACCGTGTTTAGTTTAGAACAGTTTTGCATCTTTAAATGTTGTGTGAGGTTCTGGTGGGACTTCGCTGCCATGTACTTAATAGAATTAAGTATTAATTATTAAATATCCATGACTTGTCAAAAGCCGGTAGTTTTAAGTCAAATTCAAAGCTATTGCACTTAAAATAGCTGAGGTGTTTAACTGCTGAAAAGACAGAGTCCAGCTTAAACTGCTTCAGCTTTGTTTTATTTGGAAAAATACTAGACTTTGAGTAGTCTAAAGATGGTGCTTTTCTTCTTCCAGTCATTTACAATGAAACAAATCCATTTCTTTCTTACCAGATGTCCTTTCCTTAGAATCTCTATTTCTGACCGTACTTTTAACAAGTTAGGATTTAAACAATATACAAGTAAGAATAAATAGAAGCAAAATATGACCTTTGTTTTTTTGAAACTTAAATGAGATGGAAGTTGCTGGAGAGTTTAATGTGTGGGTTGGTTTTGGTTTGGGCTTGTTTTTTTGTGTTTGGTGTTTTTTTTGTTGTTGTTTTTGAACAAGAATGACAAAACACAAAATATTCTTAATGTGACTGGTTTTGTGTTTTACACCAGAAATGCCTTTGAGTTGAGTTGATTGGTTAATATGCTTAAAGGTCTGTTTTACACTGGGCTAAATTCCCATTGAGGTCACTGAGGGATTTTTGTGTGTGTGTGTGTCAGCAAGGACTGAGTTCCTGGATTTTTCTACAATATTTGCCAGAAACTGAAAGCTTGAAGACAAGAGGGAGGAATATTACTGCCACGAAGTAATATACATGGTTTTGCTACGACAAAGTAAAATTTTCAGCACTTCCCAACTACCGATACAGGATCTTTGTGTGCATGCCAGAACTACGTTGTCTCTTGAGTTCAAGAGACAATGAAAAGACATCAGGGGAAAGCTTAGCTTTATCCTCAGATAGATTATACTCGGCAAAGGTAGAATGGAGCATGGGAACATCACGCCTTCTAGCGTGAGGTACCAAACTAACGTATCTTTTCAGAATTCATTGATATATTTAAAAACCTGGGAATATAGAGCTGGTGTGTAGAGAGTTTTTGTTTATTGTCTGTCTAAGCTATTTTCTGTGCTACTGTGGTACATTACCTGATGTATTTTCTGTAAGTTCGCAGTCAGTCAATCAGTGAGTAATGGGACCGCTTTTTATAAAGTTTTACACTCATTCAGAAGTACTGGATGTATTTTGAAAGTTTGGGAAGCAAAGATCTCATCAGTGTTGGTTTTGTTTTTTGTTTTTTTTCCCCTGACCAGAAATGCTGCACTTTGTCTTTAAAAGACAATACGGAAAGGAGGAAAAAAATGACACGAAGTTATTTTGTTCCGCGAGAGTTCAAAGCTTAGTAAGAGTCTACACCAGAGAAATATACTGAATGGCTTGTTAGAGGGGACTCTTCTTTCTCTTGTTCTCCCCTCCCCGTGCCTGTGCAGAGGATTCTTCCAAGGCTCGTGCATCCTCTGCAGTGGTGTGTGCCACCAGCCTCGCGTCTGGGATCACAGCGGGGACGTGGGCTTCTTGAGAGAGCTCGTTGTATTAGCGAGGTGTTCCAAGAATCTGGCTAACTGGCATCTGAGAAATCTCACACTGTCCCTCGATCTGGTAGGAACAGGATTCTTTTCTTCCTATTTTCAGAACGTGGTTTTCTCCTTATTGAGCCTTGCTTGAGCCTGCTTTCTTCAATTCTTAGCTTTCCCCAGGAGAAAAATTGAATTTTGCTTCTTTGCAGTTTTCCTTCTGTTCTCAGGACTTTGAGCTAGGTGACTTCTTGTTGGTGTTACATCTGTTCTGTTCATAAATCCGTGAACTCGGCTCATTTGATTTACATAGGACTTGCAAGCATCCCGTGAACCGGTTAAGGTGAGGCAGTATACACTGTTTTGGCAAGACATACACATATATAAAGATAGACACACACCTAAGATTTTAATGAATAATTAATTTTTTTGAAGGATACAAATTTGTATTCCACTACTAGCACTCTAGCACTACTAGTTAAATTCTGGCTGTCAGGATTTTTTTTTTTTTAATTTCTTTTATTTTTTTGACACTTACCTGTGGAGGGAGTGCATTTTGGCATCTGAATTAGAGGCTTTGGAGGTGCTTGGCTGTTTAATTACTGAAAGCAATAGGACAACTGTAAAATTTTAATAAATATGGGCTTGCCAGGTATTTCATATTTTTGGTAAGAGCATGTAAGATCTTGTCTACACTGGGGAGTTATTGCAGAATGAGGCAGGGTGTGAATGTGGAGCGCTCTTCCCCTTGAATAGGCAAGCCTTTGATTTTTCTTCAAGAGCAGACTTGGGTGTTCCATGTATCTTCTTGTCCCTAGTTTGAGCTCTGTAGTGGACTTACGGCTGACAAGGAATAACACCAAAAGCATCTGTCTGGTTCATGTGAATAATCTCCATTGATGTCAGTGGTGTGCTCGTGTCAAGAGAGTATACACATGCCGAGTTGTGGCGGGACCGGAGGGCTTGCCTGTAAGCCCGCTGTGGTAGATCCTGCCTGCCGTAAATGTTCAAACAGAGCTTACTTTGACACTGCAGCAAGGGCTCTTCGTGCTGCTGCATTGTACATTAAAATGAAGAGAGCTTTAAGGGAAGAGGAATTGGAAGAACGTGGATGTTAGAGTGTTTCTTTGTAGTTTACGCTATAGAAGAATGCCCGAGTCTTGTCCGTAAAATAGCATGATTTGGTAATTAAAAACGGAACGTTTACGTTTCACAGGAGCCAGGAAAAGGGAGCATCCCTGGATTTGAGATGGGGAGTAGGGAGGGTAACACTCCTGCTTTGCCACATTGCTGTGGGTGAGACTTCAGGAGATAGTTGAGCAAATCTAACAGTTTGCTGTGATTCAGAGGAGTGGTTTTCCTTCCTCCTGTACCCGCCGTGAGATCCTGCTCTTTTTCCTGTGTCATCTCTGTTGCTCATCTGACTCCGCAGTGCAGTTCAGCAAACACGCAGCCTGTACCGGCGCTGGCCCAGCGCAGCAGGAGCGTGCAGCTGACCCCGTTGGCTGGCTTGTGAGGACTTGCCCGCTATGACCTTCAGCAAACTGGTCTTTGCTCCTCTTAAGCCAAAGGGAACTAAGACTGCAACCCTCCCTGCAGGCTGTAATGAGCTGGAATATGTTCTGAGATGCTCTGAGGAAGAAGGGGCAGTATATATAGATGCCTGAGACTCAGTCTGATTCGCATACCTTCTAGATGATGTAACTTAAATATCTAGTCTCAAGGCAGCCTCAAGAATGTTAATGTTAAATTCCCAAGCTTGCTAATTTATTTTATCCGCTTTAAATTGCTGCTTTATATCCTTCTTTTTGTGTGTGTGTGTTTGTGCTGATGTGTCCTGGACGATGGTACCAGTCCTGGTATGTTTGAGCCTTGTGTTCCTGCTTATTTCCAAGTTTCAGGGTCACTTAGGTGTTGTGTCTTGCTTTTCTTTTGGGTTTGGTTGGGTTTTTTTGGATGTGTTTGTTAGCAGATCCACTTAGGCAGTTGCATTCTCTGAAGGAGATAATTCTGCATTGCATTTTTAATACAGGTTTCCAAGATTTTCTTGCATGACTTGCCCTATTGGAGCAGGGGGGCTGGACCAGATGACCTCCAGAGGTGCCTTCCAACCTCAGCCATTCTGTTACTCTACCCTAATGAAAGAAGTCTTAATGAGTGTGGTTACTTTTTGTCATCGTGGGTATTTCAAGCTGTTGTTGCACACATACCACTCTGTCTAGTAACTTAGGCTAGAAGGTAGATATCCTAATGAAGAAAATACCAACATCAATTCGAAACCAGAGTAATATCTTTTAAAAGTCACATTAAAACCTCCAAAAGTGCTTACTTGCTAATAGATATGTTAATCTCTATTTATAGGCCTGAGAAGCAGGGAGTATATAATGTTTCCTTTGTATACAGCATCTGGATGGAGCTCTGCATTTGATTTCTGGCCAAAGTGAGTGGCTGTGATTCCCAGCCATTTCGAGATCAGGTAGTTTGTAAATAGGGATTATAGAAAATGTACTGTCCCAGGATTTTTAAGGATAGCTCACATGGGGGGGGCGGGGGAAGACCAGAACATGTACCTGTATTGGACAGTGATGTCTAAAATAGAGACCTGTAGTGTTGGGAGAAAATTATTAGTAAAACAGGAGGAGAGGGACCATTTTTGCTTTTTGAGAGGGAGGAAAATTCCATGAAAAAGCAGAAACTAAAATCCTGAAAATAATCTGGTAGGAAGGATGAAGAATATAGGAGATCTGGGACAAGATATGATAAGGAAATAGAAAAAAGCTTTGAGTTTTACTAGCACCATCTTACTGTCATTCAGGGAAATACAGCTGTCTATTAGTGTGACCTTTTTTTTTTTTTTAAAAAAAAAAATAATCTCGGGCATGTTTGCTTCACTGAAAACTTGGAAAGTAGCTGTGAGAATATAAAAGCCACCTTTTCTGTGTTCTGGACACACTTGGACAGCTTTGCTTTGTCTGTTGCTAGCTTTATCAAAGGGGTCTTCCGTTGCGTTGGTTGGTCAGGGACAGCGAAGCTGCGGGGCGGCACTTCGTCACCTCCCTGCGCAGCACAGCTGTGTGAAAGGATCCGTGGGCCGCAGAGGTGCCGTACCTGTGGCCGTCACTGTGGCCCTGCGCGGGACCGTGGTCCCCCCAGCAGAACTGCTCCCTCGCCGGCTGGCTGTGCTGGGGCGGGGGTGAGGCTGCTGTGGTGCTGCTGATGGCTTTGCTGGCGTGGTTTCCTTAGCGTGTCGGTAAAAGAATCCAGGAGTAGACCCAGCTTTGGTGTCAGTGTAGGACTGGAGTTAAACCGCTGGCACAGAAGAGAGCTGTACTGCTGCCTCATCCACTTGTGGATTCATTTCGGTGTTGTTTTCAAAGTTCAAATTCCTTAGTAGAGTGACTGTCAGCTGTCTCAGCATTTTTTCCTCTTCTGAGAGCTCTTCTGAACATCGGTAGTGATCTGCCCTGCTGCAGTACCTGCACCCGGGGTCGGGGCTGAAGACTCTGGAAGGAGGAAAAGCGTGGGGTGATGAGTTGTGGCCGGCAATGTACCCAATGTGCAGACGTGTGTCAGCACCCTGTAAACTCAGCAGTATTTCAGCTGCTCCCCTTTGCTATTGTTGCACAGAGAAATTCTCTGAGGAAAATCGCCCATTCTTACTGCGAATTTGCTTTTCAGTGGATGAGGGAAATGGTGGAAGAAGCCTTCGCTTCCGGACACTCATACCACGTCCTACAGCATTTTCCTTGAGTTGTGTGCATCTAGTGATCAAATACCGCCAGGTTTCACTAGTGCCTGCTTTGGCTTGGTATCAAATGGTTTCATTTTGCATTTGGAGGGAATTTGTTTTCCTTTTCTGAAAGGATCACCAGTCTGTTAAAGCCTTTGGAATTTTTTTCATGTGCGAAGTGGTACCGCTGTCAGACTATGTCAGACTGGTGCATCAGCAGATGCAACAGGCAATGTTTTAGGTATACAAAACCTCGCCTTTTTAAAAATGTGACCAAAGACAGTCATGCGGTGTGTTTATATGTAGCCTGGTGGTAGAATTGTCTCATTTTGAGGTACAGCAAAGTTTCTTCAAATCTGGAGCTGCCTAATGGTTTTTTCCTTTGTTCTTGTTTTGATTTGCTGGGTTGTTAGTGTAGCTTTGTAGAAAAAAGAAACAAATATGGAAATAAACATGTTTGTTGGACCACATACTATTTTAATTGTGTCCAGAAGAGACCTGTGGTGTTAGATCGCTTTGAAGTCACATTTTTTTGGATATTGCCTAGAGTACTGTTTTCAGAGCTGCCTTAGCTTACCAGTGTACTCCATTGACATTCTCAAGACATTACTCATTTTGGTCAGGTCTAATTTTGGAAAAGACAGTCTGTGATTTGTTTCTTTTCATTTGTGTGTTGGTTTTGTGTTTTGTTTTTTTAATATTGAGGCTGATAACAGCTTGGTTGGTGTGCATTGGACTGAAAAGGAACAAAAGTGGCTGCTTTGCAAGATCTGAGTCGCAAGTACACATCTTGAGTCTGAAAACAATACTCCATGCAGGCACATCACTGGGTAGGTTCGTGTAGGACTTTTTTATACATAGGACTTCTCATCTGCAGTATTTGGCAAGTTGAAAGTGAGACTGAGTAACTTTATCCCCCTTGCGATTGGTTTAGCCCGATGTTTCCTTCTAGTAAAGCATTTCACCATCTTAAATCCCTTTACCTGGGATCATTTCCCTTGAAGTTTTAAGGTGGTTGAAATAAATAGTCATTTATTTGTTTCTCTGTATGAGCTGTAGCCTAAAAACCACAATAAACAAGCAGATGGTGGTTCGCCTGTCTCAGCTGCCGTAGTTCATTTGCGAAGCTTATGGATTTTAGTGACACTAGTAAGCCTAGGAAGGTTGAGTCATTAGAATTCAACCTCACTGGATGGACCTTACAGTAAGTCTTTTCTTTTGTGGCATATGAGGGAAATGTAGCCCTCGGCTACTCACCCATCGTGTGACTGGAGAACTTGCCCATCCTTTGAGGGGAGTCTGAGTAGAAATGGTATGACTTAAAGAAAACTGAGTCCTGGCTTATGGTTAGTGGACAAATCCTGCGTGTGCTATCTGATGAGGAAGCACTGACCATCTTAAAAGAATGTCCTGTACCAAAAGTTAATAATAATTCAACTGCCGTGAGGTCATGTTGCTGCCTGCTAAATGAAATTTGGTCTTTTTCTCCTATGGAGGAGAGTATAGAAGTTGCGTGCACAGCTGGAGGAGATGGCCAAGTGAGTTTTAGAGCGTAATGAATCCAATGTGCCAGGCAGTGTTTCTGAAATCAGCTGGTAGGATTGCATGTCCATGCAGGCTTGAAATGAACTGTGATTGGGCTCAGAATTTTCATGTCATGAAGACATCACTCCTGCTGCTGTAGGAGAAACTGTTTTTCCATTTGCTGTAGCACAAAGAAGAGAGGATCCCTGATCAGAAGTAAGTGTTGGAGCCATTTGAAAATCCTGCCCAAAATTATTACAAATTTGATATGTGGCCAGTCAGTTTGATACTGTTGTATGAAGTTTGTAGCCTGTCCTATAGTAATAGATTTTTTGCAAAGTAGGCATTACTTCTGGTTATTGCTTGTCTTTAACGCTAAAATTATGTCTAGATTGATTTCTTTGGCTTCTTCCCCGGCTTAACTTTCTCGATCGTGGTGATTCCTTAATAGTACGTGCAGTTTAACAGGAGCAGAAAAATCTTGCTTAAATACAAAATGCAAAGACTCTTGGGCCTTTTATTGGAAATAGGGGAACCCACAACTCTTCTAATGGATGTGCTGGAAACTGCACGGTGCCTGAAGTCCGGAGATCCAGTCTGTTGAAACGTTGGGGTCAGTTAACGGGCTATCTATGTGCTATCTGTCCTCGGTTTCACTGGGCTAGGGCAGTTGTCTTCAGTGCTGTGTGTCACGAACCAGCGTGTGGAGTTGCAGCGGTGATAGGAAGCAGGTTCAGGCTGATGCGGAGCGGCAGGGTGAAGGAAGATGGTTTTGCCCACGACGGTGTTTGAAGTGCAGCCTGTGCAATGTAAGATGGGTGCTTCTGCGCCGCCTCTGCTTCTGCCTGTTTGGAGTGAGCGGTTGTGTTGTTTTACAAGCAGCTTGTTGATGTTGGTCTGGAAATTAGGACTGTATCTGGGACAGCTGAGAAACTGAAGACACATTTTATTTCCGTACTCCTAATCTGCGCGTTCTGGAGAGGACGGGGCTGTCATAACCTCAGCGTACAGCTATGCAGTAAAATAAGACTTCGTTACTGTGAGTTGGGTCAGAATTTTGGTTAGCATGATTTTTGTCTTCATTTTCTTTATACTAGTGGAGCTGAAAGGGCAGTTTCTGACCTAGTTTTCATCTAGTTTAACGCTCTTGATTTTCTGCTGACATAGCGTGTGCCGGGTGTCGCTTCTGCCAGCTGGAAAGTGATGCGTTTTCTTGCCTGCTGTTGTGAACCTTTCATAGTTGATTCTAAAGGAGGGGTTTTGTCACTTGGTTTGACACGGGAGGATGGAGAGAGATGGGGTCAAAGTGGCCGTTATGACAAAGGCAAGAAAAAAAAATCTCTGGTTATATTTCATTTTCCTTTGCTCATTCCTGCCTCAGTGCAAACTCTGTCTGTGACACCCGCTGGTTCCCAGGGGGTGCTGGTGGGGGTGCTCGTAATGCTGTTTCCTCGGGACTGTTTTTTAAACCTCATGACAGTATTTCATTCTAGAACACCTCTCTAAATAGTGACCTTCTTTCCACTCGGAGGAGGGCCATCTTCTTTTTCTTTTTTTTTTTTTTTTTTCTTTAAACCTTTTTATTGAGGTGAGGATTATTGCTGAAGACAAGTAGCAAGCAGTCTTCCTCTCACCACCTCTCGTTATTCCACACTGCTCCCGCCCACCACCTTCTTGCCCCTGAAGCAAAAACTCACTTTGCGGCGCAATCTACGTACGCTGATCCCTGCCAGCAAAGCTGGAGGAGAGGAGAGATAATTCGTTGAATTTAGAAATAAAAGGCAGTGGAATGATAGAGGGTAATTTACTTCTGTGATACCTAAAGATAAAATTGAAGGGAGCAAACAGCCCTGCTGGGAGAGGAGTTAGGCTAAAGGAGATGAGCCTGGGAGAGCCCAGTGGGCCTTTTGATCCTCTGAAGGATTTGGTGGTATCTTGTAAATTACAAGAGCTAGAGGGGTGAGGTTCAGAAAGAAGCCTAAATAGCAAAGATGAATTCACTAGGGATGAGAAGTCGGGGGCTTTTGTTGATTTTTTTTTTTATTTTTTTTTTTTTTATTGGTAAGTCATAGCTGAAGAGAGGGGTAATTCTGTAGAAGATGGTAGAACGCTATGGTCTTGGCATTTTCTCTGGAAGGACGTGGCAGAATGGGAAGAGAAAGGGAAAAACAAATTTGTCTGTACCTCATCTGTGATCAGATATTTTTCATATGAGAAAGAGCTGCGAATCTTTAAGATTATGATGGCTCCACTGTTGACAACTGCTGCTCTCTCTCCCCAGTGCAGACAGGTAAATGACTCAACTGGTGATTCTTCATCTCCATCATTGCTGAATTGTTCAGGTTAGTTCAAACAGGTGCTTATGACCTTTGAAGTTAAGATTTCTGACTTGTGAGCTCTCTTCATCTGCTTCAGTGGAAGATCAGTTTCTTCAGCGCTTCAGGGTAGTAACAAGTAGCTGGGCAACAGTGGGCTTTACAACTGATAAACAGTCATTTCAGCAGTGTCTGGCACCTGACCAAGGATTTTTGGACAGCAGTCAAATGAAGAGACCATCTTTTCCCCTGGGTTGGCAGTCCTGGCTGCCACTGGCCAAAATAATCAGCGATAGGGTAAAAGAGTAGCATAGCTGAAACTGGGTGATTGCAGGAGGGAATAGGTACGTCTGTGACATCTGGGAAGTCAAATCTAGAACCAGACTGGTGGGAAAAAAGCTACTGCAAAAGTGCATTTTAATAGCTAACGTGATAATGAGGTGTTTCTCACGCTTCCTCATCTTTCACCTCTTTCATTGTATTTTAATAGTGCTTCAGGGCATAATTTCACTATTTAGAACTGAGCAGCAAATAGGAAACCTCGGTGTTCTTTTGCAGCCTCCTGTTAAATTGATGCATAGCTTCCAGGGGTGTCGGGGAGGGGGATGTGGAGTATCTCATAGGTAAGATTAATAATGGTTAGGTTATTGAGTGAGCAGCAAATGAAAAAAATACAGTGTGTATATATATATTCCTGTATAAGAAATATCTGCAAAGGGTAAAGACCGTAATTGTTTAGGGTATTGTTGAAACACATTTCAGTAATAGCTGTTTAACTTCAGTGAGTTTGTTTAGATTTGGCCAAATATAGCCCATTGGAAACATCGTATGTGCCATTTACTTTTATTGTATGAAGTCAGAGACAGACCTCTTCAGTGCATCTGTGTTATCATTTTCATTCATGTATCTGAATAATAATAAAACGGTATATCTTATCACAAGTTGTACCTTAAAAAAAAAAAGTAAAAACCACTGTTCTCTTGTGTTCAAATGTTTTTGTTCATTCTTGAATTGGGAGTCTCTTAGGTCTGAGAATATGCAAATATATGCTAACTGTTTTTCAAGATTTAAATGTGGAGAGACTGAACAACATAGCTTTGGGAAGCAGGTAAACGCGGAGTTTGTGGGCCTTAGCTCAGGTGGTTACATACCTGTAGGATTACTTTATTTCGCCTCTCCAGAAGCGATGAACGCTTGTGGGTAGACATCTGAAAACAGCCCGCTCTGATAGGTAAGGTATATAAAATGTGCATGCTGCAGACCTTGAAGGAAGGTGGGACAAAAGTTACGAATACCAACAAAAGCTATGAATTGCCTTGTTACTGACGTTGGCATCTGTCAGTAGTAGCTATACGTGGAAAATACTCTCATGCAAGGAAGCTGCTGAGTTTTAAGGGAGACTCACAGGCAGAGTGAAAATGTGGACAGATTTTTTTTTTTTTTCTGTCTTTTTGCTTTTCAGAAAGGATTCCCTAGGTAGTGAAGTACTTAATTTGTAAAAGATTAGTAATGAAGTAAACCGTTGTATTTGTCTGCGTTCCCAACTCTCTACATAACCTAGCATTTGTATTTTATAAACCTGATCTTGTTTTGAAGTCCCTCGCTTATGAAAATGCTGATCATACAAATTCTTAAATCAAGGGACTTTCCGCCCCTTCCCTTCATGCTCTGAGTGTGAGGCAGTTGTATGAAATGTCCTGTGTCTCTAAAGAACAACAGTTGGACTGGTGGGAGTGCAGGACCCGGTTTAAAATGTGTTGGAGGTGAGCGGGGGTGGGGGGTCCAGCTTTGTAAGCAGCCAACCTGGTCTTTGATTGCATGAGCAAACGAGGGTTGAGGTATTTTCCTTCCTCTGTGGCATCATTGAACATCAGCCCTTGGATAGCCAGTCCACATCTGGTATCTGATTTGAAAATGGAAATGAGAGTTAAAGTTTTTAAAAGACCTTCAAATATTTTTAAAAAACAACTCCACACACCACCCCCCTCAGCCACCCCACAGACACCCCCTCCTCCCCCCCAACAACAGCAACAAACCAAAAAACAACCAAACAACAAACAGGTGGTTTCAGGGCAGAATTTAAAAATTGGAAACAAGAAAATCTAAAACCTAATTGTTTACCAAAGAAAAGCAATTGCAATAGCTGAAAGTGTTTCTGAAATCTTAGTGAATGATTTTATTTAAGCTTAGTTGTGGAGAAAGAGGAAATACGATGTGCTTGGAAAAGGCAAGATGCCAGCATTCCTGGAAAATATTCTGTTAATCAAAATATCTTTAAAACGAAACAAGATTCAATATCCCAGGTCTGTTTCAAGGGATGAGGAAATATAGATGTACAATATTGCCGTTTAGTTTAATCAGTCTTCTTGAAGTGTGAAAGATGAGCATGAAGAAATTTTTTTACCTGAAATGCTTTTGGATATTTGTCAGACAGCTTCACAGTATGTACAATTTTATTTTTTTTTTTAAATATCGCATCATTTATTTGTAATCAGTATTTCTAAGCTGTAGTATTTGGTTCAATCCTAAACAGTTCAGCTACACACCTTTGTGCCACTTCAGCGATGCTGTGAAGTAACCAAGGTGTTGGCTTTAGGATTACTTAAGCAAACAGTTTATTTTTTGTACCTTTCAGCTTGCAAATGCGTAGTGAATTTCACTGGGTTCGCTTTCCTGTTCAGAGCCTGTATTGGTTAGGTCTCTCCTTGAGCATAACTGACATATCAAAAGGCGAATTTCTTCGGAAGTGGTTATTTTTCATTTTTGCATATCATTTTATGGGGAGAAGGCAGGAATTGAACTGTAATTCGGGGTAATAGGCAACTTTTGTATCTACACTGAATGTGTCTGAATAAGCAGCCATCTCGCATGCCATTCCTGTTCTTTATTGGAATACATCCTTGAAGAACCATGTGCACAGTGGGGAAGTTGGCCTCAATTCCAAAAAGAGAAGCTTTAGGATGGAATTGCCCTCGATTCCTTTTATTTGATCTCTTCTTATGCCCTACCTGTATCCTAAGAGTAGGAATGACATACACTGTAAGATTTCAGTTCTGTATCGAGCCTCTCTGTTCTGGTTAATCGAAAATTTATACTTGTCATGTTGCAAAAGAAGAAAGTTAAATGTAATATTCAGGTTTTCTGGTGTGGGGTTTTTTTTTAATTGCCCCTATGTTCTAGCTATGTATGTTGAATATCGTTCTCAGATTCTGAAATTCATTAACAGCTCCAGATCTCCCCATTGCATAATGCAGACTTTCTAACACGGCCTATGTTTTTTGTATGGAAAAGAAAAAAAAAAAAAAACACCTTCCTATTTAAAAAGCAGAGTGTAATAAATACATTGGGTCTTTTCTTTGATGTCTTAGTTTAGGAGGTTATCTGGGAGGGGTGTTTGACTGTGTACTTAGAAAAAATGCTTGGAGTTGTTTTTCTTTCCTTTTGGAATCTGCTAATTAGAATTTTTAGATTTTGTAGTACTGGGAGGCATATGCCATTGCAAGTAGGATTGAGCGAGTTAGAACACACTTTCTACTCAGGTACAGCCAGCTTCTGTAACGTCTGCTCCGTGCCGTGAGGTTTTCTTCAGAGGCAGAAAGTGTCTTCTCTGTAGCCGCTCGAGCTGGGTGTTTACTGCCTCTGCTGGCAGCTTGATCCGAGGTGGGCTGCGTTGGAGAAAGGGAACATACTGGAACCTACCCAAGAGATTTACAGGTGCATTTCCCGCTCTTCGCGTCGCCCCCTCAGTACGTTAGATACATCCCAAGGCGTTGCTCTTCTTTTGAGCGTGAGTGGGGGTTATCCCTTAGAAGCAGTAGGTGCAGTGCATTTGCCCGCAGGGTGGGTAGACTCAAAGGGGATGGTGTACCCTGAATGGCACAGTGTGAAATGCACACCACATGTGTCACCAGTGGCACAAAGCCTCACTGAAGGCCAGTAACTAGCGGTGTACCCCTGGGGTGGATGCTGAGTCTAATCCTGCTCAACACCTTGGTTAATCACGGAATGGTTGAGGTTGGAAGGGACCGTGTCCAGCCCCCTGCTCAAGAAGGGTTATCTAGAGCCAGTTGCCTGGGACCGTGTCCAGACAGCTCTTGAATACTTCCAACGACGGAGATTCCAACAGCCTGCCTGGGCAACCTGTGCCCTCCCAGTGACAAAGTGTCTCCTGGTGCTCAGGAGGAACCTCCCGTGTTTCCATGTGCGCCCATTGCTTCTTGTCTGTCACTGGGCACCTCTGGAAAGATCCCGGCTCCGTCCTCTTGGCACTCTCCCTTCAAATACTGACACCAAACTGGGAAGCCCAGACCTGGACTCGGTACTCCGGGAGTAGCCACACCGGTGGTGGACAGAGGGGATGGATCTCCTCCCTTGACCTGCTGGCAATGCTCTTCTGATGCAGCCAAGGATACCATTAGCCTTCTTTGTGGCAAGGGCACATTGCTGGTTCATGGTCAACTCTGTGTCCACCAGGACTCCCAGGTCCTTTTCTGCCAAGCTGCTGTCTAGTGGGGCACCCCCAACGTATACTGGAGCCTGGGGTTGTTCTTCCCCAGGTGCAGGACTTTCCACGTCCGCTTGTTGAACTTCATGAGGTTCCCATCGGACCATTTCTCCAGCCTGTCCCTCTGGACGGAATCACGACCCTGTGGTGATTCGACCATCCTCGTTTCATATTGTCTGTGAGCTTGCTGAGAAGACGCTCTGCTCTACCATCCAGATCGTTCCCATGAGCCAGCAGTTTGTCCTTGCAGCATAGAAGGCTAACGGTATCCCGGGCTGCGTTGGACAAAGGGTGGCCAGCAGGTCAGGGGAGGTGATCCTTCCCCTTTTCTTACCACTGGTGGGGAATGCAGAGGAATTTTTCTTTTCCTAATTTTTAGTCAGCCAACCTAAGTCAGAAAATTCAATTTAAAAAGCAACTCGCTGAACAGCATATGTTAATTTGTAGACAAGCGTACAATGTGTTACCTTGCTGTAAAGTCTTCAAGCGTCTGTGCATCCTGCAATTCAGTTTTTCTAATGTACGGGGAACAAACGCTACAGACAAACCAGTCTATGTCATATTTTAGAAGCCATGAGTTTGCCCAGGTTAGATAAGAATTTTTATACACACACACAAATATACCAAATTGCTGTGTTTTATATTTAATGAATGAATTTTCAAAATATTGTTAAATATTTTTGTTTCGGTTTTTCTCTTGTGAGAGGAGCTTCGCATTGTGTGTTCGCATCCACTTAGGTGCCAGTGGCCTTTGGTGGTGTAATATTTCAAAATTACCGCTACGTACATAAATCCTCTGTGAGCTCTGTACGGGGAATGAGCTGTAGTATTTGGCTCAGTGGTTACCTGATGTAAGGAGATGCCGACGGTCTCAAGAACAGTGGAACGTACATAACTGGAGAAAACGGGTGATCACTGCCACCGTGGAGAGTAAGGGGTCCCTTTCAGAGGGGCTGTTGGCATTCCTCTGGGCAGGACTTCACAGAATTGGTCCATTGCGTTCCTCTTTGCACCCGTTATTTTTTCCACTGACTTTTTTTGAGCTCACATTTCCTCTCTCTTTGAGCTGCTACAGAGGGTTTCTTTTAGCACTGCACCTGTTCAACATCCTGTAAATGTTGTGGTTTATTATTACCTTATTTTTCTTAAGAAAGATCCAGTTCTCTTGCAACAGTGTCACTGTTTTCCCTTACAGTAGGCTTCTACCTCTTCCGATCAGCTCTGGAACCAAACTCTTTCATAATTGCCCTCTTGTATTTTTGGGTTTGGTTGTATTACACCACTAAGCTGTATCATTTTTTGAGGGGGGAAAAAAAAAGCATCCAGTGGTCTCTAGGGCAAAGCTGGTTTAGACATCTGTGAACTTCAGCAAGATTTCAGGTAGACTAGTTCTTCCCTGTTCGTGGGGTGATACCAGCTGAATTTTAATAGAGTCACTATTGTTCTGCAAGACTGACGAGATTTTAAAGTGCTTGTAAGTAAAATTTGGCATACAACCTACCGACAATATACAACACTGCATGAGTTAACATTCACATCTCAAAGCCAGGCAGGAGTTAGGGAATACCAAATTAAGAATGTCTCTGCAGCTCTAATTAGACTTCCCATTCTTCTACATACGCATTACATTTCAGCCTTAAATTACGTGAGTGAACAGTGTTTCCCTCGCTGAATGCTCTAACTGAGCCCGTCAGTGCCTGCGAGGAGCGTTTGGAAGGTACAGGACCCTTCGGAGCAGTTACCTGCATTGCAACGTGCCAAAATGAGCGGAGAAAACTTTCATTTTTAAGGAACCAGTTACATGTGAAAATGGGTTCCAAAGAATGTAAGACCTTCAAATTGTAATGTTCAGGTGAAATTTATATATCTAGGTTTCTGGAACAAATGACCGGTGTCTGAATATGAAGCACAAAGTCTGGGTTAGTTCCAGACTCGTACACGGACCGGTACCTTAGTGTGTGAAGTGCCTGGAAGAATTTGAGAAGAGTCAGAACAGTTGTTCTCAGATTTATTATTTATTTTTTTAGGAGTTCTATACTAACATTAGAAATAGCCTTTCTAAAATGGTGATCAAGAACATGGAAACGCGAACAGTGGAGTGGAGCCTACGGTTTGCCTGAAGAAACGACAGAGAAGACCGATAGGTACGAAATGTATCTCGCAGCTGTCCTGTGTCAGGACTGTACCCGACACAGGTGTGTGACTCGGAGAGCATCAAAGCCGCCTGGTCTTTGAGCGAAGATCAGTCACGGCAGCACTTCTGATCGTGTTGTGTAGACAAAGGGCGTGCAGCGCACGCTGGGCGTGCGTGTGGCTACAGCCCTTGCAGCCCGCCAGGTATGCGCAAGGAGGAAGCTGTGCTGAACGAATACCTAACAAACTTGGGACGTGAATCATTCGGATTTTAGGAAAAATAGGTTTAAGCTGTTTGAGCGGTCTTTTGCCTCTCTGTATCGCAGTGGCCTTGTGGCAGAGCAGGAAGAGAACGCCGCTCTCCCGGCCCCGTGGGCGGCTGCCGGCAGACGGGTTTCGTTAGTTGTGGACATCCTTTGCGCTGGATGAATGGGCAGGATGCGCTCACATAGTTGAAGTTTCTAGCACAACTTTTGCACAAAAGGAGCACAAATTTGGACTGCGTGGTCCAGCCTTTAAATTTCTAATGTCCTAACTTTTTAATGCTTCCCTCAGAGTTTTGGCATAATTTATATATGCATGCGCCTTTTTTGTTTGATCTGCAAACTTGAATCTTGTGCTGTTACAAGAAGTAATGTTTTTAAGTACCTTTTTCTGTACCTAATAAAGGCCAATATTTTATAGGGATGGAGGAAGGTTAGCTGTCTGTAACATGAGAGAATATCTGTAATAATTCAAATAATGCTTTTATACATAATTTTTAATGTAAAGTTACTCTTAACCTCATACCTATTCAAAGTATGGAAGATGTTGTTAGGTTCTTGATTTGTTAATACCGTTTGAAGATATATTTTTGGAAATCAAATCCAAAGTGTTCACATGACACTTTCTCAAAAAAACCCCAGACTCTATTTAATCAAAAAATGATATTGTTCCTCTTGCACTACATTTCTGCAAGACATCCAAGTTGTTAAAGAAAGGAAAGCTGCTTAATTCTTCAGAGTTCGAACCCTTTTTTTAGTATTTTTTTCCTTCTTACCTACAGTTTCATAACTAGCTACTTAATATATAAATAGTTAGAGCTTGCCGATGAACCCTTTGTAGCCTGTGTGTTCCCCTTGGCTGAAGCCAACGCCGCGGGGAGGAGGTGTGGGGATGGCTTTGGAGGGGGCATTTGGTTCATCCTCCAGCGTACGGATCTGACCCGTCTGAAAGATTTCCATTATTCAACAACTTTTGATAGAATTGGAAGAAAAATCAGCTTTAAAGTTTACAAACTTTTTTTCGTGCCTGGAGCGGAAGCTTGTGAGGTTTATGGTTTGTCTTGTGGCTTTTGTTTTGCTTTTGTCTCCATCCACTGACAACTGTGTCATACAAATGAAATAAGTTAACTTGCCTGGATCTTTCATCCTCAGTCTAACATGTCTTGCTCCAGCCATGACCAGTTGTGGTTTTCTCTTTCAGATGGCTGTTTCAGAGATAAATATTCCACTCATTCCTTGCGGGGGGGCAGTTTTCCCATAGTTTGTGTCCATACTGCTAGGAAGCTTTTTCTTTGTATCTAGGCTAGGTTTTGTCTGCTGCAAAGCAGGCGCGTGTTACGTGGTCCATGGAGAGCTGATATATCAGATAGATTGTTCCCATTGGTGTAAGGGTCTTAAAATATGTAACAGGCTAACGTGGTTAGGTCTGTCCTCCAGTCTTCTGCTCTTTAAAATAAACAACCTTTCCAGTCTCTTAGGTTGCAGTGTCCACACCGCCCATCTCTGGTGTTGTCTTCTCCATTCCTTCCCCCTGGTCCAGATGTGAATTCTGGTGCCTGCAAAGGGACGTAGTCTCCTCCTCCGCTCCTCTTTGGTAGCGGACAGAGTGGAATGAGGACTTTGTTTTAAAAGCAGTGTTGGTCTTCATACAACTGAAGAAGTGGTTTATTTTCTCTTATCAGCAGATGGGCTGTTTCCAGCTGGCTGTGTCTGAGACTCTCAGAAAAGTCATTCTTCCTTTTTTTGTGAGTGTGCCTGAGGATGTGGGTTGTTGCTTTTCCTTGTTCTTGCTTTTTGTGAAGGCTGTTGTGTAAGGGAGCAGTGCGAAGCCAGAAGGCGTGAGCACTGGGGAAGGGGAAGCGGTTGGAAACACGCATGATGAGTGAGCGTGGAGGTACAGTCCGTTCTCATCCCCCAGCCATTGGCTGTTGGGGACCATGAAGTACGCGGTATTTCAAAGGAAGTGACCAGGGCTTCAGTTAAATTTTGGTTCAGGCGTTCCATCTTAAACTGATTTATCTAGTTGTTGGTGCTGTTTGTTAATCTCAGAAGATTCTTTGCTCTTGTGCGTTGTCTCTGTACGTAGCTCATCCAGATGAGCAAGGAAGGGAGTGTTTTGTCATGTTGCATTTAGTTTTTCCTTCTCGTGATACTGTGGTTGAATTTTAGGAGCTACTTTCTTATTTTCAAAAAACTGAGCGTTGTTTGGGGGAGTGTTTTTCTGTGTTGGTCAGCAGTGCGTGGCGCAGCGGTGAAGAGCAGTTGTGCGGTGGCACCATGTGCCCCTGTCACCCGCCCGCTTTACGTCCCCGTGGTTCGGTGTCCCCGGCTGACGGCAGGTTTGGGTCATGTCACCACTCCCCGGCCACGCTGACGGACTGCGGCCGGGAGTCAGACCTCTGTTCTGGTATATTTTCGCCAGAGTCTCTTACAGTAACTTACACGGGCTTAGCCTTATAACCTTAATTATTTGTGGAATGTGGAGAATGCTTCACTATTTTTCTGTATAAGACAGTGAACTCTAATTACTTAGTTCAAGTATTAAAACGTTCCTTGTGCTTCAGGACTTTGCTTAACCGAGGTACATTGTAAAAAATAAATGTAACTGCCAAAAGTTTCTTCTGATTACCTCACTGTTTTATTCGTATTGATTCTATCTCTGTTTTTTTCAGTTTGTGTGAATGGACATTATTAATGTTGTATTTATTTTTGTTTCTTTCTGTTATCCTTTAGGAACAACGTTTACAATGTTAAAGGCAGTTTTAAAAAAGAGCCGAGACGGTGGAAAAGGGAACAAGAAAGACTCAGGTAGGAATATTCATGAAGTATTTTATAATGGAGGCGAGTTGTGCATTATAAATCTGGCAATTGAATGTGTTGTGTTGCAGCAGTGATGCCCCGTGGTCAGGGGCGCAGGTAGCAGGTCGAAACCTTCCCGACGGTCTGTCCGTGCGCTCGCTCCTGGGTCGCTGCCGGGAAGGACAGACGAGAGCCGCGTGCTCTCCCTTCTTCCCATAGAAGTCCTGCCAGCGGGCTGTGTGTATTGCCCTGCCAGCTTAAACACTGCCCAACGACAGAGGTTCAGAACCTGGAACTAAGGAAACATATTAAACCGCTTATGCAATTATATGATGGAAGAGAACCCATTATGTAATACAGGCAGTGGAATTTTTAGTATTGAAAATAAATCTAGTGAAAAGTTTTAAGTTGGTTATCAAAATTCTATCGTGTTCCAGTTTTTACATTAACTACAGAGATTTTTGAAGGTAAAATTAAACATCAACAAATTTCACTTTAAAAAATAAAGCTTATTTTACTATTAATCATAAATTTACTAGGCCACTAAATACTTAGTGTGTATTGCCTTTGAGGAAAAGGGTATCTAAGCACTCTAATTGCCAGTTTTGAGGGCAGAGAAGGACCAGCAATGCCCTTTGAGAAGCAGTAATACTTACAGATGGGCGGGTGTTGGTGGCCGAGTACTAAACCTCCTGCTCTGTGCAGCTCATGCTGAAGTCTCCGCTGCAGTGGCTGGAAAGCTAGTGGACCTGAGTGACGGTTACCTTTTCTTCACAGTTAAATTTTTAACTTCAAGCTATTAATGTAGACTAATAGAGCTGATATTCTGATGAGTTAGATCCTAAATTATCTGTAAGAGAGAACTTATGCTCTTTGGAAACACAAATTTATTGTTCCTGGTTTAAAAAAAAAAAACCAAACCCAAACAAAAAAACAACAAAACCCAAACAAAATTCCTTTAATGTATGAAGTATGGAACGTAACATGATTACCACATTCACATTTGTCAGATCCTTTAAAACAATGCAGTCATACTTTGACAAGCATGTCAAATGCGTATCTTGCATTGCAGCTTTTAAAATTATACTGAGTTAGACTGAGTCGTACCAGGAAGGTATCTTAAGTGTTCTTTTGCAAAAAGCAGTTCTGCGTTCATCTGGCAGGTAATGTGTTCTTCAGGAAATTCTTGTGGTTTTCGGAGGTTTACGCTCCACCACGGTTTCTTTCTAAGTGACTGAATGATGAGAGCTATCCTGGAAAGAAAAAACATTGACACCGGATCAAAGATGCACAGAAGTGATCCCAGGGCCAGACGAGAGGCATCCTGTTAATTTGTGTGTACTGCTGACTTGACTTTACCAGCTGGAGTTGTTTAAACATAGTGGGCTAAAGATTCCTGTGGTGAGGCTTTCAGTGGTACATTTTTCTTTAAAATACTAGATGGAAATTGTTTTAAGCTCAAAAGGAAAATCAGGCTGTTTGGAACACAGCTTTGACCAGGCTTTGATTAAAATCTGAGGCTTGAAAAGCCTTTTTCCTTTAGGTCAGAAAAAGCATATTTTTTTTTTATTTTAGGATCTCGTCACATCTGTCTGGATTAATGTGTGCAGAAGAAAGGATTTGCTCCCCTTGTTTTTAGAAATGCAATGCTGCTGTATTTCTGAACACCAAGGGGAGTGCTAGGGTGTGGGAGGGGTTTTGGTTTCATTTTTGGTTTGGCTTTTTTGTTTTGTCCTTTAAGCAAAGCTCTGGGGTTTCATGTGTGTGAATTGAATGTTACAGAAACCAAGTATTGGGAAAAATCGGTGAGTAATGCCTGGCTGGTGAAAGCCAGAGTAAGGAGGAGTGCAGGAACCGCTTTTAAAAATGACATAATTAATCTATACAGTGGATTCCAAAGATTTTGGCTTATTTTGTATTTGAAGATGTGAAAAGTTTGAAAAGAAAGGTGTGTGTTCCGTTGTGTGTTACATCCAGGACCTGTAAAGTTGTATGCAGTTTAATAGCTTTCTCTTTTGTTCTGCAGGACCTTGCAATTCTTTCAGCTGTAAGACATTTTTCAGCTGTCAGAGGTGTGAAGCAAGGCAAAGAACATTGGTCTTTGGAGAGCTTGGTTTTTGCTCACTTCTCTCCCTGGTCCTTAAACCCCAAATAATGGGAAAGGGAAATTTTTTTAATTGTAGAGTTGTCCCATTCCATGGTCCTTCAGGTCCTTAATAACAAAAACAGCTCTTAAAAGTTATTGCTCTCTAAAGAACTATGGAGGGAGTGAAAAAGCGTGCTAATGATGGAAGCTGACTGGAGAGAGCGTTGATGTGGAAACATCCATCCTTCTAGCCACCATTTCAGAGAGTGATGCAGTCGGAAATTCAGATGCTTCTCTCAGCTTCGTGGGAACGTAGGTTTGATTTTTTTGCTGATGAAGTTTTGAAAAAGTCTTCCGTTTTTTCAGAGCTTGCGAATATAGCAGGCAGTAGATGAGTGAGCACAGCTCAGCAGTGCCAGGCTGAACCCCCTGAGGAAGACTTCTGTGACCCTTCTCCAACGTATACCCGGTTTAGGAGTAACGTTGAACTGCTAGAAGGTAGTAAAACCTTAAGCTGCTGTAGCTGTTCCAGAATTGACTGCGTGAATGTGCTTGCGAACGTCTGCGGAGGTGCGTGGGTAAGTCTCCGGTGCTTTGCATCCCGGGAGCCGGCGAGGAGAGATGCGAGGGCGGTGGGCTGCAGATGGGAGCGGTGACTGCCGAAAGCTCCGCCTTGGCCACGGAGCGGAACGGGAAGAGGGTTAGGCTGAACTGCCGTAGCTTATTCTTAAACTGAAGTAACCCCTGTTGTCCCATGGGTTTGCTTGTGTATGACGGGAACGCCTGGAAGTCTGTGCGATTCAAAGCCGAGTGGAACGATTCCTGTTCTGCTGAATAGAGTTTCTTCCTGTTTGTGCAGAGCTCCATCTCAGTGCTTTCCCATCTGGCAGCCTGGCGGGACCGCGCCGGGAGGAACGGGTGGGGCTGTTGTCCTGGATTGAAGGCACAACCATAGTGCTAAAAAGTCTGTAAAAGGGTTAAAGAACAAAAAGCAATTAGGACTGTCCTTTTAAAAATAGCTTGTGTGGAGTCTAATGTTAGAATTTCCTCATTTGCTCTGACATAGGGGCTCAAGAGCTGAAGATGTGCATAACGTTTTTGAAATCTAGTTGCTGACTATGTTAAATACAGTAACTTTTTTAGTTCAGGGTTGTCCTGAAAAAGAGGGTTGCAGGAATTAGCGTTGATGCTTTTGGGAGAGAGACTGAGGTGCTATGCTGAAGGCTGGTAGAGGGTCTTTATATAAACAACTTCCGCCCTAACCCGGTGGAAGACTGTTATAGAGTCTTAGAATTGTTGAGGTCGGAAGGGACCTTTAAGATCATCAGGTCCAACCATTAACCTCCCCTGACAAAACCACTTCTAAACCATGTCTCCAAGTACCACCTCTACCCTTTTTTGAAGCCCCTCCAGGGATGGCGAATCCACCCCCTCCCTGGGCAGCCTGTGCCAATGGTTGATAACCCTTTCAGTGAAGAATTTTTTTCCTAATATGCGATCTAAACCTGAACCCATTTCCTCTCATCCTATCACTTGTCACCAGGGAGAATATGTCATGTGGGAATCTCGCTTTTGGATGGAGAAATGGCACCTTTGGCTACTCTGGTAGCAGTATGCTAGCGATACGTAGTTGGGCTCAGATCCTGCAGTTGCTTCAGCAATAATTCTTTCTTCTACAGTTGTTTTATTGAAGTGGGCTTATTTAGATGTGGCTGGGAGGCATTGATAGGAAGGTGGCAGCTGTAGGATTAGGTGAAATCTCAATGAAGCAAAATGTGTGTGTTCAGACGTGCACATGTGTGATTATATACGGGACTGTATATCAGTATGGGCAAACATACGTGAACATCCATGAAAATGTGTGTTGACAGCTTGTTGTTTATGCATAGGCAGCTTTTCAAAACAAAACTTACAAAACTTACTCCTAAATGTGAATTTGACAAGTCAGTTGACATGGTATTTAGGTAAACTGATGTGCCAAAGGAACAGAACTTGAAGCAAACGATTTTTTTGACCCAGGCATCCAACTTTTTCTGCATCCAGCTTTTTTTCAGGTTTTCTGCAGTATGAAGCAACCTGTCTTTACACCCTTTCAGACATAGTCATTTCTGATGTATGGAAATAAGTATCTGTAAGTTGATTTTTGTTTTGTCTTGTCCCTTTTCCTTCCACTACAGTGGTGTAGGTACTTGGTAAAGGACAGAACTCGAGGGGGTGAAAAACCCCACAGTCTGCACCTTTCACATTAAAGTAGCAGACGACTATTTTGGGAATGTTTGGAACCAAGCAGGAAGAGGGCAAACAGGAGCATTAACTTTTGTGTCCTGGAAAGTAATCTGTGGTTTCACACTGTCTCAGGTACCCTGAGCTGGAAATGTACAGCAATTACTCTCTGTTTCCCTTTGTTTCTCAAGGTTTTCATTCAGCCTCAGAAACAAAGTAAAAATTCGGTATTTTCTCCTCTTTTTCAGGTTGTTATCAAGTAAATATATCTCTTCAAACTCTTTGAGAGAGTCTCCAAGTCCTTTAGAGGTTCCTTAGGAGGCGTCTTTCTAGTAAGAAGTGGCAGACCTGGTCTGTGACTGGGAGCCCGTTGGTGTAACTCCCACCAGGACTTCTCCTTAGGGCTTCTGCTTGGGCGTACGGCTTCTTTCCTTGTTCTTTGCCTTTTGCCTTTGTTCCCTTAATGGGCTTTATTTTCGAGATTTAAGATAATCTCGTCTCTTTGTCTTTATTTCTATCCTGTGTTTCTTTCTAGCTGCCTTGGAAATGTCTCTCTGCTCTCTCTTCTGTGTTGTTTTTGTGGTTGATTATGGTTCTATGTTGACCGGTTTCTTTCCTTGAGGTTTTTAAATTCATCTCTGTAGCCACTGGGAGACTCTCTGCCTCTGACCTTTTTTATTTTGGTATAGCACAGAAACTTCCTATCTTAGTGACGCAATTAACTAAATTGGAGCTAGAAGACTGTTCTTCAAACTCAGGCTCTAGAGGGTTACCTGCAAGTCTTGTCTGTGTCCGCGATGAAGTGACAGTATAAAGAATATACTTCATAAGCTTCGGAATATAAACCAAAAGTACTTTTTAATGATGATTGTTTTAGTAGAAGTTCTACTCACTACTCGTTCTCAGGTGCTTAAAAATGCCTCAGAGAGAGATTTGTATTAGTATTTCCTGTTGGGTTTGTGTGCTGCCAGCTGCCTCGCAGTGTGTTATTATGTTTGTTTTCTTTAACTGTCCTAAAGCCAGCAACTTGCCTGTGTTCGGGGGATCTGCATTTTTTTTTACTTAGTAAGCAAAAGACCATTCAGTATAAAATACTTGTAATGTATTTCAACTTGAAAAGAAAATCCTGTATATTGGATTTCTACAGAACATGCCCAATTATTTCAGATGGCTTTTTAGTCGCATGAGCGTTGTTGTTCTGTTGACCCAGTATCAGGCCTGAAGGAACACGAATAATGGAAGTATTGTGCTTAGTTTGCAGTGTTCTTCCTGCACTAAATCCCATCAGAAGTTTAACATCAAATGTAGTACACGGTATGCGTGAAAACTTCATTGATTTCAGTAGAAATTAGTGTGGTAAGTAGTTGGGACTTTTATCTTTCCCAGCTTAAAGGTTTGTTAGACATTTATGTAGTGCTTAAGTAATGGGACAAATTATTATGTCAACAAAAAGATAATGTTTAGAATGTAATACTGTAGTACTTTAAAGGTAAAGAATCTGGAGCAATGAGATCAGGGTTTTTGATTTCTGGATGATAAAATAAAAGGTATTGAAGTGCTTATGTATTCATATGCATCCTACTTTCAGTGATTTGTCTTCATAATCAGTTTTTTTTAATTTGGCCTACAAAAAAGTTCCATATTAATAATTTTTTTCTTTGATCTTGTTTGATTCTCCCGTAGATCAGACTTAGTATTTTACAATACTCTTTTGAGACTTTGTTTCCTTTGTTTTTCCTCCTTCTTGTATTCCAGTATCTTTATATAAGTATCTTTGACCTAAATATGAGTGGACAAAGGTTTTGACTGTTAGGATAGAATGGATGCTTTTATTTCTGCATTATGTTCTGTTGTAGATTGGCATATCTCACTTATTTTGTTTATATGCCTTGCTTTTTGTCAACATTTTATACTAAACAAGTTGGTTGAAATCTGTGAATTTGAAATGTCTTCCTTTTTTACGTATGATCAGATACAATTTAGAAATTGAGATTATACTAGCATGCTGTTTGAAAAATAAAATGGCTTTCAAAGGCATGAGCTGTGATCGCTCGTGGGTGTTCTGCCATTCTTACTTTTCTGTCTCCCACTCTCGTTGGCACGGGCCAGTGTTGCAAGCCTGACGCACAGCAATAGCGCAGCATTTGAACGATAAACATAAGTGTGCTTAAATTCACTGACACAGGGGGTTTTTTGCTAACGGCAACTGAATTGGTACTTTAAAAGTGAAGTTGCTGTGCAAGAAGCCCTAATCTTTTGTTAACAGCCAGTACTTAATCATTATTTTAAAATTCTTGCCGTAGTTACTTCCCTGCAGCAGTAAAGGTTCAACTCTCGGCTAAATTTGTTTAGTGAAATACGTAGCGTTGAGCACCCAACAAAAGTCATTAGCTGCCTTAGCTCATTGTTGGCTATTCACTCATTTATAGTGGAGATTTGGAATTGAGCTACTTTTAAACAACAAAATGTATTTGAACCCCCCTTTCTTGCATTACGTCTTGTTAAACATTTCTGTCTGACTGATACAGTTGTAACCAAGCTGAGAGCATCAAGAGCGTCAGATACCCTTCAGGTGAATTCAAGGGCTTGAAACCGTTGAATAAAATAGGTTTGCATTTTAAAGCTAAATACGCAAATTCAACTGGGTTTTCTGTCCAAACTCTCTATGATATTAGGCTTTGAATTTTAAGTGCAAAGGGACTTTGTGGTGTATAAGCTGCACATCTACTCACTGGAACACTGAACTGGTACTGGAATACTTTCAAGCTTCAGTTTGACTTTTTGTTGTTACTCTAAAAATATCTTGCAACAGAAGAAGCATTGTTTCATGCTTAAAATATGGAGCTGTTTTTGATTAATCTCTGTTGCTTTGCCTACTTTCTGTGGCTGTTGACAGTTATTTAAGAGTTTAAACTCCTTTTTTTTTTTTGCTGAGCAGTGAGTGTTTCATGTGGTGAATGTCTTTTCCCAGAAGCTTATTCCAGTGACATATCCCATGTACACATAAATGAAAAAAAAAAAAAAGACTCTACCCTTGAAACACATAAATAGAAATTACTTCAGTGGTCCTAATAACCTCTCTCACTCTGTTTTCTTTAAAAAATGGTGGGTTTTTAACGTAAGCTCTACAAGAGACTGTTAGTATTTTGTATACTGAGAAAGTAATCCAGAGTTCAAAATTAAATGCCAGAAAGTGAGCATATACTGTCAAGTATGAGCATAGTTGGCAAAGATTGTCCACTTGGACCCGTTAGCCTAATCTTTACTTGGTTTGTTTCTCACTCAGTGCACTTCACTGGTTCTGTTACTCATCTGTAGTGAGTTTTCTTCCCGTTCCAGGCTAGTTTCTCCCTTTTTCTGGTCTCTCTGGAGCGTCAAGAGGAAGAGAGTTGAATGTTGGTCTTCCCTAATGCGTGTATTTTACATGACAGACGCCTGTTTTCCTATCCCTGACGGCTGGCTGATGGACTGCTTCACTCCCCGTCAATGTTCCTTCAGCTCCTGGTGGGTGTTGGTAGTGGTGTGAGCGGTTGCCTTCTCCTGACTGCAAAGACCGGGTCACTTGGCTCCGTCTCTCCTCCTAGGTTGCTTTCTCAGGGAGCTGGACTGGCTGTGTGTGCACACCTACACACACATGTAACCATTTTAATTTTGAAAGAGACAGATCCTTTAAAGGGCAATTATCAGTGTTTTGCTATTAAAATAAAGCGCCTTATACATGGTCACTGAACTGTGCTACAGAGTTCTGTCTGCAGTTGCTTGTCAGTTCTGTTGAAAAATAGGGTGGGAATGGAACGCAGAAGAAAACTGGGTTTTAAAATATCAAAACTATTGTTTTTGATAATACTTAAACAGTTTCTTATTACTTAGGTGTGGTGATGCCTCGTTCCGGGAAGTGCTTTCCAGCTGTATGGCTTTCCTCGTGCCATACCGCTAATTTCTGTTTCCCACTCAGAATTTCCTTCAGAACTTGTCTGTAAAGTCTCATCTTTTCTTAACCTTTGTTAGGATGAAACACGTCCTGCCAAGCGGAATAACGTTTAATAAGACTGTCAGTAGCAAAGTGTAAGCGCATCTGAATGCTGGATATTCCTGTTGGCAGAGGCAGTCTGTCTTTTCACGGTGCTGCGCGTCGATGGGTAGTTTGCTGCTTGAGCTGTTCCTCGAAACTCTGCAGTTTCCACAGCGGTATCGCGGGGTGCTTGGTGCGAAGAAGAGAACAGAAGCCCCGTGTGAAGCGGCTAACAAAACAACCTGGCTATAGTTACTGTCATTACACTCTTCTCCACGCTCCCCAAGTCAAAGGGATTTAAGGTGGCGGTCCTATTCCTCCACGTTAAAATAATCTGAATTCCAACATCTGCACCAAACTCCAGTTTACACATATTTTGGTAGTTAGCACTTTCCTGGTTTCTAAGCAACTTAGGCTGAATGAAGGATTGGATGTGTTTTATTATGTTTAATACTGGCATATGCACTGTAAAGGTTTTCATTTTAGTTATCCTCTCTATTCAATAGAAGGATTAGTTTAATCTTAAAGTTCAAGTTCTCTTTTAGGATTTTAGGTGCTAAAAAACCATTAATTTAGTCAGCCATCCTTGTATCTTTTTGTATCTTAAAGAAAAAAAAATAGTAGTTTCTTAATCAGATTATGCCTTTCAGTTGCATCCCTAGGTGCAGCTAAACTGGGATTTGATTTCCATTCTCAAAGCTTTTTGTGTGTGGTTTTTAAAGCTATTAAGTTGTTTCCATGGTTACTTTGACCACTGCATAAGAACTCTGGTGTTGATTGATGCTTATGAAACTTTTTTGTCCGGAGGCTTCTTGGCAGTGGAAAACGTACAACTCTGAGGTTTTAAAAATAAGAAAGTGGGATTTCACGGGACCTTTCCTTAGGTTTTAGTTTGACATTATTAAAAAACTTGTGAGAGCTCATCTTCCCTCTATTCCAGAAATTATGTTTGTCTGGTTTACATTGGGGTAGAGACAAAGAAGTGTAATGTAAATTTAAAGTATTGTTCTGGTAGCTAAGATATTTGGAACTACTAACCTTAAAGTTAGTAACAAATAATTCTGTGTGCATCAGTGTGTGGCATCTGGTTATATTCCAGCATTGTAACAAATTGTGTTTTGACAGCTATTACTCGTGAATTTTTCTAGTATTGTTTCCCTAATACCAAGTGGTTGTGTGGGAAGCATAATGTATTACCTTCTGGATCCCACAGCTTGTGTCTGTCTTGTCATATATGTAGATCCAAGTGTCCTATGGGATTTTTGCTGTAAGTTGGATGCAATGTGTAGATTTGGTCATCAGCCCAATTTATACAAAATAGCAAATGCAGGGCTAGGACAAATGACATGCGCAGGATAGATTCAGAGACGTAGGAAAGGATGATGTAAGCATACAGAATGAAGCTTGCCGTCCCACATTGTCACATGTGTAATTTGACTGTGGCCAGACATGAATAACATCACTTGTGTGGATCTAGAACCTCCCTTCGTGCTGTACTGTGAGGATCAAATTCTGTAGGTCCATTTAGAGAGCCCATAGGACCAAGAGACAGAGGTCACCTGCCTCCAGTTTCATCCTGTAACTCACACTGCGCTATAGACCCATGACAAAATCGTGTGTGCCTGAGGCAAGCGCTTTAATACTCAGTTGAGCTGGGTTGTCTCTGTGGGAACTCGGTATCTCGCAGTCCGAACTCGGCACGAAGCTGCTGTTGCTCCTGCTGGGGCTCCGTCGTGCGTGGGGAGGAAAGGTGAGCCTCGCCCCAGCATCAGCGAGAGCCAAGGTGTTTCCTAATCTCCTCCTACACACGTACGTACTTCTGTCCCCGCACCCCTTTTCTTTGCCTCTTGCTGCCGTGCAGGGGTGAGTATGATCCCTCTGTTAGGGAGAAGGCCGGTGGGAGGAACGACCCTGAGGAGGTGCGCAGGGAAGAGAGAAGACCAAGCACGCAGCTCTCCTGCTTACCCTTACCAGCCTCTGGCAGGCTGTGGGCTTGGGCGCTTCTTCAGCCGAAAGTAGCGCTTGGTTACCATCTGCAGATCACTGGACAGCCCCTCGAGTCCACCTGAGGGTTTAGCGTTCAAGCGCCACAGGTCTCCATGTACTCCGTGTTGCTGTTGTCCTTGGGTCGGGGGGTCTACGGGGAGTTGTCCTCCTGGTCGAAGACCTGGTTTGTGCCTGTGGCTGGGACAGTGTTTGGAGGGTTGTGGTGTATGAGTTCTGGTGGTTCCCCTTCTATGCCTGTTGGTGTTTTTTGAGGTCACAAATGGGGGACTGGACTGTTAGCTAGTGTCGCATTTAGTTCACAGTTTTTCAGAAAGGTCCTGGAGGAGCAACTGAGCAGTTTCTGCTTTCTTGGAGTGATTTGTGTCTAATAGCTGTCTGCTATTCCATAGTATCCTAACCATTTTTCTTTTACAACATGCTTTTTTCTGCTTCAGTAGAATACGTTACTGCTTAATCATGTTCCAGCATCACTGAGGTTATGTTGTCCTCGTACGCTGAAGCCGGTATGGCTGGGTTTTCTCAAGGTGCGTTTTGCTCTGAAGAGCTATTGTATCTTAACAGCATGGGTATGTGAGTGACAATAAGCAAAAGCTTGTTGTGAAAATAGGAAAATAAGTGATTGAAAAGAAAAATTTCCATGGTGTGCATTTTGGGGTTTTGTTTTTTAACTCATACTGCTCTTAGCATGCGAGTCACGAAAGCCCACTCTTTGTACCTCTCCCCGCAGTATCTGCGGTGCTGTCAGGCAAATGTAATAGTCAGAAAAATTAGAGTACTGCTGTAATAAGAATGGCTAAGATAGAGTGGCACATATATATATATATAGAGAGAGAGAGTAAAATATCTTTCAATATACTGTCACGATGAGATAACCTAAACTTATTGATTAGAGTTACGCCAGCGGTGTACTTAGCCCCAAGTAGCTCTTCCATCATGCAATGTTTCATATACAATAGAGAAGAATAAATTAAAATTAATTCACAAGTCTACTAAGAAGACAATGAATAAACACTGATTGCTTGTGTCATAGTAAAAGGAAAAATAGAAATTAGGGAATTGTAGATGGACTTACTAACCCTGAAGGGGGAGGAGGTAAGTTTGTTTGTTGTTCTCTTGTCTCTTGCACCCTCTCGCTAGCATTCCAGTGGGAATACTTACACAAATTCCAAATTACAACCTTGGCAACGTATCTAGTAAAAAACTCTTAACAAGAATGCCAGTATTTTCTAATTGTAGTTAGCTGCCTTACCGTGCTACTTGCTTTTTGCTGATGATCAAAGGAAAACATGGAATATCACAACAGGTTTCTCTGTGTGTTCTTCAACAATTTATGAAGCAAACTCACATATACTGTATTGAATAATAAATAATAATATACTTAATGTTAAATCTATATTTAAAAACAGCTATTGCAAAAGTTTAATTTCTAAAAGAACAGCGAAAGAAAATCCTTAGCCTCTTGTTTTCTACTGAAAGCGAATGGGAACTCAGTAATTTAGATATCTTGGTGTTTCAGAAAAATCTCATATATGTGATTATAGTGTCTAAAATATTTAGTCTTTTTATTTTAAATATATACTTAAGCTGTACTTTTTTTTTTTTTTTTTAAGAACGGTGTGTTACAGCTAGCTTTCTAAAACAATCAAGCTGCTTTTCTAGTTCCCAGGATTATAAACCAATAGTTCTACTCCTATAATAGTTAGCGTGGACTTCAAAAAAGAGTGTAAAGTTACAGTTACTTAGTTTTTAATTTCCATCTTGGCGTGATGAAACTAGAGTTGTTTCCTTAAAATCACTGCCTGTTACTATGAATTTTGTTTCAACAGACAGGAGGACTTCTGGAAGGTGGTAGTTTAGTTGGTTTCAGAGGAATAAGAGAGTAAGTTTTACAGTTACAAAATGTTAAGAAAAGTTTGAATCTAGGATTGCATTCTTCAAGGTCACGTATCATTTATAGCCCTTGTGGTTCTTTATGTCTAGGAAAAAACTCCAAATAAAAATATATGCATCTTTGGAAATAGGGAATTAGATTTTAACGTTGAGGCATGTTTGGTTTTCCTATCTTCCGTGCACACCTCTAAAAAGAGAGCGGTAGTTAAATTGGCAAATTTATTTTTTTTTTCTTTTCTCAAAGGGTTAGGTTTGTTTTTTCCTTCTGACAGAGTGTGGAAGTTCATTGTGTGCTGTTAACGCTGCCTGTGGTGGAATGTGGTAGGAGAACAGCTGCTAAAAACTGAAGGCAACAGTTGAACGGCAACAGAATGAACAACAAATGGGGACCTTATAGAGCCACGTTTATCTGAAGTGTTCCCTTACTGTCTGTAAGAAGATAAACCTGGAATGAGGGATTCACATTTGAACAGATACTGCTTCTGCTTTGTTTGTCTCTTCTTCGCGTTGTACTTTGGGTTCCAGTGCTTCAGCCATGCTGCTTGTTGCGCATGGACTTGTCGAAAAAACAGTCTGGCATTCTCCTTCCTCTTTCCATCAGTTTTCTTTTGGTATTTTTTATCTTTGGTCATAACAATTCAATTTCAACAGTAGTTCCTGTAAATTATTGAGCAAGACCCTAATTTGGATATTAAAAAAAGCTGTAGTTAGTTGTTAACCTTTGTTTTTCAGCTGTGTTTCTGTCACCTGACTAGGGCAAACCTAGCGCTTTCAACCTGTGTTCCTGCTGTCTTTGAATCATTCCTGCGAGCAGTACATTTTTCTGTTGTTTTGAAAATATATTATTGATTTAGCTGAAACTGCGTTTCCTGCACCAGCAAGAAAGTTCTGTGTTTTGAGTGTATTTCCCTGTTTTGATGTGCCACTTAGTTTGCTGTGAGCCAATAGTTTGTTTTGTCCTTAGGTAAAAAAATCACCGTTGCTGCCAAATTGCACATAAGTGGACCTCTCCGTTTTAAAACGGAGAAATAAAGCTTAGACTGGCCGGCTATGAATGTACCTTTTAGTGATCCACCTTTTAATTGAGTGTAAGGGGTAACCCAACTAAATTCCTCCTTTAACTAGTTCAGCAAACAATATTTTCAGATGGTCTTGACTTTCAGGATATCACGGTGATCCTAAGATACCCTTTCAGCTGTAAAAATACTTTTCTCTTCGTAGGAAAACTGGTTTCACCTCTAAGGGTGAAATCTGAAAAGTTCTCACTTTCTTGAAAGTGAGGTTTTGCTTCCCCTGTGCTGTCTCTATTACAGTAAGATAAAGTCTAGCTTCCCTGTGTATTTAAATTTGTCTAGTGGTTGTCTGGATTCTGCAGCGGAGGGTGCACAGTAAAACAAGTAACGCTGAATTGTTGCTGGCAAATATCTTTTCCTGTGTTAAATGCTTGTATTTTGATGCAACTCTATGCTGCTTATTTTGGTATAGCACATAACAGATGACAAAATTTTATTTTTAGCAGGTGACTCCTGCCCAGAGAATGCCGTGCAGGTTATAGCAACATCTGGCCACAATGCAGATTTTCCCGTTGGCCATCAGCCAGTCTCCGAGGCCACTTATAGAATGAACTTGGCTAAAGGAGTCTCAATGTCGCTGCCATCTTCGCCTCTGCTGCCGCGCCAGTCCTATTTGATGCAGTCGAGATCAAACAAAAAGTCTCCAGGTAAAATGAAACTGATGAGCAACTAAAATCTTCGTGGTGCTTTAACTCAGTTTTTGATAACACTTTATATATAAGCAGTGCAGTAAAATCATGTTAATCTTTTTGCAATAAGAACAAGAACACTGAATGCTTTTTGCATGTTCTCAGGGAGAAAGGTATTGGTGGTTAAATAGAATATATTATGTCATATGGCAAAGAATTACTCTAATCGGTATTGCAGATACCTATATTGAAATGTCTGAATATGTTTAAAACTGGTTATTTATGTTTAGTATATCAGTTAGGTAGAAGGCAGCTGCAAAAACCTTTGTTTATGGGTATGTTAGTGACTGTGTAAGAGTGAATGTTGTTTGTGGCTTTTACAGTTAATTTATTTTACTACATGCATAAATATATTAATAGATAAGTTGCTGCTGAAGTTGTGATGAGAAACTTGTTAATTTTCAGCGGTCGTGTCCTTAGTAATGACCGCATACTTCTGTGTGAGCCTTGCTAAATAAGGTGCTCCATCTGGTCCCCTTTTTATCAGCATTCTGCACATATAAATCATTCCAACGCGCTAGCATCGCTTGGGTTCGTTCAGGTCAAAGCTGGAGCGTCAAGTGAGATTGTCCATATTCCTGTTACTTGTGGAGACACTCAACAGTTTTGAGGTTCTTTGTGGTAAAGTTCATAAGGTCTAGGAACAAAGAGTGTCGAAAGTCGGGTTTTGTCAGCACTGAGAAATGTCTTGGTTAATGGCCCATTTTACATAAAATTAAAGAAAAAATGTCGCTCAAAGAATTGCCACAGGATAGCAAATACGGTTTGTTAGCAGTATTCTTGGTTTAAGTTGCCTGTCAATATTTATGTTTTCCTTTCAAAATTTGAAAATAGTAATCTCACTTCATGTTTACGTAATTTTGGGTTGGCTTTGACAGTTCACCTAAAAATGTTGAGCCACAGAATGGTATTTTGTTGGTTTGTGTCTTGCTGCAAGTGATTTGTGTGCTAAACAACTTCAAAAGGTAGGCTGAAGTCCTGGTAATGGAGAAGGAGATGTGATTTCTGCCAAAGACTTAAGTGAGGGTCAGGATCTAACTCCTTTTTTTATCACTGTGGGGGAAATTTAACTGCATTTTGGGTATATTAGAGATAATATCTCACCAACCTCCCCGCTCCGTGATTTAGTTTAGTGACACACGTTTTTATCAACAGAGTATACACTGCTAACTGTTCCTCTTGCAGAAAACGTGTAACAGTTTTGAATGAAAAGCCACATTCACGATGGCTTCAAAGTCATTCCACTGTGATATATAGCCAAAGAAAAAGATTTCTTAAGATTATGAAGTGCTGTGATTGCATTGGCATTTCTGTATCATTATTTTGTACAAATGCCTAACCAGGTGATAGGATGCTGATGGAAGCATTCTGTGCTCTTCCTTTGACTTTCAACACGCTGTAGCTGATGGGAGATGATTTACTATAAATTATCTGTCTAGTATGTGCGGCGGGAGTAATAGAAGAGTATACTCAGGTACTGATTTTAAAGCACTCTGGTTTAGTAGCTTACAAATATCAAGTTACAGAATTTTTCAGGGTACGGTGGATGAAAGAAGCAAGGACTGCGTGGAAGGTTAGAGTAGTGTTCTGAAGTTAAGACATAGCGATGAAATTATCTAAACAGCGGTAGAACAAAATTCTAATTTCAGTCCTCTCAGTTTACAGGTGAAGACAAAGCAATTACTTAGAGATGTATTTTTCAGTGTAAATCATATCATTAATATTTTTTAAAGTCTTTGAAACTGTGTAACAGAGCAGAAGGAAAGATTGTCCCTCGACGTGTAATCATTTGTTCTACCTGTGTTTCTGTTCTGTAGTTCTGTTCGTATAACCCCGGCATGGTGTTGGCCATATATATAAGGTGATACCCTTGCATAACTTATTTCCTTGGAATAAAATTCTATTTAGTGTCTGCGAGACTGAAGCAATATGCTGTATGTATACTCAGTGCTAATGATTAAAGAATATATTCACTGAATGCTATCCAGGTTTTAATGAAGAGTTTTTCATAACTTTTTATTGAGTCTGAGTAGTTTTAGTTAAAAATTTTGGTTAGTAAATTAAAAAGTCAGATTATCCTGACAGTGTGCTTCAGACTTACAAATTCAAAAATAAAAGTTGTAGTTAACCAGTAGTTATTTGCACTAACGTTCGTGAAATGTCTGTATTTGAAGGCTTCATACTCAGTACAATGCCACTTTTCTAACAGATCTATCTGTACTCTAGCTTACATTTATCTAGTCCCGCGTCTATATTTGCTGATTTAAAAATACCTACTTAATTATGCTTACGTGATCAGTGAATAAAAATAAATTTCCTGGTTAAATAATTTTAAAATGCTGCATGGAAGAACATTCTGCAGTAAGAAATGAACTGTAAAATGCTTTACATTTTTGTGTAACTGGTATTGACATTCAGACTCTCTCACAGAGTTAGACTCTAGTTCTGGAACAGAAAGATCTTCAGTGTAAATTAAGTGACAAGTTGCTCTTACTGCTTTTCCTTGCATTGCCCTTTCTGCGTATTTCCAAGTGGGTGTTAATCTGTGGCTTCAGGGGGGTATTTTTGGTTTTGTTTTTTGTTCTGATTTCACCTCTTTGCTTGGCTTCACTACCGCCTGAGCAGCAAGTATTTCTGTCCACCGTCATTTCTTTAAAATGTGTCAGCATTTTGAGTAGGTCTTCAGCAGACTTTTTCCTTCTGTAACTGGTTCATCTACTCGCAAGCTGGTTATCAGTTTCATAAAACTGCTGAAAAAACAGCATTTTAGTTCCATCTGAAGTGATTTAGTTAATGGGGAAGTATGTTTTATACTTAATTTCCTATCTTTTTGGAAAGTTCCACGCTCATAGGTGGGTGGTGCTTGAAAGAACAAATTCTTTGACTGTATCTTGTTAGGCAAAAGGTATTGCAAACATTTTTTACATCTCAGTAAATTTTGGTGATTTACTATATCCTTTAGCAGTAGTACCATATGAAGAACAACAACAACCACCACCAAAATATAAGGCCAGTTTGTAAATTTGCATTCAAGCAATGTATAAATCCAAACAGAAACTGTTAATTTATAATTTAAAATAATGGAAATGTACTTTTTTTTCCCCTTCCTGTCAGGCGTATTCGTACTCGTGTGAACATTTGCTCATTTTGAAGGTTATTTTACCTTCTAGGTTGCTTCAGGGTTTTTTTTGTTTATCTATATTTTTTTTTAATTACAAATGCAATGGTAGGAAAACGATGTTATGCTTGAAACGGGTTTCCCTGTGAATGTTGTATACCTCTTTGTAGTTTCCTGCTCCAGGTGACTCGGGGAGCAGAACACTTTTGCCAGGATGGATTAGCCACAGAGGGGCTGTGGGGAGCGTGGTCTTCTCCTTCTGTCCCTTTAGACTGGGAGGATTTTGTTCCATTGCTTGTTCTGTGAATAATGTAATTATCAGTCCTCAGGTTTGGACTCATCTCACCGAGAGAAGCACTTAGATACCGTAATGCTTTGCAAGTGAGAGGTATCTGTTCAGAACAGATTTGGAAATTGCCCCTCTGGGCACCCCCTGGACCAGCACGGGGCGTTTCGGTTTTGGTGTCTCTTTGAGACCGCTGTCCTGACCTCTCTGGTCCCCTCTAGGTCGGGGTTTGGGCTTGAGACTGCGCCGCTCAGTCCTCGCGTGCTGGAGACCGGTGTGTTGGCGTTGCTGGCTGTTTTGCCGTTCCTACCGCAGTGGGCAGGAGCGGTGACAGTGAACGCGCCGAGAGAGGCACCTTCGCTGCAGCGCCTGTGTGGTCGCAGCCGCGTTTTTCCCATCCACCTGCAAGTAGGTCAGGCACTGGAACCCCACAGCACGTGGGCAGGCAAAACTCGGGAGAGCAAGCTGAACTTCTTTGCTGGGACACGGAAAGCTGCGCAATCCCCTTTGCACAATCCCTGTGAGTAACAGTGCGTTTTAATTATTTGCATAGGAGGTGTGGGAGCTTTCTCTTTGTGAGAAGAGCTTGGAAGAGTACCAGTGTTTCTGGCCCCAGTTCCGTCCTCAACTCTACCTATAAAAGGAGGGAAGAGAGAAACTACATCTTAAATTACCGAGGAGCCTAAAATTATGGGCAGAACTTAAGCGACCGGTTTATTTGGAGTCAGCAGCATCCGTAATGAAATAGTTCATTGAGGAGGAGGTGGGTAAAAGAGCAGAAACAGAACAGGCAAGAAGCTGTCAGCAGGACAACTGGGCAGGGGAGCAGTAAATGAAAAACTGTCACCGCAAGTTAAGTTTCTTCTGCCATAAAGCTAGAATGAACGTCACTTGGATTGGTAATCTTCAGGTGTGCAACTAAACCAATATTCAAGTTCTTAACGGAGTAATAGTTAATTGTACTCCGCTTTAGGAGCGTCAACTAAAAGAATGAAAATACAGATTGATAAAGGAAGTTCCAAAAAATTGGTTGGAGTTTAAGGTGTGAATGAAAGATACTGCTGCTGCCCTCGAAGTAAATGTGTACTGACTTAGATTATTGATACCATCACGCTTGAAAAGAGAAAGGAAGCAGCTGTACTTTTAAAGACATCAGTGAATGCCAAAGGTGACTGCTAGAAGAGTCTTCCATCAATGTGTAGTAGAACTTTTAGTTGGTTTTTAAATTAAACTTTTCATTAAAACTTTTCATTAATAAGCAAATTAATCGGCATACCTGAGCCTTGAGACTAGACTAGGCTAGAGAACTGGTTTCACCTCAGGCTGCAGTTTGCGCACGGATCTTGCTATCACCGGGAAGCAGTTCCTCTCGCGCGCAGTAAGCTGTCCCAGCACCAGGTCCTGCCGCTGCGCAGGGGCGGTCCCCACCATCGGTACAGGTACAGAGTCATTAACGCTGGTGGCGGGAAAGCCAGTTCAGAGGATTAGGAAGGAGATGCGTAATTACAATAACCTTGTGGAAAATCAGCTTTTCTGCAGGCAAAAAAAAACCCATTAAAAATAGATCAGAAACAAAAAATCAAGTATTGTTAGGGAATTGTATAGATCTGTAGTTCATCTGCCTCTGGAAGATACTGGTGTAGCTCTGATCGTACCAACTTTAAAAATGTACGGTAGCGCTAGGAAGGAGCTGAGAGAAGGGCTGCAGGAATGATGAAAGGTGTGGAATGGCTCTGAAGCAGAAATTAAATAGATTTGGCTGATACTTTTCTGCGTGGAAGAAAGACAATTGGTGGGAAAGGGAGACTGTATGATTACTATTTCATGCGGTGTTGGGGTGACCTGCGGATGGTGCAGATTGTTAAGGAGAAGGAAAATCCACATAGAACTCTTAAATAGAAGGTGACCACTTCTGACTTGGGAAACGATAAGGCGCTTACTGCAAGTCAGGAAAAGCGTACCAGGGAGGTGTGTTTTCCCTGATTTAAGATTCTTCTGTGCTGTTTGCTGCTGATAAAATACTGTCCCAGATGAAGCTTTTATCAGACCTGATTGAGCCGTCCTACGCTTTTGGAAAAGAGCTTCCATTGTGCAGGTGTGGTTCACACTTGAATGGCTCCTTTTGCGCCCATGGACTAATTCATGTGTCCCATTCTGGATCAGTGCATGAAAATAAACTAACCATGACTTTTCCTGGTCATTGCAATGTTGTGTATCAGATCTGCAAGTACTGCAAGTCACTTCCACGTTAGTTTGTGAGGAAGAAAATTCAACAAAGGGTCTGTCTCCTCCACAGCCTAAAGTGTGCGTGCGAAAAATACATCCTGAAGGTATTTCCATTCTGATCTATTTTACATGACTGCTGCACATTGCTCTGGTTCTTTTAGGATGATTGCTTTTTGATGTTCGACTGTGATACATCTAATTATATTTCTGCTTACAAATGACAGATTTGGATTATTGTCTCCTTAAAGAATGCGGGTTTTGTTTCAAAGGAATGAATGTATTTTTAGCTACTTTCACCAGGGCCAAGGCCCCTTATTTTTGTTACGAAATAGCGTTGAAAGAGCACCCTCTGGTGGTGGTTGGTAGCTGAGCTCAGTTTCAAAAATGCTGTCATCTCATAGTCTCTGGGTAGAGATACAGTAGAGATACAAACATACGTTCATACATGACTTGCATTCCCTGCCCAGTATTTCCCGGCTAAGAAATGAGGTTATCGCCATACTCCCATGCTCAGGTCTGGGTGGAACTCTGAAAGGGCGGGTGGGTGCCGTCGCGGTGCCCCAGCGCTGTCGTACACCCCGCTCACACCCGGGGCACGGCGAGTGCGGTACATGGGCTGCGGTGCCACAGGTCGGGCTTTGCCAGCCCGCTCCCGCAGTGCGGGACCTTGGGGAGCCCCAGGCCGAAATGGAGAGAGCTGCAACTTGTCTTTAAAAGCGGTCATCAGCCTTCAAGAATTCATGAAAAGAGCAAGAAATCAATGTAGTTATCAGAGACTTAATGTGGCATCCGAGACTGAGGATGGGGCACTTTGTATGACTGTGTGTGCCATAGCCCAAGTATACTGTGGTTTCTCAATAATAAAAGCGTGGGATGTCTCGGAGAACTTTGGCGTGCCCTTGAATCTTAAGCCAAGCAGAAGGATTCTATCTGAAGACCCAAATTGAAGACAAGAAAACCACCTTATGAAGTGCAAAGTGGTACAGGTGGCATTGGTCCTGCAGTCTCTCTCCGGAGCTCTCTGAACAGGGTTTGCTCTGCTGGTGAGGGAGGTCGCAGACCAGAAAAAGGCGGAAGAGCTGAAAGCCCGAAGCGCAGTCCTCAGTGGTACACTGGCAATGAGGAGGAGAGGAGGGGAGTCGGCTCCTGGAGCTTGTTTGCAGTGTGCAGTTTACACGCCACGTACCGAGAGAAACTGGCAAGCCAGTTCTGTTTAATCCAAGCGCTGCAAGCGCTTTCGAGGGAGGGAAGTGCTTCCCGTCTCCCCGGGGCGCGAGGAGGAAGCGAGACCCCCAAGGCTGCAGCGGCAAAGCAGCGCTTGGCAGGGCAGTGGCACGGGGAGGCGCCCGTCCCCAGGGACTGAAGCTCAGTTTGGGCTTGTTTTGTTGGTTTGGGGTTTGGGGGTTGTTTTTAAAACTTGTTTTTTGTTGTTACTTAGCATGTGTTTTTGCCGGTTTTGTTGTTTAATGGGACATTCACCTCCTTTGTTTTGAAAACTCTGCCTTTGGTTACCTCGTGTATATTTAACTTAAGGAAAGGTGCTGGCTATATCCTTGCTTTCTTGAATCTCATTGTAAAACTAATTAGAAGTCGTCACTTGTCAAACGCTGCAGTAGCGTCTGTGGATGCGGTTATAGCGGTCCACATATACTAAAAGAGTAAGTAGCCGTGGACACTGAGGCATGGTCATGATTGACAAATGTTGGCTTCAGAAATAGTGAAAAATCACCTTTACAATTTAGGAATTTAGCAGTAGCCTTTTGCTTTTGTCTACTGGAATTCTTTTTTCATGAGACTACTTGATAAGTTTGTGAACTTTTGTGGGAAGGAAAGATCTTGTTTACTAGCTTGATAACCAAGCCCCTTGGTTTTTTTTAGCTCGGTTTCCTTAGGAAATGCAAGAGCTGAGCTTGTTATATAAATCTTTTAGCTGGAGTATCACAAGAAACATTCTTCATGAAATATGCCCAATTCGGCATGCTCGCTCTGATTTTATTGTTGTTACGAATAAAATAAGAGTAATATACAAGATACGAAAGTGGAATGCGGTCAGTAGAATGGTTTTCCCTCGTGGTTTGTCACTGTGCCTGCTGTACGTATTTAGAAGTCATTTGGCTGCAGCATGTGGGGTGTACTTTCTCTTACGGCGGTGTTACACGATAGAGAGAACCCGAGATTGTAGCTCTGTAAGAGAACAAGAGGTTGTGTTCAAGTAAGAAGGGAAAATCACTGTCTATTGCCAAAGCTGGGGAAATCCACAGAAATACTTTTGTTTCAGTACCAGTGTTTCTAGAGACTTCCGGCTAATATTTAGGTTCTTCCGGATGAAACATTGGAGTCGCTTACCACACCTCAGGCTCACAAAAACTTTGGAAGTTTCAGGTGACGGTGTTACACACGTTCCACGAAAGTGGGATTGTCTTGATGAAAATTTCGGACAAAAATTTGGGTTTGACTTTTCAGTCCCAGTGATGATGGTGTTTCCCTTCCCCACGCCATTTGAATATCGTAGCTTTCCAGTGTGTAACTTGGCCAGTTTCCCTGTTTATGCTTTTCCAAAACTCTTAGTGTTGCAAATGCCTTTATTAATATAAAATTCTGTCTACGTATTTTTCAGGATGTGGATAAATACACGGTGGAGTTTCGGTCCTATGCTCTGTTGTGCATCGGCGCAGCAGTCTCCCTGCCGGCGCTGTCAGTCGCTGAGTTGGGCTCAGAATGTCGCGCTGTGTTTGTAGTGCCAGCAGACGTTTGCTGAGGCCGCAGCAGCACTATGCTTTGTCTGGTGAACCTTTAGAGGGCAGCATCGCCGCCCTTCTGATGTGTAGTTAACGTTTCCTCTGGTTGCTCCTAAACCATATTTAGCAAAGAGTAGGATCATAAACGCCCTGGAACCAAAGGACGAAGCTAAAGGCAGAGTAAGGAGTGAACCGGTTTAATTTTTGAAAAGTACGCGTGTGTGTGAATACACAATTCTTCTTAATACTGATGGTGATGTGTTTGACCTTAGTGTGTTCGTGAACTGGGACTGCTGCTGTTTAGTGAGACCACAAACCACTAACAGCCCCGAATGTTTTCTTTTGTTTTGTCAACTCCCCTTCACCACTCCTTGTGAGCGGGGCACGTGCCAGTATTTGGAGAAAGTACTCTGTAATATAAAGCTTCTTGGGTTTGAATTATTTAGTGTGTCGATGCTGCAAGCTGTCGGCCTGTAGTCTTTGTCTCCTAGCTTCGAAGATGCTGATAACAAAATTGTCTTCCTGTTACAATGGAAAACAAAGCTCTGAGCCGAGGAGGCCCGTGGAAAGTTGTCCGAGTTTGAACACGAAGAAGTCACACACTTTATGTATACAGGAAAGTTTTTCAGGTTTATCACAGCGCGCAGATTGGTTTTGTTTTCCAGCAGGCTTTGCATTCCAAAAAGCCCAAAGAGAGTGTTTCTTTCTCACGAGAGGGGGGTGCAGCAGCTCGCTAGTTCTTACGGTAGCAGCTGTGTATGTAGGAAATAATTCCTCTACTTGTTTTGCATCGTGGATAGACACTGTACATACAAAACTTGCAGCCCATCTGGAAGAAATTAATCCACTCAGCTCATTCCCATTGCAGGTCCGATCCGGAAGCCCAAGTACGTGGAAAGTCCTAGAGTGCCCGGTGAGGCAGCGCTGCCCCCGAGACAGAGATCAGAGCAAGGAGAACCCGGCCAACATGGTAAGAGTCTGTTCGGTGGCACTTGATTTGGTACAACAGCTGCTCATGTCAGACCGAGTGATACAGAGGAGCCTGCATAATAAGGAAATCTGATTCTTTCTTTGTAAGAATGTTTTGCAGATTTAACATGCTCGTGGTAAGAGGGAGATGCTTGCCATTACGCTTACGTGATCTTTGTAATTATCTCAATTCTTGGAGCTGCGCATGTACTGCAGGCCAAATGACGTCCGGGTGTTGTTGATCACTACGTAGGCCAAAGACCTACTGGAATTTTTCTGAACTTGTTTTGAATGTAAATTGATTCCAAGTGTGTAGCTCTGCACTGGGTACAATAGTTCATTTTAGAAATTTTGTAAAAGCTTGCTAAATAAGAAGGCAGTAGCAGTAGACTCCTGTGTTGGCAAAGCTGGGAAAAGCTACCTCCTTTGAGTTAATTGGTATTCTTGGAAAGTTTTGTGTCCGTTGGTTTGACTGGTGCATAATAGAGTGTGGCTTTGACAGTGAATGCCATGGTCAGTGCAAACGACCCCTATGTTGGTATATGACTGTAACATGCATTTCATCAGCCCTATATTTTTAGATGAAGCTTTCAGTGTAACTGACCTCGTTAAAGTCGTTGCATGTAACTGATGAGGTTCCAGCTGAACAATTTTTTTTCCTTTTACTTCAATTTTAAAGGAAACTACAGTTTTAAAAGCCCATGTTTTCTTTTTTTAAAAAAAACCCTTGTTTAGGATTCTTACTATTGAAAATAGAACTTGCTGTAATTGTTCTCACCATCTTCTTCTGTATGCCCCATCGGATACGTTGTGGTTACCCTGGTCCCTCTTGTGCCTCCATCTTCACAGCCGTCGTAGTGTTGTGTTTGATGTCCAACTGGGACAGTGTGTAGTCCTCGTCTCCCTTATCTAAAAGTGACCATCTCGTGATGATCCTCCTCTTCAGAGTTGTACTCCCAGACAGTGCGACTGCTGAAGGTCAAAACTAAACTCCAGTGTTTAAGGGTTAAGCAGTGGTCGCTGGGTTGAACACCTTAGACTCTTGCCTTTCATCCCTGTTGCTGAACTCAACTTGGCACTATGCCTAACATTTTCTCAGACTTGTCAAAGATTAAAATTTGAATATAATAATAATAGGGTTTTGTAACCTTGATAGAAGAATGAAGATGTTGATTTAACAAACTCTGTAATTTCCAGGATTGTAATTTTAAAGATTAATTGTAATCCTCGAAATGAAAAATTTTCAGAGAAATTATATTTTCCAGCCAAATATTCTAAGACCTGTCAGTTTGCAAAATATTCTGAGATACAAAAACTTTTGCTTCCAGAAAAAGACACCATTTCATACATTTCCTCCTTTTGGGATTAAGTGAGAATCAGATAATTTGGTCTTCCAGAGTAAAACCTTCAACTGTCCACCAAATTAAGAAATACATGCATTCATGGTAAACGGTGAAATGAGGAAGAATGTTTGACCAGTAAACTACTCGCGTTTGCAAACCGTGGGGTTTGTGTCACTCATAAAGCTGAAGCATTGCTGGGGCAGTGCTCACTGGTCAACCTCTTCAGCTACAGTCACTCTTTTCTATGTTGTTCTTCCAGTCTGCAGCTTGGGGAAAAACAGGCTGTTTACTGCAAATACCACTGAACGTCAGCCGGGTCTTACAGGGTTGGATGCCATATGCTGTTGATGAAGAGCGACTGCTGTCCCCACGCCCGTCTGGCGCAGTGAAGCTGTAAAGCAAAGCCCAAAGTCGAAGGGGCAGTGTCCTGGTCTGAGGACACTGCTCTGCGGCCGGGGGCTCGGGCGGTGCAGAGCCTGCTCCTTCCTTCATTGGCTCTTTACGCGGAGGCTGGGACAGGACCACGTACTGTTCCTTTGTTAATGTGCCAAAGAAAGAAATACTGTATAAGGGTTTCTGCTCGGGAGGAGCGTTGCAGGGTGGTGGGCGATGCCGAACTCTTGGCAGCAAAGAAGGAAAGTGTCAGAAGGCGCTCGTGGGTGAGGTTGCGTTGGCCGTGGGGGTTTCCCCCAGCAGCCTGCGATGGGCTGGTTCTGGTGGAGGTTGCCCCGTTTTGAAGTTTGTCTCGTTCCATCTGTTGGACACCAGAATACGTTTTAAAGCACTGTGCTGATAACAGTAAATATTTTTGCAGCCAGAAAAGCTGGGACATTTAGAACTGGTGTCACATCCTTTGCGTTGCAAGCACAACAGAAATGTGTGGTATTAGTTGGAGTGTTAACTGTGAGATTACAAAACATTTGTGTTATTAACCTCTACTTTTCACATTTTTAACATTACAGAAAACTTTATAAAAAACTACTGGAACAGAATTTCAGTCTGCCACTGAGCTTTGATAGTGCTGAATTTAATGCCGCTGTCAGGAGAATAATCACGACGATCATCAGTCCAGTGATGAACTGGTTGCGCTGTTTTGACTGGGTTTTCTCCCCTGGATTTGTGCAGATATGCAGAGGATCAGAGACCCGCAAACTATTGCTAATGAACAGAAAGTTGAAATGGCATTAGCTTCTCTGTTGGACAGATTGCTGACAGAAGAACTGGTGTTTATGTATGATTGTACTTTTTCTACCTCTTGGAACAGTTTCCAAATGTAAGAATAAACTTAACCAACTTTTTTTCCCCCACTCCACAGCAAAGCCTGATAAAGATTCAAGCTGTTCTCCTGCAGCACAGGAACTGATGACAAGACTGGGTTTTTTACTGGGAGAAGGGATCCCAACTTCTGCTCATATAGAAGAGAAAAATGAAGTCATGGTAGGATAATGGAAAATAATACATTTGATGTTCATCCTGTTTCTGGGAGGACTAATGTTACTTCCTGTATTTGCTAGTTGTAGTGACTTCATACTTACCACAATACAATCCATTTTAATAGACGCATGGTAGTATAATTGTAAATTAATTATAACAAGTGTTTCCTTTTGTTTGAAATTGTGTTTCCCTCTTAAAAAAAAAAAAAATCCTTGGCATTTCTGGAAGTTACATCTGATAGACTATGAATGTGAATCACTTCTAGGGTTCTCTGCCTTATTTTAGTATTTAGGAGGAACTTTTTTTCCCTCTGTTCTCAGTGATTTATGAGAATGAAAAATGTTGGTGATTTGTTACAATAGGAGCATGCCTTTGGGGTGTGTGTGTTTGTTTTTTCCTGAGGAGTTCACTTCCATTTGACAGTCTTTCTCTGTCATTTGGGGGTAGAGGAGTTGGGGAGAACAAGCCGCTACTATCCGTGTGAAACTCGCCTGCTAGCCGAAACTGCACAGTAACTACCAGTCTCTCCTTCTTCCCATCCTCTCCCTGCTTTTAGTCCCAGGCCTCGTAAATCGTAGTGCATCACTCTGGTTTTTCACATTGGTGAAACGCGAATAAGGCTGCGGTTCTAGCATTCATAACCCAAAGAATAAATACTGGGGGTGGAGGGGAGGGGTACCCTGTAAAATGTTGAATAGAGAAGAAATCTGCCTCACTGCAACTCTTCCACTGAACTGTGAAATACCCTTTTTTCTTCAGAAGTCACTTTTTCGGTGTGATCTGAAAACATATCATTAAGGTTCCCAATCAAGATAAAGCTGCTGCCTCTTGAAGTTTTTGCTTGAAAAATGGGCTCTTTGCTTTGTTCTTACTCTACTTTACCTTGATGTTCCTGATTCTCAGCACCGCGGTGTACAGCCTCCGGTGCAACGGCTGTTCCTTCCTCTCCCGTTGCAGTGCCCAGCAGCCGGCCAAGGCGTGAGTCCCTGTTCCACCCTCACGAGCAGCACGACGTCGCCCAGCACCGACAGTCCCTGCTCCACTCTCAACAGCTGTGTTGGCAAAGCAGCAGCTAACCAAGGGAGCCCCTGCGGAACCATCAGCAGCCCCAGCTCCACCCTGGAGAGCAAGGACAGTGGGATTATAGGTAAGCATCTTAACTAGTAATGCCATTACGATAAATTAATCGTCTCTTAATAGTACAGGTCGGAATAGCTGCTTCATGTCGTTGTGTTTGATTTTATGCTGTCCATGGATCCCGTTTCAAATCCACTGCACTTGAAAGAGTGGAATCCTATTCTTTGCCTGTAACAGTTGCTGTTGTTAGGTGTGCATTTCTCTTGTTTTGTTTTTCTGGTGCAGTTCTAATTTCTCCGTGTTTTCCTTTAAAATCATTCATTTCCTCTCTTTCGCTACATTTCTTATTTCCTTCTACCCTTTTCCTTTTCCATTGCGTATGTCTCTATAAGGCATTTCATAGTGGTGAAGCACAGCATAGCTTGAACTGGGTTTAATTTCCAGCTGAGCAGAAAATAAGTGATGCTACTTGTCATGCGAATAACCTAAATCAAACTGTTTAAAAACACTGCAAACTTGAGTAATTGGCATGAAAATGAAGCTAAAATGGGGCATCACGGAAGAGGTGAAATTGTGTGATCCTCTGCTGAACAGACTGAGCCGAGGCTGTGTGTGCGTCTCCTGTGGGGAGGGAGGCAGTTATCGTTAGGGAGGCAGCGGCCATCGCAGACCAGCTGTTCCGTGGCTCCTTTTACCCACTAGCTGAGTATTTCAGTAAGTCTGCTCAGTGCTAAATCGTAGAATGGTTTAGGTTGGAAAGGACATTAAAGATCATCTAGTTAGTTAAAGAAGAGATCTAAACTCTTTGCTGTGCCGTCTTCCCAGTGTCTGCTCCCTGCCCTGCTGGGTCTCTGCACCGCTATCTACGTGCACCTTTGGGCACCCAGGTGGCTGCTTTAACACTGTCTTCTGGAAGGTCAGAGTAAGATGGAAAAAACATATTTTTCATGTTATAAACTTTTGTAGGAAGGTCTATTCTTCATTGGTTTAGTAATTTATTTTTTTTAAATGTGTGTTTGCCTCTTATAAAAAGAGGAGTCATGTTGGTTTGGAATACTTCATTGTTCAGAGATCTAAACCAATGTTTTTGTTCATTTGTTTAAAGTGATACCACACTGAAAAACTTAGTTGACTTTGCAAAAAAGTTTCATGACTGCACGCTGTTTTGCATGCAACTTTTGTTTATATCAGTGAGAGTAGTATCAATGTGAGTATAAAAATTGGCATTACTAATACACTGAATTGGTTCTCGGGTAGGTGCTACAGAAGGGGAAAAGGGGATCCTCTTTCTCTGTTAATTACATGCAGTCAGCCTTACTGAGCTCTCCTGCGAGGTTCTACAGCCCACAGGTGGGATGCCTGCCTGTTCTGGATGTGCAGTTTAATGTCACAGAAGATGCATTTCTTATCTTGGAATAAATACATTTACAGTATCAGTAAGGCATAGTTCATCCAGGACTATAGAAGCAGCTGCTGGTGTTGGAGTGGAGTGGATTCCTCCTTTCCTTCCAGAAAGGCAGGATAGTAGGCTAGAGCTCTGTTCTTTAACCTTCTTTAAAACCGGTTCTTGACTGAGAGCTTCCCTTCTCTCAAGTGGATGAATTTAGATAATGATATGAACCTACTACCCATGCTTTGCAAGCTCAAAATATTCTGAGTATGCCCATGTTCTAAAGGAGGTCAGAACTAGCCTCAAGTTTGTTTAAAGTACTAAAATTGGCATGACAACTGCATCATCCATTGTATTACCTTGTAAGTGCTAACAGTTTTAAGAATAGATTTTGAACTCGGTGATAACAGTTGCTTATTGAATTAATGAAAAGGAAGGAGTTTCAAAAGTAAGAGAAACGTGAAAGTAAGTCCTTTATTATAGAGGGAGAAGAGAGGATGGTGGATTTGTGAAGCGTGTGAGTGTGAGAGTAGGGGGAAAAAACCTAGAGAACATATGAGAGTAGGGCGGAACTCCTGTATAGCTCCTTCAGTTGAATATATGTGGTTCATGATCATGGGACTGTATGAAAATTATCTGCCACAGTTCTGCCGAGCTGTTATTCATGTCTCAAGTTCGAGGAGAATTTGAACATCCTTTGGCAACCCACGTCTATAAGGGCACGAGACTGAGAAGGGAAATAAGAGACACCTCTCTGATAAATGACTGTGGCCTTGTTTTTTTAAATACAAATGTGTCTGTGCATTGAAATTTGTTATGAGTAGTAAATGTGCACTTTAAATTATGTTTAGCAAGTATACGTTTTCTAAAGTCTTTGTCAGAGTTCATCCAGCCATGAAAATAGGTTGCTCTTTCCTGCTGCTTATGTGAGCTTCCATTGTGTTTCTACTCCCACTGTGTTTTCTGGGCCAGCAGACTCTGATGGGAAATCTGTCTTTTCTCCCTTCCCCTCTTTTTTCCTTATGGTTCAGGTTTCTTTTAGTTTTCTAATGTTCTACTGCTGTAGTCAAATTCTTCTTTGCTTCTTGAGTTTGACATAATAGTAGTGGAGGCAGGTTTTCATCTTCAGCAATGAACTAAGTGGGAGAAAAGACCGGGCTGCTGGCCAACATGTCCGCTTTTCTGCACATTTGCCGCTGTTCCAGTATGGAAATCTTGGGCAGTAAGGTTTCCTGATGCTACATTTCACCCCAGGAGGAATCATAGTTTTAAATAGTTGATGTTTTAGGAGAAGCCAGAGCTTTTTGACACAACTGTGAAAAGGGAGCGAGCTTGTCGTACGGAAGCACAGTCTAAGCTGCGTGCAGAGGTTAATGGAATGCCTGAAAAGCTTTTTCTTCTGTCGCCTCTAAAATGTATGTTGTACTGTTGGTATTTCTTAGAATGTGAGCTCTTGAATTTAAGCATCAGATCTTAAGTTTCTTGTGAACGTGAAGCTAAGCTGGAAGAATGCAAAGTTGTATGAGTGCCTCATCGTCCTGCAAGGCCGAAGCTGCAGTGCAGTCGATGTGAAAGAGGAATAGTTGGTGGTGCTTCTGCCCGGAGAAGCCGCAGCGTTCTGAGGAGCAGTCTGTGCGTTTGCATTTTGATGGCGGTCTCATAGGCCCGAATGTTTTGCTTAATGATTGTAAATCAATTGAGTGTAGAATCATCACAGACAATGTGATAACCACACCTTTACTATTCAAAATTTTAGCCTGGGGAGGACCCACAGTTCATATAGATACTATTATTCGAACTGGCATTGATATTTTTGTTTTTATTTAATCCTGATGGATTAAATAAAATCATCCTATTTTGGATTTTCCTCTATTGCATACAATCAGATATAAACTAGCAGTTATAATGAAATACTTTTTCTTAGAAGCTGGGTCAAGGTAAGAACAGCAGAAGTGTATAAATGGGTAATCTTGAAAGAAAACTTAACTTTAAGTAACGTTCCTCTCCTCCTGAAAAAATGGAGCAAACAAAAAAAATCCCCCCAAACCAAACCAAAACAGAAAAAAAAACCCCTGCTACCACTTTTCCTGTCTTCTCTTTTTTTCTCCTTCATGTTTTATTTCCCCTAATCTGTTGATTTATTTGGTTTCTAGTCTAGACCTAACTTTATTCCAAAACAGCTTTAAGTGACTCTTTTCTGTTTTAAATGCTGTTATCATTGATTTAAGTTAACTTTCAAGTGTTCAAAATGCATTGAGTGTTGGCTTAACCTTTAATAAATATTTGTTGTTCAGTTATTTAGTGAGAGCTTAATGTAAGTATTGAAAACGTTTTAAATGAAACGGAGTAATTTCACTATTAAACACAGGAAAACCAGTATATATTTGCAAAGTGTTCATATGAGAGCACATCGGTGTGGTTTTATCAAGCATGACTCAAGCAGGTCAGTAGGAGTATAAATTCTTCACACCTTCAGTTACTGCAGGAGGCCTTGATTAACTACAGTCTTGAGGAACTAAAGATGCACTGTAATAGCCCTCACCCACCAAACTGGAGTATTTGGAGCACTTTAGATAACGCAGTTGGTGTTGTTTTCAGCTTTCATCAAGTGAACCACTACAGCAGTAGAAAACTACCGGTCTGTAATGCAGCATCCACAGACATCTGTGTGGCCTTTAGTTGTCTTTTAGCTGAGGATCTGTCTAGCTCTATCTCGCTTATTTTGGGGCATATGAAATTTTCATAGCAAAAAAAGCACATCTTGCTGCCAAAAAGTTTCACGTAGTATTGAGAAAGTCTTTGTTAGTGTGTTCTGGTTGGTTCATAATGACATCAGAAACAAACGAACAAAGCAAGCCTTTATTTGAGCCTCCAGTTCACTTTATACCGCAGTACACTGAAATACTATAAAAACCTAAATCCGTATTTTAATATAATCCAAAATTTTGTTCATATACATGCGTCTAGCCTCATATGCTCTTTCTGGCAGTGAAATATAGTAGGTACTTGAGAAAGGAGCAGAACAGCTCGGTCGCAGGGAGCTTCCTCTCGAGATGAGTTTAGCAGGTGCGTGAGAGTGCAGGCTGATTGTCCTCCTCGCGTAGGAACCTGCCTGCTGTAGGTGAGCTAGATCTCTGAACAGCGTTGAATTTTTATCATTTACGCTTCATAACAGACAGGATGTTTGATCAGAAGTAGGCTTGTGGAAAGTCTTCCAACTTTAGAAGAACTGTGCAAGTATTTTCAATTAATTAAATTTTGAATTCTTTTTGGAAAATACTAGTCTTCAAAAATGTGAATTATCGAAAAGATGCATTTGATTATTTTTTTTCTTGCTCTAGATGCTATTTTTACTCCTTAATGAGCTTTTGTCGCCTCAATGTTTACAGAATGGTTTGAAAATTTGCAAGATAGGTTACAGAATTTCAGTTTTTAAAAGAAGTTGGGACATGTTTTGCTGAAATAGTAGATTCTTCACATAAAGTCAAAAATGTTTTGGTTGGGTTGGGGTTCTTTTTCCCTTCAGCACAAATTACATAGATCTAAAGATACACCTGGATTCTTCAGAACATTTTCTTGCCTCCTTTCTTGGGTGTTTTTCCCAATCTGAGAGGCTGTGTTGTTTGGCTTTTTTAGATAAAGAATATTCCTTAAATTTAACAAAATATCCCTGAAGAAATGCTTGAATGTCTCCTGGCCCAAAATGCTATTCAAGTGTGAAAATTAATGTGTGTTAACACGAGTGCACCATTTTCCTCTGATGCGTACTTCAGTTGGGTTTTTTCCTCTCTTTGTCAGCAACTATAACAAGTTCATCAGAAAATGATGATCGCAGTGGATCCAGTTTGGAATGGAGCAAGGATGGGAGTCTCAGAGCTGGAAAACATCAAGGGGTTAGTCATGATCGAAGAACAGATAATTGTTCACCGGTTGCAGAAGAGGAAGCTGTCGGATCTGCTGAGAATTTGCCAAAAGAAGTACAAACAGGAGAGGGTCCTGTTCCTTATGCTCAAAGTTCTGGCTCTTTAATAATGCCTCGTCCAAACTCTGTTGCAGGTAAAGTCCTGAGGTAGAGAAGAGGATATTCGTAATGATAGGAGATTTCTGTTGAACCTTCCTGTTGAAGTTACGTTGTTAGTATGAAAGTATTTTTATAGGACAAAAAGAAGAAATCGTAGGTTCTAAACTGAATAGATGAGCATTACCCAAGTTGTTTAAAATTGTCATCCAGAGGGCTTTTATAAGTAATAGTAAATATTGGTTAGATCAGGACTTTTGGAACACTTTAAAAGTCGATCAGTCATTCTAGGACTGTGTCTGTTGTCAGCTAACTCCCCGAGGTTGTTTCTTTTGCCTATGCTCGCGTTTGCTAGATCTGTAGATCTAACTAACACTAAAAGCAAAGTCATACTTTGATCTCTGTTGAACAAGTGACGTATGTATTTTTTTAAAGAACTATGTGAAATTCTGCCTTCTAGTTGAACCATTCACCCAGCAAATGTGAGTCGGTTCAGTTGTGGTAGATACCTGTGTGACCTTACCCTTACTCTGTGTAAGTGTTGGGAAGTAGACACATCTCTGAAAAAGCACTTCTGACTTGAAATCTATTAGACGAGCCCATCAGATTCTAACAGTAATGGGCAATTTGCTTACATAAATTTAACCCTGCAAAAAAAATGTTCTGGTGGTGTTCGGAAGCATGGGTGCCATACATGTGGCAGTAGGTTTAGCTAACTACAAATTCAAAGTTAAACAACTTGGTGAATGCAGAGTGAAGAAAACTTCAGTAATGAGGTCAGGGCTTGGGAGTGGCCATTCCTAGAGGGAAGAGGGGAGGATATAATACTTCGTTCCAGCTAGAAAATATTGTCAGTAAAAGGGAGTATTTTTAGTATAAAAGATGAAACAAAAACCGATGCGTGGAATTTTCTTAGTATGATAAGATGTAAATGGGAAAGACTGCTAGTAAACCAACTTTTGAAATTGTCAATGCAAAGTTTTGGCAAAGAACATGCTAGCAATTTTGACGAGAATCTTTGAGGTCTCGCAATAGCGCTTTAAATTTTGGGAAGTTACAGATTATAATAGGAGCTAGTCTGTGTTTTCGTTGTGAAGGCACAAACATTTTGGTTCAGCTCAGAAAAAAAAATTCTCCGTTTCATTTTCAAAGGAAGTATATAATGTGTTTATTCCAGAAAAGCCTGGCAAATTGTAGTATATTGGAACTGCAACGGAAAAAGATGCTAATGTGCAGCTTAGTAAATGTTATCGAGAACTTAAGACTTGTCAGTAATAGCCAAAATCCAATACTTTCAAAAACCAACACAGTCCTACATTTAAAAATGCTTCTTGAAGTGTCGTGAGAGATACTGAAACACACACTGCAGTCTTAATAAAGGTAATTTGAGGTTTAAGAATACCGTGAAAGTTATTAGCACATTGTTTCAAAATTGTACTGTTGGAGGATTATTTTGCAGCAACATGCTATGATAGGAATGCAAAAACGCCAGGGTTCCCGGGGGGAGAGTAGCAGAGTTCTCCATAAAACTGCTGTTATCACAGGACACAGCTTTCTGGCTTTCTGCAGTGTGTGTTCGCTGGAATCATCCTGTTGATGGCCCTGTTGACAAAGGGAATGTCTTACAGTGAACAGCAGCAAACAACTGTAACGGTTTTACATGTCTCTACCTGTTTTACATAGTTACAAAATTACGCATGTTAGAAACAATTTTTGAGTCTGCTTTGAAAACAGCTTGATTTATCTGCAATTTGCCTATTGAATGAGCTGAGTTGTAGTTTTAGAGCGCTGAAAAGTTAATGCTCTGCGCAGATTGTCCCGTGTCGAAGGAGATGTAGTATCCTGATCTTAGATGTTCCAGTATCTGATAGTGCAGAGATTTTGACTAAAGATTTTTGTGAAATCTAGTGTGCTTTTAAGCTGTAAATGACTTTTCTGGCTTTTGAGTGCCCGTGCTAAATATCCCTCTTTAAAAACTGAATTCTTGCGCTACAAATGCAAGAAATTAAATGATTAATCTGCAGTATCCTTGCAGATAAGGGTGACTGAAAAGATTTTTCCTGGATGAATGTAGTATTGGAAGTTGACGTACCTCCAATCCCTGCTAGAGAAGCCACAGTGCTGTTTTAGGAATCATTGAATCGTGTCTTGCTGTTACTGCTTCCCCTTTTATTACATCTCAGTTCCTATTTTGGAGTTCTGAGATGGACCGTAACCATGCCATGCTCCTGCTTTTCCTTTTATCTTGCATTACTCTCTTCCTGAAGAAAAATTTCTAGTTCATGAACGTGACGAAGATGATATTACAAATCTGCATCGTATGTCAATCTCGTGTGTTCTGCTCTGGTTATCGTTTGCAGCATTTGTATTACTTGCATGTTAATCATGTTTTTCCCACGCACTTGACCTGCATTTCAATGTAAAACTAGTGCTTTTTGGAGACGGGCACTAGTTTTGCTGACTCTAGGACATGACTGGGGAGGAAGCAGCAACCACCTTCTTTTCGTGGATATTATAGCACTACTGCATAATTTTGGGGGAATTTCACTCAGAACTAAATGGCTTTGTTGCCAAAGAGGACTGCAAGAGCTCCCTTTCGTTGGTATAGCTGCCGGAAATGCAGAGCCGCAGATTTTAGCTTTGGCTTCTCTTAGACTTGTGAGTGCCTGGGTTTTCTGAGTGTTAAAAAAAGCATAGACTAATTTAGGTTGTAAGGGGCCCCTGGACGTTTCTGGTCCACCATCTCACTGGAAGCACATCCAGTTAGAACAGTTTGCTCAGGGCCTTCTTCAGCTGAGTGTTGAGTAACTCCAAGGATGAGTGTTCCCCCATGTCTCTGGGCAGCGTATTTGCGTATCCTCAGTGAATTTCTCTTACATTACATCTAGTGTGAATTTCCCATGTTTCAACCTGTGTTCGTCGCCTCCCATCCTGTTAGCGTGCCTCTCCAAGAAGAGTCCGCCTGTGGCCTCCTGTTAGGTAAAGAATGACAGTAAGCTGCTGCCTCAGCCGTCTCTGTTCAAAGCTGAACAAACTCAATTCAAACCCTGAGACCTCCTCCCAGTGGGATGCAAAGGAATTCTGCCCAGCCTCTGCTATTTTTAAAGTGACATCCACAGGAGCATTGGCTTTTTTCGGCTCTGGCTCTTTTTCTAGTCTTTAAATGCTTTCGTTTAATTGCTTAAGTATTGATCCACTGCATTCAGGATTTCTTTCACTGCTGTAAATTTGGACTGCACTTTAATTTTCAGGCTGTACTTCTGCTGTCTTAGTACAAATACCTTGACTCTGAACATCCTGCTGCCAACACTGTTCACATCTTATAACTTGGACCGGTAGTTTTGACTTCCCTGCTTTACTCTGGGAAGAGGTGGTGTTCGGTTAGTGCTCAGCACGTCTGTGTCTGTCCCCTACTGGGGAGCCCAGGACTGGACGCAGCACTCCAGGTGTGGTCTCACCAGTGGTGAGTAGAGGCGGAGGATTGCCTCCCTGAACCCGCTGGCAACGCTCTCCTACTGCAGCGCAGGGTGCTGTGGCCGCTTTGCCACAAGGCATTGCAGTCTTATGCTCAGCTGCTTTACCCCAGGACCCCAAAGTCGTTCTCTGCAAGGCTGCTTCCCAGCCTTTCGGCCCCGCTGTGTACTGATGCCTGGGGTTACTCCTCCTCAGCTGAAGGACTTTGCATTTCCCTTGGTTAAACGTCACGAGATTCCGCTCAGCCCAGTTCTCCAGCCTGTCAAGGTCCATCAGAATGCCAGCACGATCGTCGGGCATATCGGCCTTTCCTTCCAGTTCAGTGGACCTGCAAACTTGGTGAGGTTGCACTCTGTCCCATGATGTAGGTCATTAATGAAGATGGTAAATAGTTTTGGACCCAGTGTTGGCTGCTGCAGTACGCCACCAGTGAGTTGCCTGCAGCTGGACTGAGTGCCACTGATCACAACCCTCTGGCCCGTCCATTCAGCCAGTTTTGGGTGCCCCTCATTGTGCACATACGTAACCTGTACTTCATGAGTTTGTCCATGACTCTGTTATGGGAGACAGGGTCAGAAGCCTTACTAAAGTCAAGGTAGACAATATCCACAGCTCTCCCCTCATCCACCAAGCCAGTCATCGTCTTATTGTATCATAGAATCACTGAATAGTTTGGGTTGGAAAGGACCTTCAAAGATCACCTAGTTCCAACCTTGCTGTTGCAGACAGGGACATCTTTCACTACATCAGGTTGCTCAAAGCCCCATCCAGTCTGTGTTCAGTTAAGAGCTCCTTGCTTGTCCATGCAGGCCTCCTGCCATATTTGCTTTATTTCCTACTTGTCAGGATGACACTTTCTTGACCTTGCAGGATGTTATCCTTGAGTGTCAGCCCGCTCTTTTGGATCCTTCTCTACAGGAGAAGGATCTCCGTGGGATTCTTCCGAGCAGCACTCTGAAGAGGTTAAAGTCCATGCTGCTGAAATCTGGTGGTGCGCTCCTGCTTTTTGCTCTGCTCTCTCACATTCAGATCCTGAACGCCACCATCTCATGGTCACTGCAGCCAAGACTGCCCCCAGCTTTCACATCTATGACAAGTTCTTCCTTGTTTGTGTCAGGTCCAGCAGAGCGTCTTTCCGTTGTGGCTTCTCAGTCGCCTACGTCAGGGAGTTGTCAGTGCACTCCAGAAATCTGAATTGCTTATGCTCTGCTGTGTTGTCCCTCCAACAGATGGAAGATTTGGGATGTGATAGCAATTTGAGAACTGCCTTGTTTAATGTGAATATTCGTTTGGTTTATTTCTGGTGAAAAAGTATATATCCATGATATAACTTGGCAAGTATGTTCTCTGGATTTTCAGCTCTTCTTTTGTGTAGCTATCATTTTGGTTTAAAATTGAAGAAAAGACAAAATGTTATCCAGAATTCTGTGGCATTCGATAAAAAAAGAATGGAAATATTTCCCAACAGTTAGTGTACCGGCAGCTAGTATCTGAACCAGTTCCTACCACTTCCGACCTCGCTGGTATGGTTGTTCTCGTAGTAAAAAAGGAAACTGTATTAACATGAGAACTGTTTACCATATGAGGACGTTAAGGCAGACATGAGGGCCATCTGAAAGGGGAAAAATCCAACTAAATCTTTAGTGGACTTGATTGAAAAGCATTTTGTAAATGTTATAATGTTAATGATGTATAATAATGTTCAATCGCTGCCTTTGTCTAGAAAACCTTACCTGTAAGTACTATGTTTAGGAAGCAACTGTAATAAATAATAATGTTCTTTGTAACTTATGCTGAGAGGAAAAATAAGCTTCAATCCTTTAATACTGTAGCAACAAGTTCAACCAAACTGGAAGATCTGACTTATTTGGATGGACAAAGAAATGCTCCTTTACGCACTTCAATTCGCTTACCTTGGCACAACACTGCTGGCGGAAGAGTGCAGCAGGACAGTAAAGGTACACACGTTTACGTCTCATCTGTCTTAGCACAGTCGTACAGTTCTTCCGTAGTTTCAGCAGAGATCTTTGTAAACACCCCCACCCCACAAAGTGGTGTTTTAGAATGCTGACACATCACTCAACATGTTTGAAATAAGGTGCTTGCTTATGGTTAATGCTGGGCTTTAGAAATGGAATGTGTGGCTTTTAGCAAGAAATCGGTATATTGCTTATCTAAGTGTGCGTGGGCAGTAGAGTGCAGCTGGTGTGCATCTCCAAGGTGAAGCTGTGCAATACCAGTGTTCAGGAACTGCACTGAATATTTTCTTGACTGCCAGATTTCATCATGGGATGTGATCACAGATCTTATCAGATAAGAGTGTACAGCAACTCCAGAAATACTATGCTGAATTTAAAATCTTCAAGAGGCTGTCATTAGAATTCTGGTTTAGGAAGAAAACTTGTCTAATACCATTAGACTTATTTATAACTAATATGTACTTCAATACCTCTGGGTTTTCAGCCTGAAAATAGCAGGTCTATTTTAAATGCGAGTGATGTAGGCAACTTCTGTTTTCTCCTCTTAACTAGCTTAGTCATCTGCAGGCACTGTTAATTTACCAGTGGTGCAGATGGGTTATTTAGACCGCTTAAAGAACCACTGTTAAAGGTGTCAGCAAAAGTGGTTGTGTTGAAATCTGATGTTGTAAACGTACAACTTAACCAAGCTTGATGGCCAGGTTCACTCTGTCACTCACTGCTCAAAGGGTATAACAATGATTCAAAACTGCCAAGACAAAAATCAAAGTTACTGAGGCAATGTCTCAATGCATTATAACACATATATGTGGTGTTGGTCACTTACCAAAGACTTGCCGTGTGTGAGAGGTCTCTTTGCCTTGAGGAGCAGCCCTGAGGGTGTCCCATCCCGGGGGGAGATCCCGCTGTGCAGCCAGCTCTCGGCAGGGAGAGCTCCAGCAGGCTGGTTCAGGCTGCCCTAGTTATGGACTGCAGTGCTTGGCTCATAGTCAAGTTCATGTGGTGGAAAAGGTATGCGTGAGACTTCTTGTACCCACAGCTTGCTTTATTCCTTGATAAATGGGTCTTGGAAAAGCTACCTCCTGTCCACGTGCTAATCTCGGAGAAGAGGAGGCTCTGGGGAGACCTTATTGCGGCCTTCCAGTCCCTAAAGGGGCTCCAGGAGAGCTGGGGAGGGACCTTTTACAAGGGCATGGAGTGATAGGACAAGGGAGAATGGCTTCAAACTGGAAGAGGGCAAGTTTAGATTAAACATTAGGAAGCAATCCTTGCCTGTGCAGGTGGTGAGCCCCTGGGGCAGGTTGCCCCAAGAAGCTGTGGCTGCCCCATCCCTGGAGGTGTTCAAGGCCAGGTTGGACGGGGCTTGGAGCAACCTGGGCTGGGGGGAGGTGTCCCTGCCCAGGGCAGGGGGGTGGAGCCAGATGGTCTTCAAGGTCCCTTCCAGCCCAAACCATTCTGTGGTTCTATGATAATCTCGTGATGAGCGTTCCAAGCTCAGAGGCTGGATGAGCTGGGTGCTCGCTGTGTCGCTCCGTTCCTTTGTGGGTTTCCAGAGAACAGCCATAACTCTGAGTTATGGCTCAGGCCTTTACCTCTCTTGGAGCCGGTACCAAAGCACCGCTGGTGTGGCCAAGGAGTTGAGTGCAGCCATCACTACCAGTAACAATTAAAAGCAGAAAAATCTAAGCAAATTCCTGGTAAAACCGATCTTGAGATGGTACATAGAAGCTATGCTGTTCTTTTTCATTTGTTTTTTTTTTTCCATAGTTGTAGATTAATGCTGAAACAGCATTTGTGTAACATCAGATTTAGTAATGAATCCTCAAAGCATTATATTAGTGAACATTATAATTCCTGTAAATTTTCTCTCTATAAGTCTTGTCAGGTGTTTGCCAAATGTATAGGTTAAAGTAGTCAAACATGACTACGCTTTTAGCTGTGCCGTGTGATTTCTGTTCTTGTGGCTTCAAAAGTACAGAAAAACAGGGTAGTAGTATTTTTTTACGTAAAAAAAAAATTGGCTTTTTAAAACAGAAAAAAAATATTTATTTTCTGTACGTTTTCTGTTTCTCTGTAAATGTATTTAGAGATCTGAAGATCTGACACTGAGATGCTCGGCAGTGTAGTTCAGTCTAAACTGGAAAATGTTTGGCACATGCTCATTTATAGAATTATTAGTGCATTCTTAAGAAACTTTTGGATTCTGCACCTTACTAGCTCGAGTTCAATTGTGAAACATTCCTCAAATTATACTCGTAGCTTCTCTTCTCTAGAATTTAATTCACGTAGGAATTGTGGAGGTAACCTGAACTGAGCAAATCAGTTTTCATTGTTTTCATGGTGAAAGCTCTAAGAAGTCTGCGTGTGGACTCTCGTAACAAGGTCACTGAGTGAAAGGATCTTCTTACGGAGAGCTGTTTTATTGCATGTCGAGTTTCTTCTAACCACCTCTTCTCCCTGCCACCTCTTCCCAGCTCGTTTCGTCCCCTATAAGCCTCAAGACATTCTGCTGAAGCCACTGTTGTTTGAAGTGCCAAGCATAACAACAGACTCGGTGTTTGTTGGGAGAGAATGGCTGTTTCAAGCGATTGAAGAAAAACTGAAGAGTACTGATCCAGCAGAGAACAGGGGAGCAGTCATTACTGGAAATGTGGGATTTGGGAAGACTGCGGTTATTTCACGGCTGGTGGCTCTTAGCTGCCACGGAAGTCGCATGAGGCAAATAGCTTCAAATAGCCCTAATTCATCGCCCAAAAGTATGTTCCTTTTCTGCGTAATTGTGTGGGTTATTGTACTGATAACAGTCAGAATGTTGTTTGCTTTTCTGGCTTAAGGTCGTTGGGCCTCATTAACTCCTCGGCAAACACTTGTTCCCTCCAGTGAGGGAAGGAAACTGTTAACATCGTGTGCTTTGACAAATACCTTCCGCTTAATATAGCGTGGGCTCAGCCCAACAAAAAAGACAGTAAACTGGAGAAAATCTCTTTCTTCTGTCAGGCAGTGTGTGCCCTGAATGCCGCTGGTAGTGTGACTGGAGTAGCTTGTTCTCCCGTCAGTTTGGAGAGAGAGAAGTGACCTGTTTCTCCCCCAGTGTGTACTACGCACTTTTCAGTACCGCGCGTTTTCCACAGAATTTCAGTAGAGGCAACAATAAAGCTGTGGAGAAACCCATTCTGCCTTCTGCGAGGATCCATCGGATTCTGTCACCTGACCCATCCAGTGCCTACAGTAGCTGGAAGGACGGTGTGACTGTCGTTACTGCTACTTCCCCTGCTGACACTTCAACTAATAATAATAATAGTGATGATGATAAACTGTTTATATTTCCCAAGAGTTCAGTCATATAATAACTGTTAGTTTAAATGAGTCATCGCATATATAATTTTCATAAGGAAACTCTTCACACCAGCAATGGTTTTTCTTTCAGTAATCCTATAGTTTTGATCTAAAAGTCAGTTGAATTGTTTTAAAATTGTAAAGTTGCAAATATGTGCCTATATTTGCCGGACTGGTTGCGGGCATTCTTTTAATGCTGTTGTTCAGTTTTAATTTTTATTCTAGCAGTAAAGATATTCTGTGATGTCCTCCTATAAAACAATCTGTTACCAGCAAATTTTGGTCTCTTTTGTATTTGTTGCCTTTTAAAAATAGGTGGTGACTCCTGTCTGGAGATTCCCTTGAGTCAGTTACCCCCGTCTGCTCCTCCAACAAGTGGTACCAATACAATGAAGACTCTGAATTGTCCTGGTAGCCCTGAATACCAGAATGAAACAGGTGATTCGGTGAGACGCCTTGCTTCAAGGGTGAGTTTTCACTTATTTATAGGTTTTCAGTGTGTTGGAAAACCTCTAAGCTGGGGGCAGGCAGCCTGCTGTGCACCGCCCCCTGGGTCTGCCCGGCGGCAGTGGTGGGAGAACAGTCAGTAACCTTGGACGCTTCTCAAAATGTGTACGTTTCATGGCTGGTGAAACTGGCTACCTGCCTTTTCTGCCTTTCAAGTTATTTCTTGAATTCTGCTTGGTCTTAGAAAGAAGTACGTTAAAAATTTCACATCTGTTCTATGTGTGTATGGGAGGTTGGGATCCCTTACTTGCAAAAGTGGCCGTGTGTTCTCTACAGGTAGATGCTCACTGCACCCTCCTAAAGCAAAATTCTGGAGGGAAAAAAAGAAGATAAAATGTTTGGTCTGTGCATAATCCATCTATGTTCTGTGATACAGGTTGAGTCTGAATGTAGTCTTTCAGTTGTCCATACTCCGAGAGTCTGAAGTGAGCAATTAAAAGTTACTTTTGCATTAGATTATTATGATATATGTTTGGGTTTTTTTCCTAAGTACTAGATACAGTTAATGTCTGAACTGCATACTTTATGGAAATAGTTGTGAGGAAAACATGGGGTTATTGTTGCAGACTTTAAGGTGATGCGTATTTGGAAATGATGTTATGAAAGCCACTGAAGTACAAACTTTATTTACTGTGAAGACCATGCTTTCCTTGTGGTTTGAGTTTTTTCAAAGAAATATGGCCTATGTCATGTTTTATTTCTAAGTGATACACAGCTTTGAATAAAGCCGGTTGTCCTCTTTCTCTGTCCGCTACCTGAGGTGTCTGTAGTACTGTCTGTCACTTGCCTTTGCCCGACGATGATGGTCGCATCGGTCCCTGGGGTCATTACAGCGTGTGACACAGTGGCAGAATCACAGAACGGTTTGGGTCTGAAGGGACCGTTAAAGGCCATCCAGTGCCACCCCCTGCCCTGGTCAGGGACACCTCCCACCAGCCCAGGTTGCTCCAAGCCAGTGTTGTTAATTATATATGTTGTTAATTATAGCTGATAGGTTGCTTAGTAGGAGCCTCAAGTTATTTTTGTTGTGCTATGTGGTTACTTAGCTGTTCCCCACTGTATCCCCATGGCATGAATTCCAGTTAGTATGTTTTCCTGCCAAAATCTGACATTTTGGTTGCTTTTCCTCTTCGCGTGCCCTACAAGGTCAAATCTATTCCGTGGTCTTCTTTGTGTCTCTGACACAGGCCATCAAGACCAGCTGCAGAGTCGTGTAATTATTCTGACACCGCAAAATATTTTGTAGTTGAAAGAGAAATTTAGTAACACTTTATCGTAATTGGACTGAGTAGTAACCAACTTAAACATTGAAGGGTAACACTTTTTTTTTTAATTCTCCAGGTCGTTGCTTATCACTACTGTCAAGCTGACAACACATACACGTGTCTGGTCCCAGAATTTGTACACAGTATTGCAGCTTTACTTTGTCGTTCGAGTCAATTAACAGCATACCGAGATCTTCTAATAAAAGAGCCTCACTTACAAAGCATGCTTAGCCTGAGGTCTTGTGTCCAAGAGCCAGCAGCAGCTTTTAAGAGGGGAGTGTTGGAGCCACTGTCAAACCTCAGGAAAGGTGGGTTAAGCGGGAAGTGACATGGAAACTGAATCTAAACTGCATAAAAAGTGAAAGAAGTCTAAGAATATGTGTTTTAATGCTCTAAGAGAAATAAACAAATCAGAACATTCCCGAAGAAAGGGATCCCTTAATTGTGGTGGTTGTTTGGACAATAATAGGTAGGTTTTGAACAGTTGTTTCGTGTTTTAAAATAAAATTCTATGAAACTTACAAAAGATCATGGAAACTTCACCTTTACTTTTTTGCCAGAAAACTCAAGGATAACTCTGTAGCTTGAAGTTAAGGCTGGCACATCTGCATTAAAGGATTTTGTTTGCAGATGCTTTTTAGTTTTGTCACACTTTTTCGTTCTGTAATTTTCTGTGCCTAAACAACTACAAAGCAGGTATGGTTTTTGCTTGCTTTTAAAATTGGTATGGCGATTTTCCAAGAAAGCATGTAACAACACGATTTTCGCATTTAAAAAAAACAAGCCTAGCCAAGTCCTCCTTGGAAGCAGCCAGCTTCAGAGTATGTGCCAGTGTGAGCAGGTACTCGGTATGCGGCGAGGCGGGCAGGTTTGCCTGTGTGTGAACAGAGCGTGTGGCGTTCCTGTGAAAACGGGTTTGCGGTTCTTGAATTTTGTTGACTGTCAACAAATATCTTCAAAATCCATTGCAGATCTTATGTTTGCCCCTGGGATTTTCATCCTTAACGAGTGTTGTTTTTAATCTCCTAAATATTGCTTAAATACCATAAAATGTATTGCTGTGCATAAGGATACGTTTTTATTTCTTGATGGTCAAAATTTGGGGATAAAAATATGTCACTTAATAGGAGAATTTGTATTCATCCTTTGCTTTTTTATTTTCATATTTCAGAGCGGAAAATTCCTGAGGAAGACTACATAATTTTGATAGATGGTTTAAATGATGCTGAATTTCATAAACCTGATTATGGTGACACACTTTCTGTATTTCTCACCAACATAATCTGTAAGTTTCCTCCTTGGCTGAAGCTCATTGTGACTGTAAGAACTAACTTCCAGGTAAAAACAACTTTTGACTCTTTTCTTGCCCTAAAAGGCCAAGTGATCTTTTGTATTGGTGCATCCGCATTATTATGAAAAATGCTGGGTTTGGAGGAATTCAGAGTCTCTCGGGTCTTTTTCCTTCCTTCCTTTGTTGCTGCGTGTTTCTTTACTGTGCACAAGGATGATATTGGAGGCCTTTTTCGTTTTGAATCACTTTCTTGAGAATACTAGTAGAATTGAAACATGGTGAAATCAGGGTATGTTTCCTTGGCCTTCACAAGTGGAATAAGCAAATGAATGATTGAAAGCTTAACAAAAATTAAAAGTAATTAAAAGCCCGTCGTGATTTCCCCTTCAACGTTTACTTGTTGGAGTGTATTTCTGCCAGTATTAAGCTCTGGATTTTCACTTTTTAGGAAGTGATAAGCCACAATTCCACTATCTGTGTTGATGCAATTGATTTCTGGCCTTAATACCATTGATCTTTCTGCATCTCTTCATCTGTTTGCTGCCCCTGAAAAAAAAACAGCCTCAAAACTTCTGGTTAAAGCGTTTTGTAAGAATTAAGCAGCTAAGAGATACTCACAGAAATCCTGAGAGTGTTTAAGTGAGGCCACACGGCGTTCCTGTTTTCCTGCGCTGGACAGCAATGTTCTGAACAACGTTCTGGCCTTGGTCCTGGCGCTCGTCAGGCTGTTTTGAGATAGTCGCCTTCCGTTCACTTCACTTTCAAACAGAAGGTGTGTCCATCTGTCTTAGTCTTTCACCGTGTCTCAGCGATGGCACCCTCTGTATGTTCTGAGCGTGCCAGAGGCAGCTCTGGCGGGCCCGTGCTCCCTCCTTCTCCCAGAAGAAGGGCTGAAGGACGGAGGCCCGGCGCGGCAGGAGCCGTCCCCGCGCGGCCGAGGCTGTGCCTGGGGAGGAGTGGGCCGATGGCCGCTCTGCACCGAGCTGGCCAGGCGCGGGGCTGCGCTGGTGTGCTGCGGCACGGCCTTCCCGGAGGTGGCACCACCTCTGCCTTGCTGCCACTCGGCCTCCGAGCAGCTACCTGGCCGAATAGTTCCGTTCTCAACTACATTTTTATTTTTGACAAGGGATTTCTGTAGCAGGGACTGTTTCCTCTTTGGAGAAGTGTGTATCTGTGATCAAAACATCTCACTAGCCCGAAAATTCAGCTGTCTGAAGTCCATTTAACTACTTTAAAGTGGAAGAAAGAATTCCTTTTTGTGTTGCGGAGGTGTTGAGGCATTTGTTAAACACTTCTGATATACATAAGAAGTTTTAGGTCTTTTGGACCCTTATTTACATAAACATAAATGTTCTTTGTGTTTCACAAACGTAAAAATGTGTTGGGGTGAACCTGCTGAAGTGTCCAACTGTGCCACGCGTGGTACTGGCCCTCAACCAAAGGGGCTGTGCGTGTGGGTGTGTGTGTACGTGTGGGTGGTGCCTTTCCCATGCATCGCGGCTGGAAGGTGTAATGATGAGGAGATTCTCTTCTCTCTTGTCACTTGTGATGTTTCTTAATAAATCACTGCTTCTTAACACATCATTCCCCCCCCCCCCCTTCCCCTGCCCTGTCTCAGGCTCCAATTCTGGTACGTGTTTTCTGTTCCCTTAACTTTGGAGTGATCACTTCTATAGCTCATCCCCTCCAATTGCCTTGCTGAGCTTGGTCAGTAGAATATTTGAGACCTTCCTATGGAAAATAATGAAATGTAGAAATAGCCTTCTACCTGTTATCCGGGGACAATATTTGCAAAGCAGAGATACTGAATTTCTTTTTAATCTGTCCAGTAGTCATTACAGAAGAGCAATATAGCAAAGATGCGTTGTTGAGTTTCCAGTGCTGGAATAATGTAATACCTGTGGTGTTTTTTTCTTTCTTTCTTTCTTTCTTTTCCCCTCTTGCCCTCATAGGAAGTAGTAAGTTCACTGCCCTTCATCGCAATATCCCTGGACAATTTTCCAGACAACAAAGAAATTCATGATGACTTGAACGCTTACATTCAGTACAGAATTAATAACAGCCAGGAAATTATAAGCAACATATCTTTAAATGGAAAAGCTGATGCAGCTATTATTGGGAAAGTGAGTAACCACCTGATCACGAGAAGCCTGGGATCTTACCTCTACCTGAAACTCACTCTGGATCTTTTCCAAAAAGGCCACCTAGTAATCAAAAGTGCGAGCTACAAGGTTGTTCCAGTGTCTCTATCGGAACTGTACTTACTTCAGTGCAATATGAAGTTCATGACAAACTCAGCTTTTGAGCGAGCCCTGCCGATACTGAATGTGGCACTGGCATCCCTGCATCCCATGACGGATGACCAGATTTTCCAGGCTATTAATGCGGGCCAGATAAATGGTGAACAGCAGTGGGAAGACTTCAGCCAAAGGATGGAAGCCCTTTCGTGTTTTCTGATAAAAAGGCGTGACAAAACACGTATGTTCTGCCACCCTTCCTTCAGGGAATGGCTTGTTTGGAGAGCAGACGGGGAAAATACGGACTTCTTGTGTGAGCCAAGGTAAATCATGTTCAGATAACTGCAATTATGTTTTATGTAATTGGTTGCAACAATTGGTGAGATGAAAGACTGATGTTAAAACACAAGCACACCTAATTTTTTCCAAAAATGGAAACTTTTATATGTTTAGAGGCAGACTTCACCAGAAGTATCAGAGGTTTCAATGCATAATTGACTTTGTAGAATTTGCAGATTTGCATTTGACTTTGGTACCTTCATGGAGAAATGAGAGCACTGTGTTGTTAGTAATATAGCAAAATTGTTGAGAATCGTGTGCAGCAGCACCTTGTCTATTTAGAGTGCAGGATAAGAAAGAACAGATCATTTGGGCTCTTTTAAACATAATACTATTAGGACATTTTGTTCTACAATTATATCCTTTTGGCATCGTTTCAGTTTGTTCCATCTCACCTTTGACTTAGCATAAATTAGTTAAATTGGAGACAATGAGCTGTTATACATGCACATTGTCGCAGTCTGCATCTTCCATTTCTTTCATACTCTTCGAGGTTTTTAGGTTTTTTGGTTTTACAAAAGAAAAAATAATGCTGGCATTTAAAATTATCACCGGCCCAAGACTTGTCTGCGCTCCTGAGTGGATTTAACAAGAAGAGTTGAGTGTAGAATGACGGGGCTCAGGGCTTGCTGCCGTTCCTCGGCACGCGGTGCCGGCTCCCATGGCAGGTGGGGGTGCCTGGTCCTGCTTCACCCTTCCATTTCAGAAAGGTTCAGTTCAGAAATTTCTGAAGCTGGGGCAAGAAGCGCCCCGCAACTTCATCGCCCAGATCAGTAGTGTAATTAGCATACGGTTAATTGTCCGGTTCCAGTACATAGTCTGATTAATGTGTAGTATATGATAACTTGGTTTTCTCAGGGTTATGCCATTTCCACTGTTTCCTAGAGCACTGACCACTGACTAACGTAGGTGTAGGATTACTGCATACACATTTTTACCTCAAATTTCAAAAGGATTCAGATCTGCTTCTAAAAGCAGTGGGTTTTGTCTGAGGCACCTGCAGTTTCTGAGTGTGAGATGAAGCACGACCGAAGGGGAGCAGTGTGCACGGTGGTGTCCAAAGCTGCGCTGGCTCTGATGTGGGTCTCTTGTGAGGGGACACAGGGGAAATACCAGGAGTGTGTTTCAACTTTGAAATTTGACTTTTTTCTCTTTGCATTGTTTCATTATGGAAAGAATTTTGTTCAGACAAACAGCAGTCTGACAAAGAAAGTTGAGCTATTGTGACGGGCATGCAGATGTGTCTGGATGGTTATGGAAAGAATCGTTATAAAAGTAGTTCTCTTCTAATCCTCTTTACTAGGAATGGACACGCTTTGCTGGCTTTCATGTTTTCTCGACAAGAGGGAAAGTTAAACCGCCAACAAACTATGGAACTTGGTCATCATATACTTAAAGCTCACATTTTTAAGGTAAAGCTTACAGCTTAATACGTTTAATGATCTATTCATATGAATGGATCTTAGAGATCCTCCTCTGAGTTGCTTTAGTAATTTGTTAGAAGCTTATGCAAAATACTTGTTAGTCCTAACAAACAAAATTGTTACTTCTCTTTATACTGATGAGATGTAGATATAAATAGTGTTTCTAATCCTAGAGAGAGATTTCCTGTTATATTATTTCTGTTAGGGTCTCAGTAAGAGGACTGGAATTTCTTCCAGTCATCTTCAAGCCCTGTGGATTGGTTATAGTACCGATGGACTGTCTGCAGCCCTTGCCTCCCTGAGAAACATCTATACACCCAATGTGAAGGTAAGAATATAAGTGTTCATGTACAATCAGTGCTTCCTCTGCCACTGTTGCTGTGCCTCTGATGAATGTTGAACCTAATGTAAGCCTTTAGGAGAAAAAACGCCACCACTGTGCATCCGTAACTGAACTCCTTTACAGTGAGTCTTCGTGTACTTTTTTAAGCTGTTGTTAAAGCCCAGTTCAGTTTTCCTGGATAGTTTGGATGGAAAGAAGGGTTTCGCCCTACTTCTGCTGTAGCCACACTCTGTAGTGTAGGTAGGCACGTGGATGCATTTCCAGGGGTTCGCATGTACCGCCCGGTTTGCTGGGCAGACTTCAGCTGTGTTTTCTTGTGTGGGGAGGTATCCAGGGAATTGTAAATGGGGAAATACTGTGAAGGGATGTAAAATGCCAGAACTCTGCACTATTACTTGAATTCCTGGATTATGGATAGGGAAATCCAAGTTGACAATTTGCAATTTTAGCCTTTTGATTGGAAATGTGCATGTATGTGCACACACACACGCATGCTCTGATAATTTTTTTGAGATTGCTTTTTCTCGTTCTCTGTTAATAGAGTCGGCTAGATAAATCTGCAGAGTAGTAGCAAGTCACGCGGATGAAATTGTGGTGAGAGTGTTTCAGGGGAGAGGCAAGTCTTCTATAAGGAGTGCATAGTTCAGTAATACAATAAGCTATTTGCTCAGAGATTATTAAAACTTTCTATTGCTATATATGTGATAAAGTCATTGTCAGCCAATAAAAATCTGCTTCAAAATTAGGGACTAACATATGAGTACCTGGATCAAGATGTCAGTCACTTAACAAATTCATACAAATCTGAGGAAAAAACTGTTTTGTTTAAATGAAATTTTAGGTGAGTCGGCTGCTGATCTTGGCCGGAGCAAACGTGAATTATAGGACTGAAGTACTAAATAATGCTCCAGTGCTGTGTGTCCAGTCGCATCTTGGACATGAAGAAGTGGTCACTCTTTTACTAGAATTTGGAGCTGCTATTGATGGAACTTCAGAAAACGGGATGACAGCACTTAGTTACGCAGCCGCTGCAGGTCACATGAACATAGTTTCACTGCTGTGCAAAAAAGGTGCAAAGGTAAGCTGATGCACGGATTGCAATGTTTGCAGCCAAAAAAATCATGCAAAGGCCTAATAGAAACTGTTGTTGATCACATAAGTATATAATTAACACACATAGACTTGGGGCGGGGTGGTGGGGGAGTCCAGAAGATCTGCACAGACTTCCATGGAGCATTTTCCATGTGCCACTGGTCACAACCCTCTGGCCCGTCTGTTCAGCCAGTTTTGGGCGCACCTCATCGTGCACGTACGTAACCTGTACTTCATCAGCTTGTCCGTGACTGTGTTACGGGAGGCAGTGTCAGAAGCCTTACTAAAGTTGAGGTAGACACCATCCACAGCTCTCCCCTCGCCCACTAGGCCAGTCCCCTCATTGCAGAAGGCTGTCGGGTTGGTTAAGCATCATTTCTCCTCGGTAAACCCATGCTGACTGCTCCCGGTCGCCTTCTTGTCCTTCATGTGTTTGGAAAAGGTTTCCAGGTTTTTTCCATCACCGTCCCAGCAGCTAAGGTGAGGCTCTTTGGCCTGTAATTCGCCAGATCTTCCTTCTTGAAGAAAGGAGTGACATTTGCTCTCCTGCAGCGCTCAGGAGCTTCTCCTCCCCATGGCCTTTCTCTAGACTTATTAACTTTCAACACTTGTTTCCCAACGCAGGCTGACTACGCAGACAAGAAAGGCCAGTGTGCCTTGGTCCATAGTGCACTGAGAGGGCATTGTGATATCCTTCAATACCTGCTTAATGTTGTTTGGATATCTCCTTCCCAAGAACAAAATTCACTAAGAAAAAGCCAGGCACTGCAACAAGCTCTAACCGCAGCTTCCAGTATGGGACACTGCCAGGTGGGTTGATAGTTCAAATATTTCCAAATCTGCATTTATCAGAATTGTACAACAGTGCTTGTGGCTATTTTTAAAAGAGGTTTGGAAAGCAGAACTATTGAAACTTCTGATATTTAAAGTAGTATTCATCCTTAGCAGCTGTTTTAAATGCTGTAGTTATTTATCCAATGATTATTATTTGCTTCAGGGTTTGTTTGTATCTAATTTTCTGTCTACTTTTTCCCCTTTATTCTTGGAAGTTGTCCTAAATCTCTAGTGGTGATGATGATGATACTCTGTATCAGTGATCCACCCTAGTATTTCTACTTCAGGTTGAATTTTCTTTTTCGTAGTATAACAGACTATATATCGCACATACTTGCACGTGCTTAACTTTTTAACCTGATGCACGTGACAATTACAGACTTCAGCTTACTTCAGCCTAGTGTCACTTAAGACAAATTTGGGTTACATGCATGTATATGATAAAAGAAGTGTTTGTCGGCAGTACAGTATTATTCAGTAAAAGGAACACTAAAAGTAAACACGTAAGAAGTACTCAAAATGCTTTAGATCTTTAGGTAGTACAAGTATGGCTTCTGTTCATTGGGAAAATAAATCTTAACTTTGATATAAAAGTAATTGGTAAGTAAAGATACTGGAATAAAGCTCACACGAGGCTGATGGAATTTCCTATGTATGTATTACAAATGATGTGCCAAAAATGGCAAATTAAAATCTCTTCAGTAAAACCATTTCAATATTTACTTCTTTTAAATCTATTTTTTAATTGCCATAAGATCAAGAATTTGATCTTTAAAGTTGTTTACGTGATTCAAACAGAGAAATGTCTATGTGCAATTAATTTATTATATATGAGCTATCACTGTCTCACAGTATAAATTTAAGGATTCTGAACTATGATTAACTTGAATTAGTGGATAATTCCTTTATGCATAAAAGTTTCTGTTTGCTATCCGCTGATTAAATGAAAGCAGTCAGCTCCTGAATATCAGCAAAACAGATCACATTATTCATAAGCATACTTTCTCCTTTCCTACCTTTGCTTTTTCCCCTAGCATCCAAAACTTGTTAGTGTGATTCTGCTCCCGTACCTGCTCGCTGCAGTCTCACCGAGCGTGTCCCCTGTTAGAAAATCTGTTTAAAACAGCCATTAGAAGAGGTTTGAATTCAATAGTCTTTTACTAGCAGGTGGTTACAAAACATAGATTTCCTTAATAAAATAAAAATACAGCAAAACTTAATTTATAACTCATCTCAAGTTTAAAAATTAGCATTTAACAATGTATGCTTAAACCGTTCTGTGAAGAAATTTTGAAAAACGGCTAAGATATAAACATTGCAAAAGGAAGAACATAGGAATTGCCATTTTACAAGATGTGTGCAAATATTCTCTTTTTTTTCCCCTTTGTTTTAGACAGTATGGAATTTGCTCGCTGAACTGGGACGGTTTATTTTTATTTTTGGCATTGTTTGTTTTGATCATTCTGGTACATGTAGGTCACACAGGAGCTCATTGTCTGATAACCATGTAAAACCCTGAACCGATTAACAGAAGGGCACTGGGCTTTTTTTAAACTGCAATCAGTAACATTCAGTCATCTTCAAGTCGTACTAAAACTCATACTGAACTTGCTTTGATGGATTATGAACAATATTCATTTTCTTTGATTCATATGCGTTAAGAGCGAAGCTCTCCCACTTTTTAAAGTCTTTTACCTGTTGCTGTATCTTGCAAGTGACTACTGATGGGTTTTGTGATTCACTACATCTCCACTAACTGGTTTTGACAGGTGGTTTGTTACATCTTGACAATTGAAAAGGACCACGACATAGACATCAATGACACCGATGCCTTGTGGGGAGAAACAGGTATTTCCTTTCTTATATTTTCGCTAATTAGAGTTGCTCGTTTAAGAAGTAAGGGGTTTTAATTTTGATTTTTTAAATTTAATTTTCTGTGATAAAAGTAATGGGAAAATACCGTTTTTAATAATAAAATGAAGTTTATAAGCATGGAGTTTTTAACTTACTAAATCTGCTCATCTCATGTATTGAAAAGAAGAGGGTTAAATTAAAATTACTGTAAATTACTGACTTTCTGATTTCATTGAAAATTGGCTGTGGAAATGTAGTGCTTAAAGTTTCAGTGTAGAATTTCATAGGATAGTGCTGTTTAAGCACTTTTTTTTTCTCTGTAGATCTCATTAGTTTGCAGGAAATGCTAGGCAGTTGACTCATTTGTTCTAATTAGACCGTGGATGAAATGATACACCTTTGGATGTATGGGAAATGCCAAATATTTTTTTAAAGACAGACTGTAAGCTGTGCAGCCTGCAGCTGAAAGTTTTCCTGTTTTACCATATGAGTAGCATCTCGATTTCATTTAAACAGCTGAGATTGCACAGCATGGGGGAAAATGGTCTCTCTTAATGATTACCGATAGCCTCTTCACGTACTGGAGAAGCAAATGTTCTTTGTTCCTATGCGTATAGAAAGCTCTCGTTGCAAATCCACTTAGTTCTGTTTCTAAATTAATTTTTCCTTACCATTTTCCTGTCAGCATTTGGTATTGAAATTCTTGCTTAACGTGTTGGGAATCTTTAGTCATGAAGTAGGTGCTCTCTTATGCAGTCCTAACTTGCGATGGAGGAGAAGGTCAAGTCCAGAGCACCATGAGCAGTTCTCTGTGGCACTTTTGTGCTCTCTGAGATGGAGAGTAGTAAGTTTGGGACAAGAAGAACAGGTAGAGTGAGTCAAGTGAGCCACAGGATCAGCATTACACGGAGTATTACCCTTCAATTATCGAATGTGAAAAACGTGAGTGGAAGGGATGGTAATTGATAGGCTGCTGGCATCTTCACGGTTTTGCGCGTGTGGGTGAGCTCACATTTGCACTGCACTGCACGGTTCTTTGCCGTCTGTTTTGTAACTGGGATCATGATACGGGACTGGATAGTGATAACACTTAGAAGTAGGAGGCAGATGGAGTGAGGAGGGGTGTGTTTTGTGAGTGCCTGTTTTCAAAACGAAAAATCCATCGTACCTTGAAACAGCACAGAACAACCTTAAGGGTTGTTCCTTTCGTATAGTAACACGTTGAGGAGCAGCTTGTCTCTGTTCCTGTAGTTGTGCTACTGTTACCCCCCTGAATCCTCAGTTGGTTCTGCTCACTGTGGAGGCTGTTCCAATAGTGTTTTATATTGTGGGTCTTTTAGAGGGACAGAGCTAGAGATCATCGTTGCCAGTCCCCGTGTTCTATCACAGTAGTGCAGCTGAAGGCCACGTTTGTGTGAAGGACAGGTTCGAGGCCAGTTAAGTAGCAAATTAAAGTGGAGCAGATAAAGCCACGTAACGCACGAAATGAGAGGGTGTAGGGGTGGGAGACTTTTAAGCCTGTTTTCTGAATTTCCTTAGTTTGCCTTTTCCAAAATCCACATTACTATGTCTGTGTTGGAAAAGACGATCTTGGGTTAAAGACATCTCTGCGATGTTTTTCCAGCCTCATGTGTTCTATACAGGTTAGCTAATTTGGAGCATTACTCACTGTCTAGTAAAAGTGATGGAAAAAAACACCATTTTGGCTGCTCTCAACTTTTGCAGAGTACTTTTGCAGAGTACCGTTAGGCAGATCAGAGGTGATCCTTTTGAGTAGAACCGTTGGAATTCCTGAGCAGGGTTTAGTCCTGATGTTGTTCAAGCTAAAGGGAGGAATTGCTTAGTCGTCTCATAGCTGGGGAAGGTATAGGGAGTTATATTGTTGCTGCAATTTTAGTTACACCATGAGCTAAAATGCTGGTACTGACAGAATAAACAACATGAAGTCTTTGAACAGGATTGTTTTGCCTTTAATGTTGGTATCTGTGGCAGTTACTTTCCAGTTGCTCAGATCTGAACAGCCGCTGTAACTGTAACGTGGTGAAGTATCAGGGAGTGAAGAGTGAAACGGGTTAGATGGTGGTGGTAAAAATATAATGAATTTACTACTTCCCGCAGTGTTTGTCAATTCATTTACTTTCAGCATCCATTGGCATTTTTAAAAATTCTACTTTATAGTGTTTGAAAACGCTTAGAAAATGAGTAACAAGAAATTCACAATTTGACCCACTTCTTATTGGAAAACATATGGTATTAGGATGTAGGAAATGGAGGGGTGAGTTCTTTGCCGATTCTTGCAGAAGTTAGCACATGGACCCCTTTTCTAAACGGTGTTAACATAACAGTACTGGTGATGCTTCAACACAAACAACACCACCAACAAAAATGTTAATTTCAAGCTCCATTTAAAACACAGCAAGTTGATGTGAGTGAAGTGGAAGAGGGGAGAAAACCATGATGGGGAAAACATTTTATTTTCAAGCTTCAGTGAGCGTCACAGTGAAAAGCGGGGAGTACAGTGAGCTGCGGGAGAAGGTGGCAAGGTGTTTAAACGTTGAGCCTTACAGCAGCGCTTCAGCGTTACGGTACCGAATAGAGTCAGGAAATATTAGTGCCAACCGTGCGGACGCTACCCGCTTTCTCATAAGCCATCTGTTGTGAAGGTGGACGTGCAGTAATTTGTAACTTGTCAACGTCTGAAGTAAATATCCCATCAGTGGCTTTATGCCTGCGCTGCCTGGGCTCGCTGGCCGCGGCGCGGTGCGGTGCCCCCTCGCAGCCCGTGGCTGTGCGTGCCGTCGCCGTACGCGCGCGTTTCCAGCCGGCTGGGACGGTGTCGTCTCCCATAGCAGTGTCCGTCTGTTTAGACGTTGTGAGGTTACTCTGCAGCTTAGGTAGAGGTCGAGAGCACTCGGTCTCAGCAACACACGCTGCTCAGGTTGAGAAAATATTTAAGGTGAACCGGAGTGTGGATGTCCGGTGTGTTCTGGGAAATGTACAGTAATCCCTGGAAGCCTAGAGCAAGGGTTAACACACAGGAATTAGGACTGTTGATTGATAACCTACTGTGTTTTTCACCATGAAAACCAGGGAAAATAATTTTAACTCGTGCAGAATGAAGGTAAATTGTCCAAGATGCCGAGTTCCTGCAGAGACAGAAATGCCCGATGTTAGGTGAGGTGTCGCTGTTAGGGATGGAGCGAGCAATGCTTCCTGAAACTTGAGTTACGGCCCCCTTGTTGAATCCCACAACTGTTACCATCCTCACCTTTGGGAAGGGCCTGACGGAAAGAGATGAAGCTTTCTTGTCAGGAAAAAAATGATTAATGAAAAAGGAACTAGAACTGCCTTAGGCTGGCAGGCTTACAAAAAACTTTCATAAAGATTCCTTTTAACCTACCAGCTGTGCACATGATACAGTCCTTGTCTTTGAGAATCATCTTTTTATTTATCAGAGAATGTCTGTGGCTTATTGACTTAACCTGACTCTAACTCATTTGAGTCTGAAAATAGTTATGAAAATCTTATGGAGCAGCTGAGTTGAAAAAAACCGGGGATTCAGTAACACTGACATAGTGTGCATGTGTCAAAAGATGTGGTAAACCAGCGCAGAGATGATGTTGATCAACATGCTTTCCTTAGCCCTGACAGCTGCTGCAGGAAGAGGAAAACTGGAAGTCTGCGAATTGCTGCTTGAACGCGGAGCAGCGGTGACGAGAACTAACAGGCGGGGGGTTCCTCCGCTCTTCTGTGCGGTGCGGCAGGGGCACTGGCAGGTCTGGCACATCCTCGCGAGTTAAGGGGTTCCTTTGGGAAGCAGGTCTCGATTCCCCCCCTCTCTAGTCCTGTAATAAATTCCTGTAAATTTTCTAACGCGCATTTGCATCGACTTCAAAGGGACATTCAGAAGCTCGCTTTTTGAGTTATTTAAAGCGATACAAAGGATTCAGAAGTACATCAGCTGCATGGCAGCCTTAGCTATAATACACCTGAAAAACAGTAAGTGGGAGTTAAAATATTTTATTTTCTAGACCAAGAACAGAGGTGATTTCAGAGCATTTATACTGCTTCTGTATTAACGGAGAGAGAACCTCAAGTGAGAAGCCTTCCTCGTGCTGGCCACTCCTGTCGGGAGAGGGCCCTGAACTGCAAACAGTTCAGACTTGAGTTGCGCAGATTTCTGAGTGATCGCTATAAATCACACCTTAGTCCTCTTCAGTGAAAGTTCATGCTATTATGGCTAAAATTCAGATCTGCCAATTTATGTTTAAATTACTGTTTTCTATTTCAGATTGCTAAACTTCTAGTGGAGCACGGCTCTGACGTGAACTTAAGCGACAAGCAAGGCCGAACTCCGCTGATGGTGGCTTCTTGTGAAGGACATCTGAGCACCGTGGAATTTCTGCTTTCTGAAGGTAGAAACCCACATAGTGGTTCAGAGCTGCACAGCTGTACCGCAGACCGCATCTGTGCGAGTTAGGTAATTTTGCTTATTAAACAGTATGTCTTCATAGCAAAGTTAATTTTGATTTTACAGGTGCAACTATTTCATCTCTGGACAAAGAAGGACTGACAGCTTTGAGCTGGGCATGTCTGAAAGGCCACAGGGAAGTGGTTCAGTATTTAGTTGAGAAGGGTGCAACAACTGATCAGACAGACAAGAACGGACGGACGCCCCTAGACCTGGCAGCTTTTTATGGAGATGCTGACATTGTGAGTATAACAGCGCCCTTCTAACAGGAGGAAGGCTAAGCATGTGTTGAATTTTCCTAATACAAAACAAAGCTTAGAAAAAATACTGCCCGCCAAAATAAAAAAGGAAATTTGAGGAAGTAGCCAAGCAGCTTACACTGCTAGCTGGTCTGCAGTGCAGGTGTTCACCCACAAAGCATTTTCTAGGTAAGGTTTTAGTACCCGGGCAGTTGTGGTAGAAGTCCAGCGTTATGCCATTATGTGTTACAGCACGCTGTTGTACTTCAGCGTGAGTGTTTTAAATCTCAATAAAAAGTAGTCTTTAAAATTTCTGTGTTGGATGAACTGGAATTAGAAAAAAAAGCCTGTGGGACATGAAGGGAAACTGTTTTTTCAGCCTCTGCAAACCCACGGAGGTAACCTGACAGGTCAGTGGGTGCCTCGGCAGAGCAGAGACCCCAGGTGGGAGGTGGAGGAAGAATATAATATTGCTGGAATAGATGAAATGCAGAAAGATTTTGCTTCTCCATCGTAAGGCAGCATTACTTGTCTTTGATAGGTATCTTCATGCTTTGCCTGACAGGGAGAGAACGGTTAGAAATCCTTACGCTTTTCATCTTGTGAAGATGGCACTGGGCACATCTCGGTGTTACTGACCAGTCTGTGTATGTGGAAGTACAAGGCCTGAGGTGTAAATTCAGTTTTTCTCAGTTCGTTCCACAGGTCATTTCAGAAACAGGACAAAAACTGAAGTTCCTTTTGCAGTCCTGTACCTTTCTCAGATGGTACCTTCCTCCGCTACATTTATAATGCTACAGTGCAAGAATTTAGGGCAGTTTAGGTGAAGGTTTTCTGAATCTGAAATGGACCATGCCTGTAACTGAGATCAAAAGTATACAAGTTTAAAGTGTGATTTAGAATCCTCTATATCTTTAAAATCTCAGATTTTTGAAGTGATTGGTTTTGTTCTCATGCTGCAAAACTCAGTAATTAAGCACAATTCAGAAGCCTGGCCAGATAGGAACGTGATTTCCACCAACTGCCTGGGAGGGCATGCTCTGTAAACAGATCCCAGGGTTCACCGGGCAACTAGGAAGCGCATGCAGCCTCTCAGGCTCGCTAGCGTCTGTATTTCTAGAGTTCGCGTGTACAATGTCCCGTTTCAAAACAGCAGCTCTGGAATAGAAGTGCTGCCATACAGCACAGTTTTTTTTTACTTTAGGTCCCGTTCAGCCTTAGGATTAACTTGAAATGGTAAATAAGCCCTCGGGTTCTGGCTTTAACGGGTTCCAGAAGTGGCATCACCGGGCTATTCCTGCCACCGTGGGTGTTTCTAGGTGACCCTGGGTGCCTGAAGAGGGACTTGGGAAGGGGGGACATCCAGCCCGCGGTCCGTGCCGTCACACCAGGTACTGCATGGAGCAGTGCAGACTGCCGGTTCCTGACGGACCGGACACATCGGCGGTTCGTGTGGCTGCACAGCCTCATCTTTGTGCTAGGGCAACAGACAAAGGGGAATAACACTAATTAAGAGACCAGTCGGCAGGCCAGCAGCTTTGGGTGTTGGGGGCCTGTCAGGGGAAGGGTTGTTACTACCTCTTTCCATACGGGATTACTGCCAGTCGCGTTGGGCACATGGCGGTTGCACGAAAGCATCAGTGCTTGCGTCAAACCTGCCATCGCTGTCATCTCCTCTGTATCGCACTTTTAATTAGTACGGCTGATGGACAATTACTGGAATCACTCCATTGCTCTGGATGCTTGGTGAATGCTTGGTGGAAGCTGATGCTGTCTGGCATACTTATTTTGCTTTCTTAAACTTTCTTACTTGTCCTCGCTGCATTTTGCGTTTTCTGCATTTACACCAAAGCAGCGTTAGACTGCTGTAATAAATGGTGAAGAAATGAATAAAATTACAAATGGCTTTTTCTTTATCTAGAACAAGAAGTGGTCCCTCGGCACCATAACTTGTATTTACGCTGTTAACTAGAATGTTTTATACCTCGCATTACACGATAGCGGTATTTGTGTAGCACAGTGTCCTATAGCAGGAGCGTATTCTGGTCCTGCGCTCGGTGCCCCCGTTGGGGCGTTACGCTGCAGTCGGAGCTGCTGCTCTTCATCGGAGCTTGCTGCCCTTTCGCGGGGCGGCTGTGTGCACACAGGACAGGAGCACAGGGGCAGCAAGCGTAACGTGCTGGTCTTAGTGTTTTTCTGGCACAAGTACTTCCCGGAATTTGGGTGGCGCTTTTTTTTTTTTTTTTTTTTTTTTTTTTTTTTTTTTTTTTTTTAATTCCATAACCGCAGCTCCTGGTTGCGGTTTGGTGACGTTCCCATGCCGTGCTGGCCGCAGTGGAGTCCGTTCAGTGGATTCACGATGGCTGTAGCCTGCGCTGGAGCACACGCTCAGCACGCTTCAAGGAGGATTAGGTGGTAGCTTAAATATTTCACTCCTACCAAAAATAACGTTACAAGGCTTGTCTTGTTTCCTTCCACAGGTGCAGTATTTGGTAGAAAAAGGAGCGATGATTGAGCACGTTGACCACAGCGGCATGCGGCCACTGGACAGAGCTATTGGATGTCGTAACACGTCGGTAGTGGTTATGCTACTGAGAAAAGGAGCTAAACTCGGTTAGTAAAACTGTCCTGTACACATGAGAAACAACTATCTGCTCTGCTAGAATTGCTGTCACTTCTGTAAAGCAGATTAAATAAATCAGTCTTGAAATACACTCTAGGCTTTTGCAGGCGCCCGCTGAAGAGACATCAGTCTCCTAAAGGCAGAGACTCAAGACTCACTTCAGAAGTGGGGGAACGAGAGTAATTTTATTCTGTTCCTTTCTTTGATGTATGTTGAGGGGGAGGTCCGGAAGAGTCGGTCTTTACGTGGTATATCATGATAGACATAAAGAAGAAAATGATACTTAATTCTCATGCTAGTGATGATTTAAATTAAGAAGCTTTACATTAAATAACATTCTCTTTATACATTATAGAATCATACATTTTTTGCAAAGGGTGGGCAAAAAATGTATGTCCAAATTACGTGTTATCAGTAGGCAAGTAGATGGTGCAGATGTGTACATGATAATTATTGAGTCTGTAGTACCTTTAAAGCATCATTTGTTATTATTTGGGTACTAAGTATGATCAAATACAGATCCTTACTTAGGCCTGAACTTTGCCATGACTTCCATACTGTCCCATGCTGCCTTTAGAGCAGGGGCGAAATGAATCGGACTGTTTCACAGGTGGCTCCTATCTGTGCGGGGCAGCAGGGGTATACGTATTTTGAATATATGTGCACATAGTAACAATAGGAATAGTTCCGTGCAGGTGGAATAGCTACTGAAGGAGCATGAGGCTTTCTAGTGTGAATAGATATCAGAAACACACTTTCTTCCCTTTTGTCAGAGATCCTTAAAATTTAACTTGCAGGAAATGCAGCATGGGCAATGGCCACCTCAAAACCCGATATTCTCCTTATTCTGCTGCAGAAACTGATGGAAGAAGGAAATATACTGTACAAAGTAGGTAGATTTTTATTTTTTCTGATAGCAGAACATTGTAATTGGACTTTTGTCTGAAGGCAGATTGAAGTCCTTCATACCTGCTTTTCTGTTTAAAGAAGATGTGTACTTGCACATCCTCTCATGTTGGGAACGAGACCAAGAAATCTTGAGAACCTTGGGAAAGAATCATTGAAAACTCCTGTGTAAAATAAATAAAGAACAATTTAAAGGTGGATAAGTACACTTTCTTTCTGTTGAGCAAGTCGCTTGGTGAACATTTGTAGCCGTCAGTTGCTTCTTAAGAGCAGCTGAGAACGTACGGTGCTCGTTTGAAAGTGCCTTATTGAAATCGGTGACATTAGGCATATCCTTTTCTTCAGGATAATGTTCTTTTGTGTGCTACTTCCATACATAATGAGGAAAGCGACAGCTCTTTTAAAAGTACATTCTTTCTACTAGTGGTGATATATTGCTCAGAAGAAAGACCGGAATTATTTTTGTAAACTGCGTTATTCCACCGGTGCAACGCAGTGCCAAACGCTGTCTGTAGGCACTGTTCACAGTCTGTACGCGACTTGTAATTCGCAGGGGTTTTATAAGGGCCCTCGGGTATCTGCCACCTTACGTCTGACCTTCGCTCTGTATCGCCTGGCTCTGCGCGGTACAGCAGAGACCCTCGAGACGTTGCTGGCGTGAATCAGGGTGGACCTGCTTAGAATCTCCCAAATTGCGTGTAGGAGTCTTGTGAATACATCTGGATAATTTATCAAGTTTATTGATCCCGAAATGGGTTTAGAGCTTTATATCCAAGCAGGTACCTTTAGGCACGGGACGTCTTTCAGCCTAAAGGGTGACAGATGTTATGCTCCAAGGGTGGTCTGGGACGCCTCTCCCATGTCGCGCTCCCGTGCTGTCCTGAGCGCGGCTCACTGGTGGCTCAGGGAGAAGGTGGCACCGTGTCCCCAGCACCCTCATGTTCTTCAGCTTCTCCGCAGGTTGCTCCAAGCTTGAACCCTGCCTGGGCTCTGAGAGCACCGAGTAGCGCGGCAGGACTTGTACTCGTGTTTTACAGGTTGTTACGAGAGGCTGAATTCCCTGCTGCTGGTAGCTATTTTTAGAGTGCTTAATTTTATTATAGTAATTTGAATAGACTTGCGAGAGCTATGGTATGTAATTTAGCTTGCTAAACTCTTTCCAGCGTACTTTGATTTATTTATTTGCCAAAGTGTTTTAAATTGATAGTTATTTTGCAGAGTAACACGTATTTGAGTCTGCTCACAGTATGCAATAACTACGTTGCAGCTCTCCAGCTGAATAAAACAAAATAAACCTTAAATATTTTCCTTGCCTGTTTCAACAGTGAATTTTGACCACTTTGAGTGCTAAGTTGAATTAAATAATAAAAACCACCCAATGTTTATGAAAAGAAATTAACTTGTAAAACATCCATAAAGAGCTGCAGCGGGGTGCCCCAGTGCGCGAACCCGAGGAAGTCAAAGGTCACTCTGCTGCCGCATAAGGGGAGTTGAGTAAGAGCTGAGCTGAGCTGTCCCTCCACCCGGCGAAGGCTGCGCCATTCCTGGTCGCAGATGAGCTCTGCTGGAAGCGTCTCCGCGTTAGAGCTTTAACCAACTACCTCGGCAGATATTTGACTGCTCTCTCCAAAAAAACAGAAAGAAAGGATGAATTGTATCACACCTTAATTGTACAGACACAAATGTTTCCGGTACAGGTAGTGTGTATTAATGCAAATACTATCCTAGTGAAATAACATTGAAGGTATGAGTTTAAAAACCACCACAAGCTCCAGTTAACCTGCGAGCTCTCGGTGTGTCTGTGTGCAGGTGTAATTCTTACTGTATAGATTTGTGTTTTAAAAAAGTCTGTCTCTGTTTTCTGCTTGAAGAGCACCTGTTGGTAGATGTCAAGTATAAACGTACTGTTTTGCATCAGTATTTCACTATTAAGCGTTTGTAAAAAGCCTCTTGTTCCCTGCATTTGTAGAAAGGTAAGATGAAGGAAGCAGCGCAGCGCTATCAGTACGCCCTGAGGAAGTTCCCGAGGGAAGGATTTGGAGAAGAAATGAAAGCATTCAATGAGCTGAGAGTTTCATTGTACCTGAACTTATCACGATGTCGCCGAAAAACAAATGTAAGCTCCTGCTGTTAATCTGTAGCCCCACTGGCGTTGGGAATCTCAGACTGCTCTTTGACTGCGTTATTGAGTTTGTACTTGGACATTTATTTGTGCTATTTTAGAATACTTTTCACTGTATCCTGATTTTGGGCTTGGTTGCATCGATGAGTGGGGACAGTTCATGTTGCTGTGGGGGGTCCAGTACAGCTGTTCTTATGTAATCCAGTTATTTTGGAATTGCGAACTGCTGGATGGTTTTGCTACTTTTAAAAGCCTGAATGGAAAATGCCACCACCGCTACCCTTTGTTATCACACAGCATAACCTACTACTGCGGCTGCACTGCGTGGTCCGCTCGGTTCTCTGTACTTTCACCAGTGCATCAGATGGTGGCGAGAACCTGAATGACCACCAGAGCAAAAACTTGCGATTTTCTGAATGTACTTGGGCAGAGAGAAACCTGATGAAATTCAACAAGGGCAAGTGTAGGGTACTGCACCTGGGGAGGAATAGCCCCATGCACCAGTACAGGTTGGGGGCTGACCTCCTGGAGAGCAGCTCTGTGGAAAGGGACCTGGGAGTCCTGGTGGACAACAGGATGCCCATGAGCCAGCAATGTGCCCTGGCGGCCAACAAGGCCATTGGCATCCTGGGGGCCATCAGGAACAATGTGGCCAGCAGGTCGAGGGAGGTCATCCTCCCCCTCTACTCTGCCCTGGTGAGGCCGCATCTGGAATACTGCGTCCAGTTCTGGGCTCCCCAGTTCAAGAAGGCCAGGGATCTGCTGGAGAGGGTCCAGCAACGGGCTACAAAGATGATGAGGGGATTGGAACATCTCTCATATGAGGAAAGGCTGAGGGACCTGGGTCTCTTTAGTCTAGAGAAAAGAAGATTGAGGGGGGATCTTATTAATACTTACAAATACTTAACGGGAGGATGCCAGGGGGATGGGAGCAGTCTTTTTTCAGTGGCGCCCAGTGATAGGACGAGGGGAAATGGGCATAAACTTGAACATAGGAAGTTCCATCTTAACATGAGGAGGAACTTCTTTACCTTGAGGGTAGTGGAGCAGTGGCACAGGCTGCCCAGAGAGGTGGTGGAGTCTCCCCCTCTGGAGCCATCCCAAACCCGCCTGGACGCCGTCCTGTGCAACGTGCTGTAGGTGACCCTGCTCTGGCGGGGGGGTTGGACTAGACGATCTCCAGAGGTCCCTTCCAACCCTGACCATTCTGTGATCCTTCTTTTCAAACAGAAACTTCTTAATTCCTTCGTCTCTAAGTTGTTCTTGCCATCCGCTCCAAACTGAAGAATTTCTAAGCAGAGGTGTCCAGGACTTCACCTGGGCAGCTCTGCTGCTGCTTTGCAGAGCAGTACCAGTCCTTTTCTTCCTGTGCCAAACTACCTCTCCTCTCCTGATGCCTTCCTAGAGGAGATTGGCTTTTCCAGTTGCAGCAGACTAACAGCAGACAGTGGCTCTGTGACCAACTAGTGCCCGTGTGTGCGTGTTTCTTACCTTATCCCGCTGATAAACCCTCATTTACGCGTTGCTGATCCTGAAGAGCATCCCCTTGCATCTAAAGCTCAAGTTTATCACATTACTCTGCTCTTGCATGGTATCTCAGGACTGTTTTTTTGCTGTTAATACTTTCCAACCTCCTGTATCGTCACGCTCGATCTAATGCAGTATCATGAAAACCCTGTGCTATGCGTGGCTGCTACAAATATTAGACTTGCTTCTGCCTTCATCTGCCCCACAGCCATCTTTGCCCCGTTTCAGTCCTGCCTTGTTAATGCCCATCTCTGGTTTAACCAGCAATTTACTGAAGTCTGTGTTCTTGTTAAATGAAGACTAAATACATTACGTCTAGTGCAGTTCTCTAAAAATGTCACGTACTGTATCAAAGAAAGCTGTGGACTAATCCAACCCATTTCCTGTTTTTTGTTGTTTTTCTCTAAATTCCTAGGTCTCTTACTGGCCTTTCTTCAAGACACATGCTAAAGCCTCGCTATCTGAGGTGGTCGTTTGTCCTGTTACATGTGCAGTCTCTTCAGCATTTTAACATCTTTGGGTTGAAAACAACCATATCTTATCTCAATTAACATGGCTTTTTAGCTACCTTGGAGTCAGTTTTCCTTAGACGTGGGACGAGGTCGGCACGATGAGGTCTGTTCTCAGTCTTTCAGAAGATATCTCCTCTTGTGAACTGATAAAGGGGACTTTCTGTACTGCGTAAGCCACAGGCACTTTTGAAGCAGTACCATGGATAAAGAGCATGCAGCTTGCATTTATTGTTGATGTATAACGAGTACATTTGTTTAAATTATTAGGACTTTGGTATGGCTGAAGAGTTTGCTACCAAAGCACTGGATCTGAAACCCAAGTGTTACGAAGCCTATTACGCTAGAGCAAGAGCCAAGAGGAACAGCAGGTACTGTTGGATTCTGCGCACCTGTCTGCACAGATGTGTGCTTTCAGTAACTCCTTTTCTGTTTTGTTAGTTGTATTTGGAATTTGCAAAGAAAAAGTTACTTTCCTTGTGCATTTTCCCTCTGTATTACGTCTCTATATCAGTTAAGCCAACCAAACCCAAAAAGCAGTATTGAGTACTCTTAGGTAATCAGTAGGCTGTCCAGAAAGTAATAAATTGATGCAAAGTGGGATTATTTGGAGTCCCAGAGTGATGGGACTGCTACTCCACATGACGCAGCAAAATGTCGTCAGCAGTGTGCCACCAAACGCCAGTGCTGTGTTATTTCTTACCAAGAATAACGGGGTGCTTTTACAGGGCAGGGTATGTTGTATCATTAGCGGTTCAAGAAGAAAACAAGGGGAGAGAGGAGGAACCCTCTCTTTAAGCTGGAATAACACCAAACTGCAGGGGTAGAGTTGACGTGTCGGGAGAGGTGCCTTTTTGATTCACCGTGTCTGTTCCAAGCAGAACAATAAAGGTTCATGAAGCAGAGCTCAGCGAGTTTCCTACGCTGAAGATAACAGCGAAGGGCTCGAGACAGAGCGTCAGTTCCTTGAGTTATCAGCAGAGTTCTGGTGCCTTCCTGAAGAGGCTGTCGGGGTACAAGGGGAAGGGTTCGGGAAAGTGGTGGAAGTGGACTAGTAGCAGGCAACGCTGAGACTCAGATTGTCCCCAGGTTTTTACTGAGTTTACTTTTTTCTTTTCTTCTCCTAAACAGAAAGCTCCTTGCTGCTCTTGCTGACTTACGTGAAGCCACACAATTGTGTCCTGGCAATCAAGAGATAAAACGTCTCCTGGCTCGAGTAGAAGAGGAATGCAAACAGTTGCAGAGAACACAGCAACAGAAGCATCAGTCTCCACAGCCACTACAGCAAATTAACAGCTCTGATAACGAGGAGGAGGGCATTATACAAGGTGTCAGTGATAATTTTAATCTTCAAGACAGGGAGGATGAACTGCCACACCCTGATGAATCCGTTTCCTCTCCACAAAGGCTGCAGCGTTCCTTAGCTGCTTCCTCCCACAGCAGGACCCTTCAGGATGTTCAGCAGAAAGCCAGATCCGCATCCCCTCAAAGCAGAACAGGCAGTAAATATCTGAGAGAGCCAGGCTTGATCATGCAGCCGACAAAGCAGGCACAGATTGTAAAAACTAATCAGCACCTGAGCTCCATCCAGCCTGGATCAAAAATGGGAAGCAGTCAATGTAATACAAAGACACAATCATCTTTTCAGCATCTTCCCCAAAGTCCTTTGCCAGTGCGACACTCTAAAATTCAGCATTTGGATGGGACGAGCACGTTATCATCCGGAGGCATTTCCACAGATCCTAGTTCTGAACTGTGCAATGAGAAGTTCACGTCCAGCCCATGTCCCCATTCACAGCATAATGAGAGCATCTCTCCCCATCCTTTTGCAAGTAAGTCTAAAACCGCTGACAGGTTAACAGCCCCGACTCAGACGAATTTCAGCGAAGCAAGGCAGCCAAGTCGTGCAGCCAGTGGTGTCTCTTCCAGTTCTCCATCCAGTAGTATGAGTCTGGCCAGCTCAACCAGCAGCTTGACTTCAGCCGGTAGTTTTTCAGATAGCATCAAGGGGCCAGGCCCAGACGTGCGACTCAAGGAGAGTAATGTCAATCAAGTTCAGGGTACCGTTGCTGAACACAGACCTCGCAATACCCCGTTTATGGGCATCATGGATAAGACTGCACGGTTTCAGCAGCAAAATACTCAATCCAGTCGCACTTGGCACTCTCAGGCACCGGATGGATTACCAACAAATGTTGCCTCTGGGGGCATTCAGTCCTCCAATTTTGAGCAGTTCTCAGTCAAACACTACCAACCTAAAAGTTCCTCTTCTGGTGCTGCCCCAGGAGATAGCAACCAGAATGGTATGCAAGCTAAAGAGCGCGAGGAGTTTAAGTGCCAAATCTCTCCCCACTGTCCAGACAACAGAGCACCTAAACAAGCTTCGCATTTATTCCCAGATGCGGTATCAAAGCAGCAGTCTCACATCAGTAAGGAAGGCCATCTAAGTCACGTCACATCTACAAAACCAAAGCGATCATTCGTTGAATCCAATGTATAAGTAGCATTCTGTGTATTTACAGGGCTGTAAAACCGCGCTCATGACATCCTCGGGTATTGCGTCTGTACAGAATGCTGACTGGTCAGGTGTGGGTGTGCGTGGGCAGGCCCTGTTGGCCAGTACTTCATGGGATACAACCACTGCAAACTGTTCCTACCAGCGCGGGACAGTTACAGGAACTGGAATAGCAAATTTGTGTAGAAAGAGTCACTTAGGATCGTCAATCCACCAAACTAGGTCCTCAAGCAGAGAAATCCTTTCCATTACATTTTACCATTAAATAAGACTTTCCTTTTACATAGGGCTTTAATCTTGGCTTTTGGTTATAGTGCATCTCACCACTTCCATAATTGTGCCTCTATAATGCTTAAGTGCTTCTCCAAACAGTGTTACGGAAGATACCCGCGGCATAGTACTCCCATCTGTATATGGATGCTTTTTTAAAATCAAAGATAGTATTTTATCACTTTTCTACTGGGATCTAATTTGGGTTGCATGATGTACATTTAGGAAGCATAATTAATTTGTGTATGAGTAAACGGTAAGTGGCCATGTTTTGACATGTAAATATAACTATTTTTAGTAACTAGAAGAAATCAAGTAAAATAAACAACAGTGACCTTTGCATGTGTATTGAAAGGCTTTGACCATATTGGTTATTGCACTGACGAACACAATATTATGGCATATTAACAATAATCGCACTTTATCTAGTTTATCTAATCACCTTTGGGTGCTATCTTAAAGCAAAATGATTTATTGGTTATTTGTGAAACAGGTACAGCAAGGAAATGTTTAGTAAGGGGCTTTATGGGAAACCCAAGAAATCGATGGAGATGAAAGTTTGAGGAAAAGTGTGTGTGCAGATGCGTGACAAGATGAAGTTGTGACATTTTTCAGAGGAAGTAAGGTTTTATACAGGCAAGAGTGTTGTGGAACCAAACAGGTGTAGTGACATTCCCGTGAGCGCAGTTGGGTTGGAGTGGTCAACTTCACTTCAGTCGGTCACTGCTCACGTCGTGTGTGTATACAGTGTTCTATCTACACTGTAAACAGCTGTACCCATTTTTACAAATTCTTTTTGAGTTTGCATCGTTATGCTTTAGCTTATTTATTGTTTACTGTTTCTTTGATATTTTGTACAAGTCCTATATTAGTCTTGTCCTGTAGTTCTATTTTTGCACAGCTACTGTATTTTTTCCATACAAAATAAAGATTATTAATATACCTGTGGGATGAGATGCAGTCACTGATGGTTACGGGAGAAACTCCCAACTTTTCCCAACAGTAATAGTGAACAAAGACACAGTTTTGGGTTTTTAATTAGAAAAAGAAACGGAGATTATATACTCTGCTATTTCTTTATCTTCTGAAAGATTAACTTGGCAAAATCAAGACGCAAAACTCATAAATGTACTGAAAATTTTAAGAAAGCTTTATTTGAAAAACTGAATCTGAATATTCCATTTCTTAAACAGAAATACCACAGAGTAAAATTCCCAATAACTTAAAAGTTTTTCAGTAATTTTCTGGGAGCAGCCAACAGGGAGGATTTTCTTTCTAACATATCAATGACAGCCACAGAACAGAAACACAATGTTTTCTTTCCAGTTGTTTCTGATAAAAGTATTTCCTTTAGCTACCTACAATTCCATTTCAATTAACTTCAACAAACAACTTCAAAACTAAGTGGTTTAACTGTGTTTGTGCTGAGTCTCCAGCCAGCGGCTGATTGCCATTTTTAGTGTCCTGTTTGGCGTCAGCATAAGAGAGGGAAGAGGAAGATTTGTCATGGGACTAGAGCGCCTTTTATTGCTGATCCAGTTTTCCATTGCTTCTTTTTCATAGGAGTAGCCATCTACAAAGAAACCATCATCAAAAACACGTATCACATGTTCGGGCACGGTGACACTGCACAGACTTCTAGCTATTTACATTTAAAAGGGATATAAGGGAATCTGTGTTTCCAAACAGGAAATTTGAGATACAGAAAAATTACATGGTCTGTGAAAGCTTTACCATAAACTCATACGTATTTGTTTCAAATTATATAGTTTAATGTACTACAATAAAACGTTATACAGCACTGTTAAGATCAAAATTTGGTTTTTTAAATTATACTGTACTCAGCAAACTAACTAGTACAAGCTGTTTTAGAAAGCACTGCAAAGTCACGAGTCAGTTACAGATAAGCCCAACCCGTGTGCTGAAGAGCAGCACAACCCCCTGTGTCAGGAGAAGGTGTAATACACCGATCCCAAATGGCACACCCGCAATATTTACGAGCTAGGAAATACTGCAACTGATCACACACACTGTGAGCATTTTATTTTAAAAGGTCATCAGTTTCTCTTAAAAATGCCTGTTTCATTTTGTAATATACATGTGAATAGTGACTGGCAGTAATTTTCAGCTTTTCAACAAAACTATCCTCTAAAACTATGTATGCTTATTTCAAAATTATAGATAAAAAAGGATGTGCAAGGCTGTCCCCCTCCTGCTGCTGTTCAGAAGCTCGAGCCCTGTGAAGTGCAGTGGTTACCACTCCAGCAGTCAGCAAATGCTTTCATATTTTGAACGTTTTAATTCTCAGGTCTGGCCTGATACCGCAAAACTGCAGAAAGTCAGACAGTGTTTACAGAGCATCAAAAAAATATCCTGGTCTTTTGGTGATCATGTGCCACCCCGCCCTGCCCCTGAGACTGGAACTATAAACCGCTAGTTCTTCATAAAATATTTCAACTACCCAATGCCTGCTGCTCCTCGCACATCTCGGCTCCAGGCTCTTCCTGAAGGAAGTGACTCCCGCTCTGTGCAAACTTTGACGTGCCATACGCACGGTGAGCTAAACGTAGAACCCAGCCTGGGCTGGGGGGTTCCCCTGCCATGCGCACAGTTCCGTTTTGCACTTCCTGAGACAACTCTGTAATTAGGTTTGTAATTACATTTGCAAGGGCACATAAACAAAGGTAGATTTAAAAAAATAATCTAGACAGCTTCAGCAGCAGAGCTGACACTAAGCGAATTGCTTGGTACAGTATTTTTCTCCATATCAGATGTAATTTGGCAAATTAAACATGTACCACAGTCCTATTTTGTCACAACAGCTATTTAGAATAGTTCATCTCTCCACAGCTGGCAAGATACGCCTATGTTTGTGTGCCCGCACCTACCTTTACCCTTCAGTAATTCGTTTTAGTCAACATCATTTAAAGACCTACCTGCTGCAATGACAGGATCCTTCATAAGCTCTCTTGTTATAGGACATAAGAACTCATCAGGGACAGCAGCAGAAACTGAGATCATTTTCATCCTCAGTTCTTCAATTTTCTGGAGGACTTTACTGCGCAGACCTAGTGACTCTGGAAAGTCATTCGTACACAAAGTGGACACGACAGACACGTAAGGCAAAGAGGTTAGGGCTCGCGTTCATTAGCAGTTGTGTTGCAGGAGACACAGCTCCATCTCGCCACCCCCACCCGATACAGAAAAACCTGCAGACACCTCGGCCACCACGACAAGCGGCTCAACTACAGCATGTCACTCCTGCTGGCTCACCACCACCGTGTGGAGTAATGAAAACAAACAGTAAACCAAAGGCAACACTGCTGCAAAGCCACAGCCACAAGGCAGAGCAGCGTTTCGGTGGACGCGTGACAGAATCGCACACTGTGCTGCCCGGGCAAACCCAACTGTAGCCAAAGCTGAGCCAGTGCGGCGGCAGCAGCGCTGCTCCCACGAGACTCAACTATACGGATAGCAGTATGAAGGTGTGAGAGTGCACAGTGCCACCATCACCTCCAGACAGGAGACTGCCTTCCACCAAAGCAGCCGAGTGAGGACTCGGCCCCCTTGGGCCAGGTTTGCCCAGCACTTTGGCACAGGGTCATGTTTATGTCACCGCTACAGACATAAAGTGCTAACCGTGTCACAGCTCAGTAGGGAGGCGGTCAGATGTTGCTCAATCTTCCCAAAACTCTAACTGCAATAAGGCTGAGCACACAACACAAGGACTCTGCTGTTGGTGTAGCACTACGCAAAGGACGGTGAGACGGGTGAGCTCTTTACTGGGTGGTTCAGCACTGCCCTCGGCACCAGCCAGGCTGGACTCCAGTGCGCCTCAGGCTCTGCGGCACCAGGTCCACCCTTCTCACTCCCCAACCAACCCCTCCTAGAGCACTGTACCAAGCAGGACAGCAAACTTCACTGACACTGTAGCAGGATCACGAGACTCCATTAGGGGGTTCTGCCCCTGTTCCTTACACTCTTTGCACTGTGTAATTGGAGAAAAAAAACACATAAAGTAGAACCGCTCGCTCGGGTATAAGCTTACGAGCATATATTTAACCTTCTACCTTTGAGCCCTGTCTCCACAACACTTAGTGAGACTCACACAGTGGTTCTGAGACTTTGCATCCAGGTCTCACTGTGACTCTCTCACTGGAGAGCCAGAACCACACTGCTGCTTCTCGACTCTGGGCCACCATTAATGCGTTCACCTTCACTCTTAAGTGGTAACGAGTGCCAACTTACAGGACGGAAGCATGCAGCGCCAAGAACGAAACCACGTGCCAGATGCAGGGGTTCCCCTCCCCAGTCTGAGTTACAGTTTGATTGACCCATTTTTAAAAATGGTAAGAAGGAGGTCCCTGGGAACTACTGACCAGTCAGCCTCAGCTTCGCCACTGGTACGATCATGCAACAGATCCTCCTGTAAGCTATGTCAAGGCACATGGAAAATTGCATTCGTTTTGGTGTTTTTTTTAAAGGAAGAATAGTTTGATCTGAGATTTGTGAGACTTGAAAATTCTTCTCACTACCACGTACGTATTGTGGTATAAACTCTTCATGGTCATGTACAGCATCACAAATACTGATTAACACATATTCCCCAATGAAGGACCACAAGTCTATTTAAGCATCCCAAAACACATTTGAGTACTATTACCTATTTACTGAGAATATACAATAGCTGTGAATCTGAAAAAAGAGCTGTATCCATGTTTGAGACAGCAGCCATTCTTTCCAACTTAATTGTGCATAGAAGAGGAAAAAAGAAATCTGACAATGAGAAAAGTAATTTTATAGTTCTATAAACTGCCACACTACAATTTTAACCTGTCAAGATGGGAAATGCATCCCAGATCAGTAATCTTCATCTTGCAGCAGCAAAAACCATTCCTCCTTATAAAAATAGTTTTATGTCAAAAAAACTGCGGGTGTAATATGCCACAATTTTTTCTTCCCATCTAGTAGTGGTAAATACAAGTTCCTATGCTGGAGAACTTTCCATCTCCAGTACTAAAATAAAGAGCTGATACAACAGTCTTGCAACCGACTGCTCCCCCAAAGCTGCAGACTGGCCTTAACGCACCAGTGCTCCCAGCAGCACCGCACAATTCACCAGCTGCCGCAAACTGTGTGTGCAAAGGGATAAAACTCAGCCACACCGATACGCATGTCATTTTAATCTGCAAAGACAAAAGATGTCACAGCGTAAGAAAAACGTAGGCAAAAGAAAAAAAATTAACCTCCATTTCCGTAATAAGGATTATGTAATGACATATGTAAAGATAAAGACAATGTAAGAATGAATTACAGTACTGAAATACGGTAAAAGTTCACTCAGCTTATTCTTAGGAACGATTTGCATGGCAATTTTGTAAAAATCTACAAGATCAGCTTGGGATCAAGAAAAATTAAGAATATAACTGAAGGAAAGGTAGGTAGAAAAAGAACCAAATAATTCTGTAGTTATAACTGGATTTTGAAGGCATCTTCTACAATCTTCATCACATGGGCAATTTTTCCTAAATTCCTCTCATGCAAACAGATTACAGACTATTACATCCAGTTTGCACCTCAATTAACCACCTCCTGATGACCTCTCTAGTAAGGCATGAAAGAATTATCCATAACACATCATCTTTTGAAAAACAGTTATAAAAGAACACTTAAAATAAGATGTTGTTGATATAGGCAAAGCACATGCAATTTTCGATGTAATCTATACTGAGCAATTCCCCCCAAGTTTACTTCAGTACACATGTAGGGCACGGCGAGTCACAAGGGATTCAAATTCTGCTCCAAAATGTTGTTTTTAAGCTCCTTCTCAGACCCAGAGTTTCTTGATAAAGATATGAAACGGGAAAGAACTTGCTCATACTTTTTGTATGTACATAGAGTGAAACCCTAAAACCAGAAGAGGAAGACAAAAACCCCCACATCTTTGATGGTTTCAAAGCACAGGTTATGCGCATTCATCCTTGGTTTATGTCCTAGGGACACCCCGCAGTAAGCGAGGAAAGGGCTGAACTGTCTTCAAGAGAATCTGTTCTCTTTACATACCTGACCTAAATCATGACTGAGCCACACGAAGAAGCCTTCTCAATGTGCTGCAGAAGAAGGGAAAGTATTTTGAATCCCTTCAACTTCTTTACAATTTGTGAAATTACAGCACAAAACACTTTGCATGGCACTAATGGCAAAACTGAAGGTGTGGTCTTCCAAAAATTAGACCTAGTCTCACCTCCTGCCCACCCTCTGCAAACAAACTGAGGCCCCGATTCACCTATGTTGACACATGCAGTAAGCCCGAGAGGAAGAAGAGCCCACAGGCACGGAACAATATACCCCCATCTTCCAGTCTGAACTGGACGACGATGCGGATTCCTTTTCTTCTGACTGAACTGCATCACAGCACTGCGATGAATGGGTCATTGTGTCGGTTAAGAATGAGAAATCCTGAACTTTGCTGCATATACACGAGCTTTTCAGCCAGAATGTATATAATGGTCACTTTACTTTTGCTCAACATCTCACAGAGTTTAATACAGTGTTATTTATATTATATGACAATTAGGTTGGAAAGAGGCTAGTTCCATTTGCATGGTAATGAACCATTCTTTCAAAAAGCTGTCAAAAACAATCAAAGCAGCTAATGAAATGTTATGTGAACCAATTGCTGATCACTTTCTCTTAGATTAAACGCCTTCAGAAGAGTGAGGATACCCTTTTTATTAAATGCAAATCAGAGCTGAAGAAAAGACTAACAGGACAATGAATAAGCAGCTAATAAAAAATAAAAGAAAAAGCTCCTATCCTATCAATCATCAAGTAAAATCGTCTAAAAAAAAAAACCCTCCCTTTGCAAAGAATGTAAAAAAAATCAAGAGTTCTTTGGCAAGATCTTATGGAAATGGTAAATGTTGCATTTTTAGAGCAAAGAAAACAGGTTATCAAGAAGAGAAAGGATGTGCTCATTCAAGTATCTGTATAATGATAAGACTCCTAAAATTTAGTTAAACTGGAATTTGAATAACACTGAAAAGCATGTTAAGTTTTAGGCAGATAGTATTTTCCTGTTTTGTAAATGCTTGAGCCATGGCAGACAGAGAGCAACTCTTCAAGTCAAATATTTCAGGCGATAATTTCTATTCTGTGGCAATTACAGTTGCAGAATGACATGCAGAAGCAGAATCACAGGCATTTACCACTTCAGAACCAACTGATTTGAATTATTTTATTTGGTGACTTTGAGTTAGTTTATAAAATACTTTTCATATAACCATTGAAGTGGAACTCATTGCTTCACACTGCATTTATGCTGGTTCATATTTGTGGTGTAGCTTATGTTTATTAAAATAGTAAGTGATTTCAGTTAGAGCCTTTTTAAAAATGTCTTAGAGATGCCTGACACCTGTGAAAATCTGACTGTTATCCTATAATCTTATGACGGGTGTTAAAGTACCTGCTGAAGAAAAAGCATGGCAAAAGACCAAAGTCTTGAGAACAGAGACTGAGCAACGAGGATTTAACCCGATAATGGGAAAGAACATAATGAAGCTATTTCAGCTCGTATGCACAATCAATCCTCACTGCATCCTTTCACAGCAAATGAAAGAGCCAGAAAGCAACAGCTTCCCGTAACCAGGCTGTATTCTACACGTGCTCCATCTAAAGCCACATCCATCCTTTGCATCTTATAGCCTTCCTTACCGTGGGCTTTTACAACTCAGGTTTTATTTTCTTCTTTGAGTTTGAAATCATTCTTGACAAAGTCATTACAAATCTATCAGGCAACACGTGCTTTTGTTGATTTTTCCCCCCACAGAGTACACTATATTCAGCGGGACAGTTCTCATCATTGGTCACACTGCATTCAAGTCTCACGTAACTCTGTAGCCAGCATTATTTGATTAGCCTCAGCTGGTGACTGCTGCCACAGAGCTTTAGGCTACTCCAATGTTAAAGAAAATGTGTGCAGAAACTCATGAAGTCAAATGTCTCTCGCGGATAACAATTCCTGACAGATTCCCAGCACCTCTGTTGATTTCTCAAATTCAGCAAAGCTAGTTGATACACGGAGATACCATGGTGTGATACAAACCAATACAACACACCCACACACACAACAAAAAAGGAAGGGAGCAGTCTTCCTGCCATGGAGAATACTAAATTCCAGAAATAAACCTGCACTTTTAAAAAGGTTTCTTAACTCATTCAGCCTTTTGCTATACTTGATCTCACTTTGGCAAACATACCAGCACCTAATTTACACCTAAATCTGGCCATCAAAATGAATAAAGAACTTATATTCAGAAAATTTCAGTGTAGTTCACCGTCTTATTTCAGAATTACCGCTTTGGAGTCGTTACTAATATGGCACTTCCTTCTGATGCCTCCTAAAATGTAATCACCATCTTGCAATAAAGTGACAGAACAATGTATTAACTAGGACACCTGATGAATTATCAAGTGTCTGAGCCAGGCTAGCTTTGCTTGATCCTTACAAAACATCAACATCAAACGCTTCATTTCCAAAATAAGTAAAAACTAAACCATACCTTGTGTTTTTTCTATTATGGTAACAATACACTGAAGAATTTCACTGCTAAATTCAAGGTAGTTGACCGCACAGTATTGTACACATGGCATTTTTGCAGACTGATAAGAAAAACTAGAGAGTATCCTATTTACCAAAGTCAGAATCACTAAGTATACACAAAAGCTGAAATTCCTTTTCCACAGCTTAATAATACAAGATCTAAAAAGGAAAACAGAAACAAAAGCAGGTAAGACCACTTAACACGGCATTGTTGGTGGAAGTGCATCTTTATGTCTCTAGGTATAAGCAAACACCAAAAAAAAAGCATTGTGGATAAAGTGACATTAGGGGGTTTTGTCAGCCCTGGTAATGAAACAAAAATGCATTTCAGGGGAAAAAACATCCGTGTATGGAACTCCTAACTCACTTTCATTCCAACATTTCACACATACTCTAAAGATTAAAAACTATTTGGATTTCACTACTCTTACCAATTTTTAATTCCTTAGCCAGACTTTCTTTAGTAAGATTCAGTAGTTCCTTGCCATCGATGTTATTCATTTTGAAAAGCCCAACAAAGTCTGCTAAGTCTTGTGCACAAAGCCAGGCTGAAACATCATCCTCTGACCAGTCCTCAACTGCCACCTTAGGTTCATTTTCTACAGTATTTGCTTTGGAAAGGAAAGATAACAGACAGTTTAAAAAAACAAAACAAAACAAAACAAAAAACCAAAACCAAACAACACCCCCTGCCCCCAAACCAGCACTGAAAAAAACCCCAGTTCTAAAAACAACGGCAGTAATGAATGCTGTTTTTCAAGTGTTCCCAGTAGTATACATTCCCTAACATCTAATAAAATAAATGCTTATTAGACATTACTTTGGGGGGGGGGGGGGCAATAATTTGGGTTTGTCTTTTACCTATCAATTTTCAATGTTTAGAGGAATTTCATCTCTCAGATGCCTACATTTCTGTCAAATCTGAATCGAACTAGAAAACAGAAAAGTATCAGCAGACACCGAAACCCAGTCTCACACCTACTTAAAAAAGCAGCCTAAAGTCAAGACTTACTCTTGAGCTTTGAACAAAGGTCTATGTACCTTCGTTCCACATACTTTAGGTGATGATACATTTTGTAACGTTAATTATCCTAGTTTTTTCACCTATAACAACTGGTAAGCTGTATTTCTTGTTGACAATTATGCTTATAATTAGCATATTTTCTGTTTAACTCATCGTCAATGATATTTGTCCAAAGTCTTTCAGCACTCTGGGAATAATACTCATCTCTTAAATGCTGTCCAGAGAGTAAGAAATTGAAATACTCCTAGTATATATTTTTGTTAAAAAAGAAAAAGATAATACCTCTGTAGGACATTAACAAGATCAATTGAGAGAAAAGATAAATAACATGCACGTAATCCTTAGGTTACAAACTGACTGCATGTAAGAAAAAGTGGGGCCTTTTCATCTTCCGAAGGTGCTCACACACTAACCTGCACAGGGTTGCTTAAGGTCAAACTGCCATATGTTCACCGTTTTATCCATCGAACCTGTGGCAAGTAAGGGACTATATGGTGCAAAAGCACAAGTTGTAACATATCTACAAATAAAGATAAATGTGTGAAAATTCACAAGAAAAGGGTTTAATTTATTTTATTTATGAAGAGTAAAACAGCATAATCACACTGAATTCTTACCTGGTATGCTGAGACAACGTATGAAGGGTATTGCCAGTGGTCTGTAAAAGAATATTTGTGATTTTAAGTCTTAAAGAGTAAGAAGAATGTCAATTCATTTGTACCCTTTCTTTCAAAATAAGGAATAATATTGCTTCTTGGAAGATGACAGAAGTTACCTTCAGAGAAGTTACCCAGCTGTGCCAAAGCTCAGCAGCAGCAGAGTCAGAAATGCAGCTCGGATTTCCTGCGTGAAGGCCCCTAATTCAATTCACTGGAACACTGCTATGCTTTAACCATCAGCCAGCACGAACTTTCAGCACAGCAATTCAGAAATACCAACTGAACTAATTACATACATATTGGCTGGTTGTTCACGTAGATAAAGACATTTCTCCTACAAACCCAGTATTAGAAACAACCAAAAGTGAAGAGGTAACTGAAATTCAGATAGACTTCATGCCACGGTCCTTCAGTGGTTCTCCTATTTGGCCACTAGATGCTAGTAAGAAACAAATTCCTGAATTTCTGCACAGTTCTACCTTATGATTTGAAAGATTTTCCTTCTTATGAAAGACACTATTTCTTTGACAGGTACAGACAGATTGGAAAGATGAAGAGCAAAGTTATTCTGAATCACTAATTGGTCAGTCAGCACACCAGTTTTTTGACCGGTCCGTCACAAGGAAAGTGCCCTGTTTTAGGCTGAAATCTCTCTCCCTCCCACGAAGGTTTACTGTCCTCACTTCTCACCAGCCAGAAGTTATTGGCCCACTTGGTAAAACACTAAGTCCACAAAAGCTGACAAATACTATTAAGAAATACTCATGCTGTGGTTTTCTGCATGTTCCAATTTTCTGGGGTTACAAAAATGGAGGACTTCTTGCATACCTGTCTAAGCTTTGAACTACTAAAATAATTGGGCCAAAAATTGGGAAGGTATCAAATGAGTGATTTTGCTTAAAACCTAAGCCAAACTGAAAAACTGTGTCAGTGCAATAGTATGTGCACAGCAAGCTAGAGAAGCCTAACATTTGTTCATCCTTCATTTTCAGCAAAATTATTTTTAATACTATAAAGTACTAAAGGTAAATAAAACTTACAGGTGAACCACAAAGGAATTAATAATAGTATTATAGAAGATGCCTAAACAATATGTTTTAAAGAAAAGACATTGTATTTAACAGAAAAGTTTTCTTGAATTATTATGCTTATATTTTATGTGCATTTTATATATAATTAACAAAAGAATTTCTATGATCACCATTCCCAATTTTATGACAAAAGCTACAGTCTTTCTTGCTTTAGAAGCTAAGAGAAATTTAGGGTAACAAAAATTCCTTCTATTTCAATGTGAAGATAACATGTAGGTATGGAATTCCTTGAATAATACACTACTGTACAGATATCAAATAACAAACCCCTCAAAGAAATGTAAATAAAAAGCGAGAAAGACTGATCAATTCTCCAGACACACTTTTCCTCAAACTCCCTCCCCCTCCCCCCCC
>NW_009648443.1:1434468-1450044 GCF_000708025.1 Charadrius vociferus
CTCTCCCACCCCCCCCCCCCCCCCCCCCCCCGCCAATGCACAGTAAACATTTGGGGTTTATATAGTTTTGATTCTTCAATATTTCTTTATGTTGACACGGCAGAAGCAGCGCTGATATTTAAAGGCAACAACCCAATGACTGATCTTGCACTATGCTATACTTACAGTTTCATATATTATGACACACTTGTCCACGGACCTTTTGAAAAAAACACATTGACATTTAAGTGATGCAGAGAAGAAAAAGGAAACTATTTTGAATGAAGAAGGGGAAGGAAAAACCCTTTTCCTTAACTAAAATAGGAGGAGATTTCTTAACACCACTTTATGAAGAGCTTAGATATCTAAATCCCCTCCACCCACACCCACCTTAAAACCGCCGCTGATTAGCTGTACCTCCAGTGTGGTGTAAAAAACAGTAGTTAAATACCAAAATGTAGAGGACTAGCACAGTGCTTATGGAAACTGCCCTCCCCTCCCGCTGCTCCCCATTGTCTGTACCATATCTATTTTATGTCTCTGCAAGTGGAATCTGGGAAGCAGACGCACAGAGTCTGGCTGGCTGTGACCTGCTCGCAGCACTTCTATTGGTTTTGAAGCCTTGCAAAGCAAGCTACAGGCAGCAGTGCAATGCAATCCATAAAATATAGTGGCGCCGTGCAATCAATACATAAAATATTTCACGGAATACAAATTGTATCATTATTTACCATGACAGCAGTGTTTCCTGAAAGACTTTATGGGACAGTCATTTCACTTATGAAAATATAAGCGAAACCAATAATCTGTATGTCTAATGGAAAATAAAATAACTCCAGATCACAAATATTCATAATGATCTTCCAATACTGAAAAAGACTCCCTTAAAGAGAATACAAAGCATAATGTCCACACAAGCTATTGTCTCCTGGGGTTTGTATAGTTTTAAGTTGATTTGCTGGCAATTGTAGTCTTTTCTTTCTCCTTTGCAAGATACCAGTTTTTTCTGTTTCAGTTTAGAAAGCCTTCATAAAAAAGACAATTAAAATTTAGAGTTGAATCATTGTATTTGTTATTTCAAGTTACCACCCACAGCCAGTTTAGAAGTGATCAAGCACTTTTCATGAGAAGTGCAGAATAAAAGCATACAGTCGTTAATATGCATAAAACAATAAATTATTACATCTGCCTTATTTACAATTCCCTCTTTCAATAGCTCGATCCCTGAGGAAAGCCACTAGCGACCAGCTGCCAGTTTACCTTCCAGCTGCTGCTCACAACAACCATTTGAGCCTGACAGTCCCATCCTTTTCCACAACTTACCGTCCCCTATTCTGACCTGCATCTCCCCACTTTGGCTGTAAGACTACATCGGGAGACCATGTCGAAAGCCCGGCTGAAGATGAGGTGTAAAAGGCGCACTGCTCTCCCCGTGCGCGCACAGCCAGCCTTCTCCTCGCAGGAGGCAGCCATGTCGGTCAGGCTCCGTTTGCCCTTGTTCAATCCCTGCTGCCTTCCCCAGACACACTGTGCTTGGAAACGGCTTCCTAGGCCACAGGAAGGATTTGCTCCACAACCTTCCCAGAGAGCAGAGTTCGGCTGACTGACCTGTAGTTCCCTGGATCCTCTACCTTGCCCTTCTTGGAGGTAATCAGAGAATCATAGAATGGTTTGGGTTGGAAACCCAGGTTGGACACCTGGGCCAGTGTCTCACCACCCTTACAGTGAAAAATTTCTTCCTAGTATCTCACCTAAATCTTCCCTCTTCCACTATAAAACCATTCCCCCTCGTACCATCGCTCCCCTCCCTGATCCAGAGTCCCCCCCAGCTCTCCTGGAGCCCCTTTAGGCACTGGAAGGGGCTCTGAGGTCTCCCCTTTTTCGCCTTCTCTTCTCCAGGCTGAACCCCCCCAACTCTCCCAGCCTCTCCTCCCAGCAGAGGGGCTCCAGCAGGTAATCTGCATCTTTCCAGCCATCAGGAATCTTCCCATCACCCCCACCCTCCTGGGCCTTTCAAACAAACAGAGCGACCTTGCAATGACCCTGGCAACTCCCTTACTAGCACCTAACAAAGACTAACAATAATATTAGTTCTAACTGATGGATCATGATTCATCTACCACTAGTCTTAACCATTATTCTGCACGGGGCTGATGTCAAAACCACAGGTATACAGTTAACTCAATCATGCACTTTTTATGGAAAAAAGGCTTATGTTGCCATGCTCTGAGTGTGGATCAGTGAAGCAATTTTTAATTTCTACCAAATCTATCAAAGACAAAAATCTCAAGGTGTTTAACTTTCTCAAAAGTTCCTGAAAGTGCGTGAGTGAGAAGGGAATTCTGAATGGTGTCCCAAAGAGACTTTAATAGATGCCAGAGTATCCACACGAAAGGCCACATCAATGTCCCAAACCCAGGAAATCGTGAATCTCATGACAATACTCAAGAGAACAGAGCTTGCAACATCCTAGATTTCAACGTCAATCACCCACAAGACGCAGACCAACTGGAAAGACACTTCAATAGCTCTGAAGGTCACAGAACTATTCCCTAATTATTGGAAATATACTCTGAAATCTCCAACTCTCTTCAACTTTCTGTTTTACAATACCGAAGCATGAACCTGGACAGCCATCTGCATGAAATTTAAACAAGTAAAAGATACTGCTTACCCTGAAACTAACATCTGCCCATCAGAAGAAAATGCACAAGCCAGAACTGGGGCAGAATGTCCATTCAAAGTGCATTTGTATTTTAATTCAACACCTAAAAATACAAAAAGTAAATCATGACATATGTACATATTTGACATGATGTAAGAAAAGCTGCTTTTAGAAGCATAAAGCTGTACCGAAGACCTGACTCTGTGACATGCTGTCTAGAGAAGTGGGGCATAAAATATCAGAGACAACTTAATTTTAACATCTCTGACCTCCTCCATTTGTAGTCTTAGCGTGTCTAACAGTGTTTTGGATGATTAAATGTGTATCTGTACACACAACATTCATCCTTACAGACTTCTATATAAAAGAGATTACAAAAAAATACCCACTGATGATGTTTCTGGCCACCTGCCTCGTCTCTACATAGCAGTCACACATCTACACTGCAGTTTTAGCATGAGCCAATGCCGTTTTCCTTTCTCCAGCTCTTGCTCAAGGGCCAAGATGTACTGCAGGATGAAGGGAACCCTCTCCCTGGCCTGGCGGATTAAGAGGTTTCAACCTATCAACCTGCTCAAAGGCCACAGTAGAATTGTTACTGGTTAACAAGAGATAAAATGCTAATTCATATCAAATGTTTATTATAACATTGAGGGAATTGAGGGAATTTTTTTTTAAATCTTTACTTTTACAATTATAGATAACTAAGTCACTAAATAAAATCTACAGGGCCCAATGTCGCAAAGTGCTGCATGTCAGGTGCTCTCCTGCTATACAACTAAAAGCAAACCCAACTTGTGGTTAGTTTGGCTGTGACTCCATGACAGCAATATATATTTGATCTTGGATGTAAATTGTCACTAAAGACTTAAGACATTGGAATATGAAAAAAACATCACAATACAAACCTAAGAAATCTGCAAACAAAATATGCCAGAGTTTGATGTGATTGTCTTGACCACAAGAAGCCATCTGGAAGTATCTGAATCCATGTTCACCATCTGATAAAATTCAAACACAGTAATGGGGAATCAGAAGCACAAAAAATAACAGCGTATCAGTAAACTACATCAGCACTCTTAGAATGGAATTTGGTAAATTTCCTTAATCTCAGTACTACTTTTTAAAAGTGTTAATAAAAATAATTGTAGAAGTTCTCAAACCACTTAGAAGTGAGAAACAGGCACCATTATTATACTGTTTCCTGAACAAGCAGATAAAAGACCAGAACCAGGCTCATATTTAAAGTTTTTTTGATGGTAAATGTTTGATTCCTCTATCTCCTGAGTGCAACAATACAGTCTTTTAACCTAAATTATATAGTTATATCCATTTCTCCTACAGTTCAGTAGTTCTCAAACTTAACCACATATGCATGTACAAAATTTGAGAGTATGTGACAGGCTATTTTCCTAATTTTAAATGTTTGACTTCTCGTTTTTATAAACTAAGTGATGCTTCATGACTGCAGTCCAGCCAACCACTCCAGAAATACTGCATTAAAGATGAAACACAGCAGTAATAGTTCTATAGCTTTCCCCTCTCTATTCAGTGCATATGAACATTTCTGAATTATCATGTTCCATTCTAAATCTGTTGTTTCAGCCCATGATCAATTTTTTTATTTATTCTTAAGACCTGTGCCAAATTATTTCTGCTCTTCTACTCCGCTGAGCTGGCACACCAGCCTGACACAAGTCACCATAACAAACCTTCAGTGCCATTACCTCTGCCAGTACCAAGTCTTAAAATTCCTACAAGAATCACCAGGATTAAGAAATCAGAAAATCGTAACAGAAGTTTTAAGGGCTCATCTTTACAGCTCTGTAGTTACCAGAAATATCAAAATATTTACTGTCAAGTATCTTGCAAAATAACCCCAGAGGTTTTTAAAATCTCCGTTTTTCCACTACATAAAGTATATTTTAATTTCATATGGTTATCACAATACAATCCTAGTACACATAGACCTGTTTGTTCACAGGAACAGTCAGAGCTACTCTAACTGCGGCAGATCTTAGGACTCGACTCAAATCTGTTAAACATTACAGCATCAAAGTGCATCATTTTTGCTGGGATTTTACAGTGTAGGATTTGGGTCTTACAGAGAGATGGTAGCACGCATCAGCTAGCACGTTGTAAAAACACATGCTTCTTGGTAACTAAGAACACGGTGCTCGGAGACTCGGTCTGGACGGGAATTCTGTCACGACACACAGGCTTTGACACTGCTTTACAAGTTACCAACTTGTTAAGGGGATATTACAGCGTTGCACACACAGAGTTCTTTGGGATAACTTGGAAGACTACATGGTCTTCCACTGAGGTTCACTAGAAAATTTTAGCAACATCTGCCATTTTTTTAGGTAATTTCACCACAGGTTACTTATTCAGGAGGAGGGCAGCACTGAAACTGCAGTGGGACGGGAAAGCCCACACAGCACTACAGCTGCTCCAGATCTGACGGGCTTCTGCGCAACTGTGACTGAGTCCGCTTTAAAGGTCGGAAAATCATCTGTTACAAAGAGTCCAAAACACAAAGAACCAATCAGAAACTCTGGTTCTAACTTTGCACTGAATTAAGCAGGCAAAGACAGTCTCAGTCTAAAACCATCTCTAATTGTACCAGATAAGCACTGCTTAATTCAGCTTCCACGTGTTCCTTTGCTCTCAGACGCAACTCTTAGTGCACGATGGAGTTTTTTGGGTAGTATATTCACAAAGAAAGGTCTGGAGGCATTACTTAAAGATCAGTCCCCTTTTAATTGCGGCAGACTAATTCCATGCTGTCCCTCCACCTTTCAGTGGACACAAATTTCACTGGTTTGGTATTGGCAGTCACTAATTCTCTGTACTGAAGTATACACTCACATCCTACTTCCTCAGCTTTCTCCTGCTTCTGTCCTGCTTTTTTCCCTGCTGCTTCTCCTGCTTTCTTCCTGCTCTGTACCACCTCCTGAGACAAGGTGGCACCCAGACAGCAGTACTTGTTGCTGTGTTCAGCACTGAAAGGTGGAAGTGGCTGCTCAGTTATAATTTTTGGTACCTTTGAAAGAGCAGCTCATGTGTCCTCTGGAAAGAGAAGCCTGCCTATCTTTATGGAGACCACTTTGTCCCCACAGTAGATCTGGAAAGCACAAAAGTATACCTAGAAGGTTGTTAAGACAAGTTCCACCGTGACTTCCTAAATCTGACAATGAGGCTTCGGCCCAATGTCCCAACCTCCATCAAAAGCAGATGACTATGTGATTTTCTAACTATTTACTAAACACTTTTACCTGACAGAAAATTAAACAAATTAACCTTTCAGCTTTTCAGACTCTGAAAGGATTTCAGAATTTCCAATATTTGGTTGTTCGGCTATGACACTCTCCTGTACTGCAATTAACTTCTACCAGGATACTTCAAATGTAAGTTCTTTTTGTCTGTGCAACCAGTTCTTCCCACAACACAAGCTATGGAAGCTCAGACACACAACTATTCCGTATTCCCACATAATTATATAAAAATTCTGTGTCACAACATAATTTTACTGGTTTTGGCTGGGACAGAGTTAACTCTTGCCCGGCAGCTCCTGCCGTGCTGTGTTTGGGGCAGTGACCGACGGGCGGGCGCTTGGGCACGGGGCCGTGCCAGTCCTGCGCAGCCCCACGGCTGTTCTGCTCCTCACCCCCCGCCGGCCAGGGCTGGGGGCACAGGGACCGAGGGGACACGGCCGCCCCAGCTGGCCCTGGGGTGTCCCGGACCGTACGGCACCGTGCTGCGCAGCAGAAGCCGGGGAAGAAGGGAGGACACTTGGAGACACGGCATTTGCTTTTCCAGGGCACCGTTCGGGCGAGGGAGCGCTGCTGTCCTGGCGATGACCGAGCACCCGCCTGCCGCGGGACGGGGGAATGAATTCTGCTGTTGCTTTGCCTGCGCGCACGGCTTTTGCTTTCTCTGTTGAACTGTCTTTATCTCAACCCACGAGCTTTTGCATTTTTACCCTCCGGTTCTCTCCCCGTCCCACTGGGGAGCGAGCGAGCGGCTGCCTGGGGCTGAGCTGCCCACCGGGGTTAAACCACAACAATAATTTTAAAAGCCTGTACACACAAATGCAAAGCTTTCCCTGAGACAGCTAGAAATTTAAATATGCAAATTTCAGTATACGAGTTTTTGCATATGGAGAAATGTAGGTTCTACTTGTTTTAGTTACGCAGAAGGCCTTACAAATGTGAAATGAATGCAAACTGAACATAATACGCAATGCAGCCCTGAGTAAGGCTTGCACTACGCATGCCTTATGTTTTTGATCTCAATACCCAAATATATACCAGAATATCAGATTTCATTCTCAAAAGAAACAACTAAGTTCTTGCCCATCACAACTGTGAAGGAGCACGTAATGACAAAACTGAAATGCAACTTACACACCGAGGTCAGCTAAAACAGACGCAAGACGTTTGAACAGTTATCACATCTTAGCGGGACACATGAGATTCCTCCAACTGAGAAAGTCAGGTGCAGGAAAACGGTCTATCTGCTCACATCCCACAGCTCAAGCATTCAGCTTATTAGGTTTCCCGTTCTCTGCACTGCTTTAATCCAGCCCTGCTCCTCGGGGAACCAACGTATGAAAGAGCAAAGTGGGAATGGTAATTGAGCACCGCATCTTCTAACACCCTCGTCAGCCCGGGAGGAAGCCTCCACTGACAGACACTGCCCAAACGTTCTCCAAAACCCCAACAGGAGCAGTAGCTACCGAAAGTTATCAAAAGCATGCTAATCACCTTGTTTGTTAACCTAGTACATTCCTTGTCATCAACCTGACCACAACTTTCACTTGAGAATAGTCAGGATATTCAAAAACACCGGCTCCCCCCAATGTCCTCTGTATCTTGAACACTGACAACAAAAAGAATATGAAAACAAGAGCTAGAGAAAAATAAAATAACTTTTTTTTCCCGTGTTCCTCCCCTGACAAGTCAAGTAACTAACCAGAAATTGGCTGTGAAGAAATATCACAGCAGGTAACGCCAAGATCATGTGCTTTTTCATTATACAGGCACCTCATTTTATCATCCCAAACGGTTAAATCACCACACGATGATCCAGTGACAAAGAAATTTCCATTAGGAGAAAACGCACAGGCCACCAAAGAACCATCTTTAACATTGCCAGACCTGAAAAGCAGAGTACATGGGATTTTAATTTAGAATAAGTAATGTTCTGAAGAAGCAATCTCTAAAATGCAGTCTGATACAATAAGCCAAACTGGTTTAAGTTTTATACTTTGGAACTTGGTAACAGAAGGGAGAGATGCTTACACCAACTGCGGAAAGAGATGCAAAAGAAGCACAGCTGCAGGAACCCAGACCTGCTCTTTGACTGCAGGAGGAAAAATGTGAGATGGCACCCCGAGGCAATAATTTTAATTGAGTGATAAAATCATTTTCAAACTAAAGACAATCTGCATGGACTTACCCTTTGAAAGGCACGATGCGCTGCTAAAATTCTGTGGCAGGATAAATTTTAAAAGTCAAAGACAAATATACAACTATCATAACACAGATTTACATGTACACAAACAGGGGGAAATACAGACCCCCACAATTTCTCTGTTGTTTTTAAAGATAAAACAGAGCACCCACTAACCCATTGATAAGCTCTAGCTCAGTAGAATACTTTGTGATTTATGACATAGGGTAAATTTTGGACTACTCATACACAAGAGAAAGCAATGTCAAAAAAATTATTTCTATATTTTAACTAAGTCAGCCGAAGCACTTTGTAAAGCTGATCTTAACAGAAAATTCCCAGCAGATATGGAAGTGTGTTCAATCCCCAGGAAGGAAGTGGGGTCAACCTAACATCCTTCGGGTTATCTGATAGTAACCATAAATCAACCAAAAGTGTCTCCCTCCTTTTAATGGACAGTAGATCTGTCCCAGCACGCACAGTTGGATCTTTAAGTGCAGGAAAACAATCACAGCCATAGGCAACAGTCACAGAGCAAGAAACATCCGTCGTCTTTATTCTGTCACTGTATTTTGTAGAACAGCTGCTCATTCTCTTTTGCTGACAGAAAGTTTATTTACTGCCAGAGGTGTCAGACTTAACGCCACAGAAGACAAGTCAATAACCTTTCCTGAGAGTCTCTCTAATCAGACCCAGGACCTTCATTCTCCCTCTTAATTCTACCACTGAGAATACTATCAAATACACTACAGTGCTTCCTGGTTTTATATGTACAATTCTTTCTCCTTAGTGCAGCTTTTAAAACTTTCCTTCTTTCACACACAAACCTGCAGATTCTGCTCTGAAAACTTAACAGTATAATAAATAGTACTACACGTGTTCAGAGCATGCATTTAAGACTGTCAGGCCAGATATCAGTACCCCAAGTACTGAACAGGACAGAGAGAACACTTTAAGAAATACACATAAATTAACTTGCTTGCATGTTGTTCACATCCATCATAGAGATGATTTAAAGAGCCACCTCCTTCCCAATTTGAACAGACAGTCAATTACAACAGTTGAGCTGGTAAGGAGTAACTGGATACCTTTGTTGTAATTACCATCTGTATATTTAGCCAAGTGACATCATTGTGTGGTAAAAGGTGTTCTCCTTTTCAGCATGAACACAATCAACTGTTGCAAAAGAAACAGAGGACCACAGACCGACATTAGATAGTTACCTAAATCCTCTGACATAATTTTCCATTACCTTGATAACTTCTAAGTAATACGGAGCTCAGCTTTAAGACAAAGGGACAGGTACACTCTTCTATCCACAATTACAAATGACACTAACAATAAAAAAAATCATCAGCCGAAAATATATATACACATACTCTTCAAACTATATACAAAGTTAAGTTGACTATTGTTGCATGTTAACACTTCAAAATGAACTTTTGAAAGTGAAGTGAAGGGGACGGGATTGGAATGTTCAAGTTCTTTCTTGTTTCTTTACAATGGAAACACCAAAGTAGAATAATTTCTGCTTAAGACAACAATAACGTTTCTACATAGTCATTATACATCCACTAGGAGGGAATTAAGAATGTAGGTCTAAACCACACATCACTGCATATATTAATAGCATATACTTGCAATAAATGACTTTTTAATATTTCTGGGATTTTCCCTGTCAGTAACAAGTATTCTGAATAAAAAAAATAAAAAAAAAAAACTGCTTCACTTGTAATACCTCAAAATAGGCAAACTCTTAGACTTCAGAATACTAATGACTGAAATCCCCTATTTTTCTTAAAGATAAAACTAAGAAACAATACATAATTAATACCTCTTTATTTTCTGAAAACAAAACTACTATTTCAGTGTTTCTGTATGCACTACAAACAACAGGGTGGCAAAAATCTATTAGAATGCTGTTTATGGACAGGTTTCCAGATTTACATAATTTCAGATAGCTATAATGAATCATTTTGAAAAATTTTACAGTTCTAAATACAGATCTAAATCACTGCTGTGGAAGGCAAAGGTAGAGAGGCCACAAAAGCGGTAACAGGCTTGACAGGGGATTACCAAAACCAAGCAAGTCTGGCTTTCAGAAATGGCTACTCCCCAATCCTGAGTGTAAGAGCTCATCAATTCTCTCAAATTCCTTACTGCTTTCCTAACTTTGGAGAGATGTGTAATTGCTGCTCTAAAACCCGATATCTTGCCCAAGTACAGATTACAACAACTGGCCTAAAGACTTTACTGCAACACAGTCTGCGCAACATCACTAAAAATGCCCATCTGCTTTGTTTCAGATGTTTACTGGAAACCCGTGTGAAACGTTGGCTGTCGTACCGAACTCGCTCAGCTCCAATGATCCTTTCTGTCACTGGTATGTCTCCAACTGTGTGGTTTCAGGATACGGCAATAGCTTCCGAACTCTTCGACTGCTGGGTTACTATCAAGGTTCTAAGACCCTCCTGGACACCAAATAGCCTTGTAATTAAATACTTAATTAAAAACCACCATGCATAATGTGATATAAAGCACGCAGCACAGCCAGGCTCCACTAACTAACTGTATACTATGTATCATAGTTTGCTGACCCACTCTTTAGAGATCATATGCACGCAGTATGAGCTCATGTTAAATCAACAAAAACACTTCCATGAACTTAAAAAAAAATAAATCAGGTTTTAGATGAAAGATAACTCAGTAAAAATTAAAGCTTCTTGAGTTTGCATTGTTTAACGTAAAAAAAAACAAAACAAAACAAAACCTTCTCCCTCTCCTACTGATAATCTTTTGGTCTTCTAAATCCTATTCCTGTTTCTTTGTGATACCAATCAGTGGCGTTAAGTCTGCAAGTCTTGCACACAGCACAGCATACTACTTAAATTGCATTGTTGTCATTGTAAACAAGGCTGTCAAAAAATATCTGGCACTCACCTGTAGAGTTTCAATGACTGCGTGTTCCAAAGCACTACGCTCCCATCCGCTGCCCCCGACACCAGGTATGTGGACTCGGGAGAAAATCGGCAGACTCGAACAGGACTGCCGCTGGGCTGCTCTAGAACCGCCAGCATCCGACCATCGCCAGTGTCCCAAACCATGGTTGTGCCATCTGTTGAACACGAAGCTAAAATGTGTCCTGATGGAGAGAAGCAGCAGCAGTGGACAGCGTACGTATGGCCTTTTAAAGGCGAGTACGGAAGTTCAGTAAAGTTGTTTAAAGAATAAACACGAATTGTTTTGTCCAAGGAACAAGTAGCCAAGCATGATGATGAGAAGGCACAGTAGTTGACGTCGTCGCTATGATCTGCTAAAGTGTGAATTAATGTTGCCATTTTATCTACTTACAGCAAAAATATCTGAAAAAAAAGTAACAGTTAAACTTATCTCTCCTGTTTCATAAATGAAACACACTACCTTAACAAGACACATTCTCCAGGAAAAAAATAGCAAATTCATTTGCAGAGGCAGATTTTTTCATCTCAACATTGTTTTACCTTCAACTTAAATCAGAGATTAATCACAGCAATGAGATGAGGGCTTTATGACTTGGTCAGAATTTACATATCTAAACTTCTAATGTCAGCTTGCAATTTTGCAGTACAGCATCCAGGATTACATAGTAGCTACATGGTCTTAGAGCAGCGGCAAAACAAGTTATTCTAGTTATTTAATTTATGCTAAGAAGTTAGCTGTTCTAATTTGTTATTATTTGCATCTACACGAGACACAGTGGAGTAAATGGGCACTGTAGAAGACAGTTAAAGCATTAATTAGGGTTGCACCAAGAATACAGAATCATAGAACGGTTTGGGCTCAAGGGACCTTTAGAGATCATCTAGTCCAACCCCCCTGCCATGGGCAGGGACATATTCCACTAGGTCAGGCTGCCCAAAGCCCCATCCAGCACTTCCACGGATTTCACTTCTCTCTTCCAGTGTCTCACCACCCTCACAGTAAAGATGTTCTTCCTCACACCCGATGAAAATCTGCCCTCTCTCAGTTTAAACCCACTGCCTCTTGTCCTGTCGCCGCAGGTCCTGGCAAAAAGCCTCTCTCCATCTCTCTTATGACCCCCTTTACATACCGAAAGGCCACAATCAGGTCTCCCTGGAGCCTTCTCTTCTCCAGGCTGAACACCCCCAACTCCCCCAGCCTGCCTTCAGAGGAGGGGTGCTCCAGCCCTCTGACCCTTTCCATTCTCTCCTCCATACCCGCTCCGACAGGTCCATGTCTTTCTCGCACTGGGGACCCCAGATCTCGACACAGTACTCCAGGTGGGCTCTCACGAGAGCAGAGCAGAGGGGCAGAATCCCCTCCCTTGCCCTGCTGGCCACACTGCTGGGTATGCAGCCCAGAACACAACTGGATTTCTGGGCCGCGAGTGCACATTGCCAGCTCATACCTAACTTCTCATCTCCCAATAGTCCCAAGTCCTTCTTCGCAGGGCTGATCTCACCCCATTCATTCCCCGTTCTGTACCGATACTGGGGATTGCCCTGACCCAGCTGCAGGACCTTGCACTTGGCCTTTCTGAACCTTGTGAGCTGGCCCAGCCCTTGAGCCTCTCGAGGTCCCTCTGGGATGGCATCCCTTCCCCTGAGCAAATCGCCTGCAGCGGTCAACTTGGTGTCATCTGCAAACTTGCTGAGTGTGCACTCAAATCCCACTGTCTATGCCACCAATGAAGATACAAAATAGTATTGGTTGAAGTATGGACCCGTGAGGGACACCAGTTCTTACTGGTTTCCCTTTGGGCACTGAGCCACTGACTGCAACTCTTTGGACACAGCCAACTGGCCAACTCCTTATCCTTCTGACAGTCAATCCATCAAACCCACCTCTGCTTTAGAGACCAGGGTGTTGTGCGGTACCGTGTTAAAGGCCTTACACAAGTCCAGGCAGATGACATCAGTAGTTCTTCCCTTGTCCACCTCCATTGTAGAAGACAACTACTTTAGTATACCAATTATTAATAGTATACCAATTACTAGATTATTATAGCAATAACGTTTTTACTAAATATGATCTAAATTTAAAAAGCCTGGCAAGATTTCCCACCGATCTGGGATGAAAGTCACAAGGTGTCTTTGTATTTGCTTTCAAACCATCCTCTCTCTAACTGGAAGTGTCACGTACCCATTTCCAAGCCATCCACATCAACAAACTTCTTTTGTGAAAGTATGGAATTAGCAGAAACATATTTCATCACACCTATAAACCTGAGCCCAGGAATGAAACAGATTCCTAAATCTCTAGCTGGCAGCAGGCCACAAACGTGCGCTAGGACTGAAAGACAAATCACAAAATTCTACTTAGTCTTTACTTGTAAAAACTAACAGCTATTTTGAACCAACGGCTACGGGAAGCAAGCAAGAGCAAACAACAAAAGCTACTCTGAGGCACAGTCTGGGGACGTGACAGCTACTGATTTGATGGGAAAGAGCCACTGCATCTTCCTATTATGCTCCCTACTCTTGTGAAATCAAATTACCTGTATCACCACAGGCCAGGTTGCACTTTCTTCTTCCTGAAGAGATCTGGTTACATGACTAAGTGTGAGACCTCCATTCTGACTGGGGAGTAAAAGGTGATTTATTTCCTCACCCCTGCAATCTCCCAATATTAAAAAGAACATTTCCATCCTCTCTGAGCAATGCTGTGCCTCTGCTTATACCACAACCAATGCTGTAGGAGAGTCCTATGGAACCAAACAGTCAGCAATACTGTTCACTCTTTATTCGCCTTAATTCACTATTATGAACCATGTTCTCAACTATCCTTCACTCTAACAGAAAACAACCAGTACAAAATAGACCCAAGAGCAGTGCTTCAGCTATACCAAGAGCATAGAAAAAAACATCTTACACTTCTCTGTGAACGCTTTCAGCAACTATAACCACGTGTATTCAGCATTCTTTTTCTTCCCACTTACAACTCCAAAAAAGTACGTTTGAATGTCATCACTGACCCACAAAAAATAATCAGGAAGCAGTATCAAAAAAATTGCTGGAACTTATTCTAATCTGGAGTTTGCTGACATACATTGCAATGAATTACACCTTGCGGTCTGTAGATCCAACAGTTGATACACTCCTTTTAAAAATACAGCATTTAGAGTGCTTGTTATCGTACAACTAAGTAAATGATTGTATATATTCTTTAGAATAAAACCAGATAAAACAATAAATTAAAAGCTGCAGGTGTAACGCAGATGAGCAGTAAGATTCGATGACCAGAGCCCAAGACAAATTTTCCTTTCCAGGCCTGAATAGCGTATTCAAACATCTGCTACCTTTCGCAGTTCAGCAGTAACATTAGTGATGGCAAAACATCACCGTAAGGCTAACAACGGGTTTGTGTTGCCAATCAGAGATTGGACCCAATTTTCATGTAAATCAAACATCACATATTGAGTAACATATTTAAGTCAAAGCCAAAATGTGAGTATTAAGAGGGTGGTCAGAATCTGATCCTGTCCAGAGATTGCATTTGCCGCTACATAAAACAACAAAAGAGGAACTCCACGCACATCTTCCCAGTACTTAAGGGACCCCCAATGCTGGGACCAGTTTAGATCTCAGCATTGGACAAGGGGTTTACACTGCTGACGTCTGGGAAAGCCCTAAAAGGTACATCCCGACCAGTTCCTCCCCATGCTGCAGATGGGGACAAGCTTCCTGAGAATAAGGACGCACGGAGCCAAAAGGAAGCGCCTGCAACTCTCAAAAGCTGTTTATCCTGAGCAAAATCAGCAATTCTATTTATATTGAGTTAATTTACCTAAACCGGCAGACTATTATTTAAGTGCTTCATCCTGAACACTACTTTCAGAGCTGAGGCAACCACAACCCTGTGTTTTTATATATACACACCCGTTTGGTTTTATGTATGAATATATACACACATATGTTCATATAATGTGGACACATAAATACGTGTATGTAAAAATGTATCTGTATAACTGCATGCATACATGCACATGTATATATATACACATACAGGCACAAAGGTACGTAAGGGCAAAATAACTTCTCTGCAGGCAGTGCATGGCATGCCAATTTAGTTAAAGATCAGATATTTGAATACTCTATTTTAGCTTCAGGATTCTCCCAGTTTTATTACTATTTTCTTCATAGCCATCAAACAGATTAAGGAGCGTCAACACCACCTCTTGTCGGTAGAAGGAAAATGAACGTGAGGCACTGACAAGTCGGACGGGTTTGACATCGGGAAAGACGAGGCTGTGAAAGGAACGTTAATATCGCCGTTGCGAGATTTTCGGGAGCTCACCGCGGAAAAGCAGAGCTAGGAAGGAGAGGGTCTGGGTATCAACGGTTTAAACGCTCAGAGGGAGCCGCGGGAGCCCGCAGCGTCCGTCACCAGACGACGTTTCGCGCTACGGCATTACCCCCCCCGGCGACGACCGCCCCCGCGGCCCCTCAGCCACCCGCGGCGGCCCCACACAGCCC
>NW_009648443.1:1450648-1480229 GCF_000708025.1 Charadrius vociferus
CGAGGGGCGCGACTGCTGCGCGGTCCTCCCGCCCCGCTCCCGCAGCCATCAGCGCGCAGGTGACACTGCGAATCACCCGCCATTAACAGCTTAATTAAAGGGGTTTCAAACAAATGCTGCTCCCCCGACCCCACCGTCGATCAGGACGTGTACGCCACTGCCGTCGTCACACCCCGGTACGCGCTGAGCCACTCGCGCAACACAGAGGGTTCGTGGCACACACCTTTTTTGAGCAAAACAGTCGCGTTATGGGAGTCGCACTCTGCCCGAGACGTCCCCCTCACGCGCCGCGTCTGACCCCGTCCGATGTCTGCTGGCTTACGGCCGGGTCACGCGCTCACCCGCGGTCCCACCCGCTGGCTGATGGCGGCGCGGGAATTGCTCTGAATCCCCCTGACGGCTGTCTCGTCCGCGCGGCACCGAGTTAGCAATCCATAAGCGCAAACATTGCTAAATGAAACACCTCACGGCCCCGAAAGAACTTTGCGTTGCGTGTTAGAGACCGCCTTCCTGCAGAGGGCAGAGAGCTGACTGAGCGCGCGTCAGCCGTGTGCCCTCTGAAAACCACGCCAATACACTTAAAGACTGTTCCACAATATTTTACGGATGGGAAACTTGAAATCACTTTCTAAATAAGACATCGTGAATCAGTAACATGCCCAGAAATTTAGCTACTGTCAGTCCTAATAATGATGGTTAGTTTGGACAACACAAGCAACAGAAATTTGTGTAGTAAAAGGTAACACATTCGTTTTCCTATATGCACATACCAGCTATAAACATTTCTGGTTAACTTGTAAGTTTTAAGCTCGAGGTAGTTCACAAAATCAAATAGCATAGTTGTGGTGTTCCTGATTTCAGCCTTTAGCCCTCCGTCTGCAGGCAGGTTTTGGTAAATCCAAGACCTCTAGGAATGATACCAGTTTAATAAACAAAGCCCCCGTTCAGCATAATACATAAAACGAGTGTGCCTCAGATGTCTGTGCCCATTCACAGTTAACGGAGCACCTCTACCCTAATTATTATTAGGGATCTACAGAAATCATACAAAAAGATTAAAGAAAAAGCTTTAGGCCTCTGTTTAAAGATACAGATTTTGTCCAAGACAACTGCAACTTCTGATTTTCAGCTGCTTTTATATCATCCAACTTTTTTTCCAAGATGCCAAGAGGCAAAATAGAACCCACACACACAACCAGAACGCTATTCATGGAGCACCATCAACAGTACTTTAAAGAGTTTGAAAGCTTTGAAAGATGAAATTCTCTAAGACTAGCACTCTGTTCAGAAAGGAAGAGAGCACACACTGGAGAACTTTCCCTCTATGGAAACAGACAGAAACAACAGGAGAGACAGTGAAGAAGAAAAGCACATTTTTCTAGTGGTTAAATCCCCGCTCTTTTCTATGGAGATATATAATGGCAATTATATATAATTATATATAATGATTCAAGCTTGGCATTCAAATATAGTAATTCCTGTAAATTTAATTTTACTGGAATAGTAACAAAGACACTGGCTGCTAGTGAGCCAAGCAACGCATTGGTGGTGTCCAGTTAAGGGAGGCGATGCTTGTCCCACCCTCACCGCTACAGCAGCGGTTACTGCCTTAGCTCTCCCTGCTGTGCAGCCGAGTTGGGATGCAAGCTGAAAAAATGCAACTACGCATGTCGTGTACCTGATAACGTTGTTCTGACTTTTCAGAAAACTAATCCTAGATCTAGCATGGCAGATAAAGCACCAACCAGTACAGAATCTGAGGAAAAAAAAAACCAACCACCACAATTGTTTTGCATCAAAGAAACAGTTTTCCCAAAAATGTAAGCATACTTATAACACTCTTAAAAGCCTACCGTCACATGTTCAGAACACCGATTAATCTTCACATCTCTGGAACACGCCAGCAAACCTTTTTATTGAAGTCTTCAGAAAGGCGATGAAAAGGAAAGGCGTGAAGCAGTCAGTGCTGGAGCTAACATTAGAATGCAAGACTGCCTTACACCCAAATGTGAACGTTTTATTCTACGTAACACCAATTATTCTAACAGGACTTTAGAAGAGAAAAGTATTATTGAACAAGATGTTCTGGGGAGGGCAACAAAACCAAAAATGTTATTAAAAAACAGGCACTGACTGTTCCTTCTCAGCAGAGACCAGAAGTGTAACGGCAAGGGAGTCGAACGAGGCTCTAAGACTCAAACACAGCAGGCCTCGTTTGAGAGCAAAAACCAACACCCACCCATCCCCCCCCAAAACCCCAAAATGTTACTTGGTGAGGGAGCTACAGATACTGGGGTTCCCCAATATTAATTTGTAATTCCTCTGTTTTCTTCAGTCAGAGTGAGGATGATGACTCGTGCCCTTCTACAGACCAAAACAAGGGCAAGACCTCAGGTGGACAGGAGTTTCGAGAACCGTTCCAGGTGGTGTGCATCTACATTGTCATGTGCGTTCACAGAGGACTGGCAGAAACAGCCCAATGGCCGCACCTGAAGGCCTTTGCTCAAGAGACTGATCTCATTCAAACAGGCGGCTGAACTGCACCCTGACTGCTTGGCACCTGCTGGGAATCACCATTAAAAGGCCAGGAGAATTAGATGCATCACAGTAAGAACTGACTGTTAAATGCAAGACTCCCAAGGTATTATTAAAAAAATTCCTGTACAGACAGGATCCGATGTATTAAAATCGCCAAGAAAATCTGGTTTGCAAAACAGTCTTTTATTGTATCCGTGCCACACATACTAGTGAAAAATAACACTCCTAAAAAAGGAAAAGAAAAAGAATGCTACCTTTCCACAACATTTCTTTTAAATAAAACTTCAAGTACTCTTACATTAGTACAAAAAAAATTCTGATCTATCTGCCCCAACAGGCCACCACAACACACAGTAGATAAAACACAGTGGTTACAAATGTCTTTTTTTTCGTTGCTGTCATTTCTGTGGCAAGGCAAATGGAGGGAAATGTTTCTATGAAAAAATACTGTGTGCGTAGGAAATCGTCACAATTTTATTCCACATGGATACAAATGATTATAGTTGAATTTGAGGCCGTGGTGGCTTGAAATTATATAACAAAATAGAAAAATGGAAAACTAATATCCCCTACACCCTGTTTTAAAGGCAGGCACTACCAAGATTAAGGAGACTCCACAGTGTTGGTAGAGGATAATTACTGTACAAGCCATATAGCTATAATTACCTTAAGACTAAAATAAAATGCTACCGTCCTCCTAAGGCATAAACAATAATGTCTGCAAACAATATGTACACATCATACATATTTAAAACAAGACTTAATATAAACAATAATGAACAGTATATACATGTCTCAATTTTTCTTCACGGTCTTGAAATACAATTTAACTACACAAGTGATGCAGCAACATATATATAAATGTACTTGTAACTCTACAGTAAAGTTTAATTTTTAGTGCTTTTACAGCACATCAGTGTAAACAGTTTTACTTGGCTTTGTTTTATATTTTAAAACATTCCTTGTTGTATTTTCAAGATTTAAAGCAATTTTCTAATTCTTCCTTTTCACAGAAAACGAAGATTCTGAATGCTGTATAATCATAAATAATTCATAAAATTAAATACATTCACTAAAAAATAAACTACAAAGTAAAAAAATGAAAAATAGATATTTATTGAAAGGGAAAAGAGAACCATTTCCCCGAGTAGAGCTCTGGTGGTTGAATATTCAGTGCGTTTTGATATATTTTAAATTGCTATTGCACTATAACACCCCTTTCTTTGAAATTCTTTGGGTGTGCTTCCCTGTTCTACCTAAATTAGTTTGTTAAAACACACAAACCAATAACCAAGGGGCCATGGTTGCCGTAGGAGTGAAGCCTTTAGAACTAGTATCACAACTCTGTGATATTTTAAAGGAAAAAAACAGTCATTAGTTATGCACGTGCCTTGCACTTTCATGTAAATACAGTTCACATTGCTGGTCTTATCAGTCCTCATTTAATGAAAGAAAAAAAAGCGAAAAAGAAAGAAGAGTTCTGGTAACTTCAGCTCACTTTGAAAATCTCTGTCCATTTTTTTTCAAAGTACTTCCTCATGTTGTGGCCAGCCCTGCCTATGTCAGAGTCATCTTCATTAAAGGTTTCACAGTTGTCAAAAACAAGCCTGACATCTAGCGAAAATGCTTCAAGATTAGGGTACCTGAAAGAAGAAAAAGGTGAATGGTTTTTGGAACATGGGGAATCAAAGGGGAAAAACACTTCAACTACACGTAAAGAACTACTTAACGTCAGTGAATTTACAACAAACCACAGAATATTCAATGAATGCTTTACATGTTAATTATACTTTTAATTTTTAATTCTGATATAAATATTAACCAGAAAATTAACATCAGTGGAAGGAAATAGTCTCGCATTTTTGTATTTGTTATTTTCCTCAAAAAACTCTGTAAGGTAGAATTTCGAGCCTATACTGGAAAACAAACTTTTTTTAAATTAACGCTGCCTTCCCTTCAATAGCTTTCTCATTAAAATGCTATGGCGTTTTCCATTTATTCATCTATTCTTGGGCTCAAGTCCTTGCAAAGTAAGGGCTGAGTACACAGCTGCATTTACCTAAAAGGGGAGCAATCAGATGCAAAAAGCGGCTGCCCAGATCAATCCTGTAACATTGTCTTTGTTATTCTTTTTATTATCCTGAACATATATGGCCCAAACAGTGTTCCAATATTCATAGGAATTATTAAAAAAAAACCCAAACAGTAAAAGATACCAGTCCACTGATACCAACGAGCATGTGTGGAGCATTTAAATCTCAGATTCAAGGGAAAAAAAGCCTGAAGAGGTTAAAAAGCCACTTGTGTTCTGTTGGGAATCTTGCTTTGTGTGCAGCTGACAGAGGCTGAAGAGGGTGAATTTTTACGGATGACAAAATCTCCTTTGGTGGCAGGGAGTCACTAGAGCACAGGGATGCAACAAGGAGGGAAGGCGAACAGAGGCATATAGTGTCTTTTTCTTTTATAAGAAGCTGTGCAGTCTAACTCTAGGACTATAATATGATTAACCACCGTTACTGGAACGTTGCCCAGCTTCCCACAACACGGGTACCAATTCACTCCACAGCAACAGCATTATTTACAGGGACCCCATTAGCTAAAAGTCCACACAAGGTGGTTCCTGCTTACACGTAACGACACTACGGTGTCTCAATGGGAAAAGATGAGGAAAAAAAGTTTCTCCCGTTGATTGGTTTTGTGCACTTGACCTGGCAGTTTTACTGGTTTTCAGCCAGTTCCACAGGTTCTCCCACCTGACAGGCTATTTCACTTAGACACAGCAAAGACAAAGGTACACAGTCAAGAATTTTTACTTTTGACTGTAAAAGTAATCACAGAGGTGCCAGAGCAGGCAGATCAAAATAGTTTAACCGATTTTAAAAAGCGTACTGTATTTTAATGTTTAAATATTTTTAAAATGTAAAGTAAAATTTACAATAGGTTTACTTACTGTCCACTACTTAGCTTGTCTCTAATGGTGGAAAAGTCCATAGGCTTTTTAATAACTTTCTTATAACCGGGAACAAGTTTCAAGTTTACAGGAAGTAAGAAAGGCCAGGCATCTTCATGAGTTTCCAATTCTGAGAGAATCATGCTGAATAAAACAAGGTTTTAAATCAATATTTTTCAGCTGTTCATGTATTCACAGAGGTTTTTCACTATTCCATAAATTCATCGCGTACTGCCAACCTATTCACTTCACAAAAGGAAAGCGCTTCATTCTGTGCCCGCTGCAAGGCTGAGAACAATGTCGATAAAGACAGACGTCTCAACTGGGTATTTAAGCTAGCATCAAGTTCCTTCCAGGACACCTACGTAAGACGAATTGTAGTGATCAACACTCCAAAAGAAAACAACAGCACTGCAACTCCAGTACGCCCCAGCTCCACGTGAACCGTCTGCACACCCGCAGAAGAGGTGCTGACGCTGCCTCTCCAAAGCTGCGAGGAGGCCGAGCTGTGCTACTGCCAACTGACCAGCAACACTACGAACGAAGATGAATTCCTGCTACCGCCTCCTCCCCTGCAACCTGCACCTTCTGCGCAGAGTGGATAACCATCTCTGCTACATTCGAGCGAGCCGTCAGGGCCACTGCTGTCGGGGTGCGTTCTTCCCATTCTCGGAAGGGCACGGAGGAGCAGATCTCACGGACCACATTCCGACATCAGGCACTTCCCTCTTGGGCTTCGTTACAAATACAGCAGTTGCTCCCAGCATGCACACATTAAATCCTTTATATACACACTCAAATTATCAAAACCTGTATGGGATACCTGACCAAGAACTGGGTTCTTGTTTCCCAGAATACAGGTAAAACGAATCAGGCACGACTTGTTCAACAACACTTAGCCAAGTTTAGATTTTGTCACTTTACCTGCATATAGCCAGGTCCTTGGAGTCATCTCTTTTAGGTTTCTTAATAGCAGTGAAATTTTCTTGCTTTAATTGGCTTACAGAAACGTTTTCATCCATTTTTCTTTTTTTAGGGTCTGTTTTTCCTCTTTTTAAGGAGGTGCTTGTAGTGGCAGAGTCTTCATCCTCTGTATCTCCTGCCAGTTTCCTGCTTCTCTTTTGTTCATTACTTTTTTTCCCTTTGATTTGAAGTTTTTTTATTTTTAGAGTTTGACCGCTTGCCTACAATAGAGAGAACTGAAATAAGCAATAACCAAGAAATTACAGAAACCTCTGTTATTATTGAGAGACAGTAATGCAAATCAGACAAACAGAAGCACCAAAGCAATGGAAATATTTAATATTGGAGATTATTCACTTTTTGCTCTTCTCTCAAGGCAAGTAAGGCTGTAGAAATTCCTGCTGCTAGTGATTTAGGTCATCAGTGATTTACCTTCAGATGGGTAAAATTACCTCCTAACAAACCAGGCTGGCATGTCTAAAACTTAAGAAGTTTTAGAAAAATATTGTCTATTCCTAAAAGACTGATAGAACCACAGCTGGAATAGCATATTCATTTTCAAACAACCATATTATCTGCAAGATACAGAAAACTGGAAAAGAATTTTTAAAAAGGCAGGGACGGGATCAACTGATTGAAAGATTAAAAACTAGAAATGAAAGATATAGCTAGCTTGGCTAAAAGACAGCTATGGGAGAACATAAAAGGCGTATGAAAATACAAGAATGCTACAAACAAAGCGCGAAGAAAGGAACATAATTTAATACAGAACTATTTATAGCAATAAGATGAAACTAAGGGGTACATTTAAGATGAAAAAATAAGTTACTATGGGTATCTACAGCGTCCTAACACAGCACAGTATTTCAAGTCATCATTCTGATCATTAGAAGAGAAACTTTACGGAACACCAAGTCAGGCACATGGTGCCATTGAAAAGAGTCACCGACAGTTGAAGAATGAAAAGATAGAAAACAATTTTCATGAAGAAGGAGAGCCAAAAGTACTAAACTCTGCCTGTGCTAATTAAGACTACTTTAGATAAGTTTGACCAATTTTTAAACTGTAACGTTTATATTTTATATTTTCCTATCAAAATGCTATTTGGTTTTAAAGTTGCCTAAACCTGTATTTTTGTAATACTTTTTCAGAGTTAAGAATATGCAGATTTTGCTACCTCTTAGAAACCATTACTACACAATTGCTTTATTTCATGAATGTCAAAAATAACTTTCTTAAGCATTTGGCACTGATTGTAACTACCATGGTGAAGAAAGTAGTCAGTTTGTACAAATCAGATGACGACTGAATACATGAACGTGCAAAAATGTATGTTGTGTATAGCATTCCTTTTGCTTAACACAGAACACAAGAAAGTGTTTGAGAAATAATTGTACCTTCTTAATGCTACTCTGTTCTTGGTCCAAGGACAGAAAAACAGTCAAGTGTGTCAGTTCACACGGCTACTGAAGAGGAATGTCAATTTTCAGCCATGTGGTTAAAAACACAATGTAAGGCAATGAGAACAGACCAACTGCCATCACCCAAGGCCTGACTTTGAGACGTGTTCTGTGAATATTAATTCTAAGCAGGTGGGAATGGCAGATGTTGATGTTTTTGACAAGAAAAAAAAATTAAACGTGAGTTAAATTAGGATGGCATAGTTTATACCTAGGCTTCAACAAAACTGATTCAATGCTCTGCAGAATTTTGAATCAATATTCAACATGTTTTAAAGTTCTGCTGGAATTTCATCTTAAACTTCTGGCACCTTTAAATCTCCAGCTTTCAGCCAAATTTGGGACAGGATAAAAAAAAAAAAAACCCACACCTGAAGAAAAAAACGTTTATTGGGGGAGATATCAAGAGAAGCGATGGGATAAGTTATAGCATGACGGGGTAATTTCTATCATTAGTTGTAACATAACCATGATAATGACAGAAGAAGTCACATCATGGGTTAACCCCTTATAAACTACTACACAATCAATTTTTGGCAGTATCCTGCTTTTATTCTGTTGCATATAATGGTTTAAAAACAATTTGTCTTCCTTATTAGTTTGAGAAAGATGGACAGAAAAAAGGATCACATTGACAACACCCAAACTGAGAATTTACTGTAAAGCTACTTCTTCAGTTGCAGTATTCACAGGTGGTGAAAACATAACTAACAAGCTGAGCAAAAAAATGCATTTAATTTTGGGACTAAATAGTGATGGGAAAATCTTGGACTTTTAAGCAATACTAACTACTAATTCAGTCATTTGAATAGAACTATCCTGAAGTCCTATCTAGACTGTTTTTCTTGGGAGAGGGAAAAAACCCAAAACCTCACACAGGAAACATACATAGCCTCTCTCTCAAATGTACTGCATATCAAAAAGTAACACTAAAGTATGCTGTAAAAAGTGACAAAAAATATTTACTATTTTTTCCAATTTCTCCTTTCAAACAGAATCTAGACATTGGTCTGTCAACACTTAAGAATGATGCTTGGAAGACAAATACCGAACAAGTTCTACAAGAAATAAAACACTATAGTACTGAATCAGCAAGAAAATTATGTACCTATTTACACTAAAAAAAAATAAATACAGTTTAAAACAAATAAAACCGTAGCTTTTACTGCCACTAAAATCCAAGTTAAATAAAACTACTAATCTCATTATTTAATGGCAGCCCAACATAAAACATACAGCCCTCTATTTTCATTGAAAAAAGCACTGGTAACCATCCACAGAACGGTCACGGTAAGTCATGTCACCTTCGGGGTCAGAGTTACCTTTGCTATGCAGGCAGGACAAAACCAGTCACCGTCCGGTATGGTAGTGATCTTGGGTCTGTGGCAGTAGGTGTGACAGCCTTTATCACAACCATCACAAAGGAGCAGCAGTTCCTCATTATCTCCCTTGCGACAAATCTGGCAGTACTGTAATACATGAAAAATTGCTTTAATTCGTTTTTTTTTTTAATTTGAAACTCAGGAATGGTACCTAGATTACCCTTCCCCTCCAAACACAGAAATTCACTCTCAAAATTATTTTCATTTTCTTTTAGCACAACCAGAGTCTACTAATGATCACATTTGTAAAAGAATATATGCAGTATGTGAGGAACTAATCTGAAACATTAAAAGATTCATTATAAACATATAAACATTGAAAAATTCATTATAACAGAGGTGTCCTACAGCACACAAAACTATGAATACTTTTTATATTTCACTAATGTCCATGAGAAGTAAGGTATCTTATACCCATCAAAATCACTTGGCCCACACATACCATCTCAGGAATCTTCTCTTCATTTATGCCCATACTGCATATATAAGTTGCTATGTCATAAAAATCATTTATATTTTATGACAGTATTTTCAAATAATCATCAGTGAGGACCCTATCCAAAGGCCACCATGAACAAATTCAGCAAGGCAAAACAAGTGATCCTAGCACTTCCAAAAATTCACACTAACTTAAAAGTATCTATCTAATGTATTGTCAATTTTCTGACATACGTTGCGTGATTTTGATACTCTTCTATATCATATCTGGACTTCTTTTTCAGGACCTTAAAGATCTCCACGTTTCAACCAAATACTAAGTTTACTGTGTAATTAAATGCACAGAATTTTTCAAACAAATTGAGAACGATACATTTTTTTCTGGATAATGAATTAATACAGCTTGAAACATTCACATGCCTTTTCAGGTGCTCCTACTAAGTTCAGAAACTTTTTGCTCTAAAGATACAGCTTCAAACTTCTAGCTATATAAATGCAAAGGTACAGCCTTACACTATAGTTTTTGTTTAAATCGTCCTTTAATTGTCCATATGTAATTAGAATCTGTATAGGACTGACAGAAATACAAAAAATTAGGGAAAAGACCACTAACGGAAGACTAATCTTTGCCACCCGCTACATAGCATTGGCCATACTTAACCACATCATAATCACTACTGCTGTACTAATAGGTTCATCTTCAGATATCTGAGGTTCAGAAGTCCATGCAAATTCTGACACATGCATTCTGCGCGCCTTCTTTCTACGTGCAGTTACACAGCTCTACTTGTCCAGCGTACAAGGAAACAAGAGGTATTTTAGCCTGTTTGCTCACACACTTGCCCAGTCTGTACGGTCAGTTCCGAGAAGTGTGCGCGCAAAGAAGCCACACATTTGGAGCACCTCAACTTTCTGAAAAATGAAGTCCTTAATTGGGACATGTGACGTTAAACCTCCATAAAGCTTATGTCATGGGTGAGATCAGAAATATTCCATCAGACAGAGTATCATCCATCAGATGGAGCCAGAAATTACTCTTTTTTACCTAAATGTTAACAACAAAGAGTAATTACCGTCTTAAACAAAGCAACCAGTTACAGGGGCTTTTTACCTTTAGAAAGTTCAGGTTGCTGAATTTGGCAAGCAGGGGACAAGGCCTGTATTTATCTGTGCATAATGTAGAGTTTAACTGTATTAAGTTTTGCATGCAGTAATAAGAAATGCATTATTAACCGTGGTATCTTAAAATGTCTGAAGTGGGAAAATAGGATATGACAAAAATAGTTTAGTAACAGTATCTTTTAAAAAAAAATTAAAACCACTTACAACTTTCATAATAGATTTTTCCCATGCTATTGATTTCTGTAACTGCTGAATGCACAGAGCTACCTGTGCAGCACTGCGCGCTTCTGACAATGCCCTTCTCCACACCTTTAGCCCTGGTGCAATATCCTCTTCAGTTCTGCGTTGAAATACAGAGAAATTAAGCAGGTCACATCCGCCTTTGCTTATGTTTAAACGTGGAACAATCATCATCACATTGAAAGCCAAGCAATGACAAAACGTACACAGCCAATAAGTATAAGGTTTAAGCAACTAAATTTCATGTAGTGCACAGACTGTGGCTACGTGCCTCAAAGCTTAGTCACAACCAGTTAAATGTAAGATAACTTTGCAAGATTATCAACAAACGTAACAAAAAATACCTTTACAAAGCACCATGCAGAATAACATGACCCGTATGGATCACAGACATACAAGAAAGTACATAGATCACAGGCAATAAGAAAATAGGCTCCAATTAGCAAAGAAGCACAATAATTTTTCAAGTTAATCTCAATAACCTACCCGTCACCATCACCACTAACGGATGGTGCAGGAGCAGGGACAGTAACTGTGCCCACATTATCCAGTTTGATCTGAATGGTGGTACTTAAGGGGCTCTTCAGATACCTTCGCTCTATGTTCCGCTCCAAGTCAGCAAGCCTGGTTACAGCTATATCTAGAGGGTTGTCACTCCTCCGCTCTAGAGAGCTGGTATTGCCTTCTCCGCCTCCAGCACAATCTCCATCGTGCTTCTTGTGCAATCTAGTAATTGATTTATGTTCACGATATACCAAGTCGTCTCTCTCTGATGCAGGTTCAGGACACAGCCAACCCTATGTTAATAGAAAGGTTTGTGCATTTATTGGTTGCTGTTAACTTAGCGTGTAAACAGAGGAACTGTTCTATGGAATCAAACTAAGTAACGGAAGCGCCGTTTCCAGTAGATCTTGGTTACTTGTAATCCATCTGTAGAGACAGTGTCCAAAATATCCAGAGAACTAAAATAATTAATCAAAAAATACAAGCATTACCGGACTTTCTGAAGGGACCTTTCTGCAACAGTCTGCATTCTTATCTCCTTTTGAAATATCCTGTTCTATTGGCCGAAACATCAGAATAGGCCTCTCTGTCCAAGAGACTCAGGAGACAGTATCAATCACTCACACAGAAATAATGTCCACCCCTATAACAAACTAGATCCCAAATACTACATCTGCACGATAACCAAACACAGGCAGTGTGATATCCTTGCACCCACCTTGGAAAAATTCCCAATTGCAATGACAGCCAGTGAATTCTGAACTCTTTCACACTCACAACCATCACACGTTCTCCATGACTCTACAGTGCTCAAAGAATGATGATGTACTTGTAGGCTTTCCGAAAGCACGGACAGCCACAATCACCCAAACCAGGCAGAACTGTGGCAAAACCCACTATAATGAAGCAGTCTACGAGCAATAAAATCTTTGCATTCACAGAAGGTTAACAAAATGTGACGGGAACTGCACACTGTACAAGAACGCTCTCCGGGAACTGCCATTCTGAGCACCTTCAGCTGAAGATTTAACTGCAGTAAAATGTTTCACACACAAATATCCATGATATGGCTGCAGTGGGTTTGTTTTATTTTCAGACAATTAGAGATGGAATAAGAAGGCACTTACCAACAGCAAAAGGACTGCTACTATCTACTTTAAATTCTTACCACTTATTTAAAAGAGACATTTTACTAAAAGTTGGTTTTACCTTAACTTGTAAACTAGCTGACGCAACTCTCCTCTCTAGATCTTCCACCTGCTGAAGAATAGCAAGATCCATCTCCATTGCTTGTTCTTCTACTGACCAGTTTTCCACAACATCCCGAGTTACCTGGTTATCTTCATTTTCATTGATATCAATAATTGCAACTGTATTTGAGAATCACATTTTTATTATTTTAATTAGTATAATAACTTCTCTGAGTAAATTCAAGCTGATTTCCCTGTCAGTCCAGTCAAATGTTGAAGAACTGTTGTACTACTCTTAAGATACCCAATATGGACAACCAATTCTGTAGGTTTTCAAACTTGCAATTTAAAGGCAAGACGGGGAAGGAGAGGCTGAGCTAGAGATGGAAGGAGCTTAAAAAGGTTACCAACACTTAGGCCACCAGAGCAATTACATTAAACGGGAATTCTCCAAACCTGTAACCTTCCAGAACAAGGCTGGAAAAAGGCAACTACAGACAATGAGGCCATTACCTTTTTTCTCCAGCCACTACTCTAGCTCTGTACCTAGACACATCTCAAAGAGCTCTATGCCAGTTGGCTTACACCCCAACACCACGCGTAACATAAATATCAGTTACCTACCATCCTTATTTTTGATGCAGGCCAAAGTGATATAATCCATGTGTTTCTGTATTTGCTTTTGTAAGGCCTTTTCTCTTATTCCCCTGAGATGCAGCACTTTAAGCAAAGATTTTAGGTCCTCCGGATCAGTAATCCTCCACCACCCATACTGCATTTCTAAATCAAGACAAGCAGGTAAACACTTTGCAGGCGTTCATTATGCAATCACACACAATCAGAATAAAGAAATCATCTAGCCAAACTAAATAATAAAGAAAATAAACTGTAACATCATAGTGGCACTGTAGAAATTCTTCCTCACATAGTTTCACCTTACAGTTATATTATACTTACCTTCCGGTATAGGCTTTGGGTTAGGATAATCGACTGGCTTGGCTACTTCAACTGCCGCCGAAGGGGCCGGAGCTGTTTTTTCAGTCTGCAGTGCTGGTGAGTCACTTTTACTCGCAGGAACACTAGACGCCAAGAACGAGTTACCATTCACTTCTGATAACCCCAACCCTGATCCAAGAGCAGGTAAAGGAGATGAAAATGGAACGTTTGAAGTAAGAACTCCCGTAGGCCATCCACAAAACTGAAGTCCCATTACAGGCAGTCCAGTCTTCATCTGCTACACAGAATATATTGTTAACACAATCACGACTACCATGATTAATTATTACCAAGAAACCTGAATTGTGACTAGGATGCTATTCATCAAACGATAACGAAAACATAAAGGAGGCCTTTACCCAGTACTTTCGATTAGTTTAAGAAGAACTAACACTGACGTGTAATACTCCTTATTAGGGCCCCGTTAATGCTTTAAAAAAACCCAGCTTTTAAAGAGAGGGTGTGGTGTGTCACAATTCTGAAAACCAGGTTTTATTTATTTATTTGCTTTTCATTTAGTACCAGTGGTCAACCTCCTGAAAAACAAATTAAATTACTGCAATACATGTACAAAATATTATACACTGGCTTACCTAATTTTACCAATCTTAATCTTTTTTATCAAAAAACTTCCAGTATTATAAAACACGTGTAACATGGAATTAGTTACTAGCATTTAGGAAACAACAACAACAACAACAACAAAGAAAGGAAGATATATAATGATAGAACTTCTGTGAAATAATTTGTGTAAACAGAAGTTCCGCCCAAATAAACACAGCAAATTCAGACTATTCAAAAATTCACTTATTTACCTGCAGCGGTGACAATGCGAAAGGACTTAATCCCATTGGGCTCTGCGCAGAGGTTGAGCCCAGAAGAGGGGACGGAACAGGTGAGGGAGACTTGGATGGTGGATGCGACTGAGGGGTGAGTGACGCTGCAGCAGCGGGTGCATCTATCTGCGTAACCGACGTGTCATCGCAGGGCGTTCTCGGCAAAAGGCTGAACCACTGTCTGCTCTTTTCCGTAAGAGTCTTTAACAACTGATCATTTGGAACTAGCGGAGAATTGTAAAACTTTCCCGCCCCACTTGCGTTAGGAGTGAAAAGATTGTTAGAATCAGACTTCTCAACAGCGCCTTGTGACACAGAGGGCTGAAGACTGCAGAGAGAGGTTTTTGAGTTACTCGGATATGACAACGTGCAGCCGTTTGCTGCGCTGCCGTTAGGTTTTGGGGACACAATGTCAGACTCAGGTGGCATTTTTGCTACCTCTAACAGTTTGCTTAGTTTTGAAAACGACCCAGGCTTCTGTAAAAACAAATTAGTGTTGTCCTTTTCTTTCAGGTCTTCCTTTTGCTCACAGTGAGTTGTATTTAAACAGTGTAATTTTTCTTCTGTCTCAAATTCTTCTTCTTTGATATGAATGCTTTCTACCTTTTTTAACTTCTCTTTTTCTTTTGCAATTTCTTCCAGGCCTAAAAACGTACAAGAAACATGGATAAAATATAACAGACAAACTAATTTAGACCATTTTTATCATCATAGTCAAATAGAAAAATGACTTCACATGCTAGATCACAATGGCTCTTTTTTTTTTTACTTTAAATGAAATAACTTCTCACTTTACAGAACACTTCATGGAAGGAAACACACTTCAAGACACACACAGATCTAAACCCTGCTAAATGCCTGGAGGAAAAAACAACCTCAAAGTAGTTAACGTAGCTACAGCATTCTCCCTTAAGATGCGTGTATGTCCAAAAGTTTGCCAGTGTGAAGCCTTTGAAAGGGACAAATTTTTGGCAGCTTTCTTTTTGCAACACTCTTCATGCTTTATTGAAGAAATCTGTTTATATCAAGGGAGTACAATGTTTATAGCCTTAAAGCTCATTATTGCAACAGACCATTTCATTAAACTCACAGCCAACGACAAAAAGGAGGACCAAAATTCCTGTTGTGAAACCAAATATTCCCCAAATATTGAAACACAACATTAGATGTTTTCCCTTTTTTCAATAAAAGTCATTAACAACTTTGACTGTGAAATAATGTCAACATTATTGAGTTTAAAGCTCTTTCAAGAGCCACCCACAGCGACAACTGAGACTCCACACACAGCTAAGCAGACAGATCCGATCGGACAGTGTGGCATCTACGCAATTTGAAGTACAACAAGGAGAAGCTGATTGCCAAAGCCAGTTTCTTCAAGTGCACGAGGTGCAAAAGATCTTTTCTGAAGAGGAAAAACATTTTTCTGTCTTCTTTGCTTTCCTTGTCTTTCTTAACCATTTCTTTTCTACTCTTACACTGTCGTGTCAACTTAGACTAAAATTCTTAAGAAGCACGAAATGGGATGGAAAAATGTCAGGAAAAGGGGGAAGAGGCAAAAAATCCAACATTCCAACTTCTTAAATTATTTTCATCAGATATTGCAATTGCAAATAAAGAAAGGACTTTCTGGTTATGGCCAGAACATCCACAAAATTTTACTTGCTCGTTCTGGAAAATCATAATTTCTACAAAGATGATTCACTGAAAAGAATATCACCTCCCATTAAAACTTCAAAATATTTCCACAGTTATGGCATACGTCTAGATATAAATAATTTGAGTATCAGCATAAGAATCAAAATGACTATACAAAGAGGGAAGAAGTATTTATTAAATGGACTGATCGTTCAACAGTTTGTGTCTCGCACTTCCAATGTTTAGGTAAAGGAATTAGGAGCAGATAAACTGTAGAATTTCCTGAAACAGGGCAAAACTAAGAGTGGAGGGGAAGAGGGAGTAGTTGAGAACTTAAGAACATGTTCATTTTGCTATTCAGGATTAAACTTTCATTAATACAACATATTAAAAAAATACAGGTTTGCCCTAGAGTTCTTGGCTAAAACTTCTGTGTGGGGTTTTTTTTGTTTATTTGTTTTTACTATCCTAAAACAGGTAGATATATTTCAATGATTTTCTTTATGTACAATTTACAAAGTATTTGGGGATTCATCTGTGTAAAATATAATAAAGTAAACAAACAAAAAAACCCAATAAAGTGAACTATATATATAATATATAAGTGAACAAAAGGAAGGCAAGCAGTACAAGATACGACAGTTTACCTTCTGTATCCAGCTACTCATGTGCAAAACAGTTCCTAACACACCGCGTAAAATAATGCGGAACAGGAGACACAGAAAAATTATTTTTTTACGCTACCCATTTTAGAAAGGTAACTTGGAGATCAAGATTAGATTTAGGAGAAGTTCTATGGCTGGTTTCTGGGGTCAAACAGGGCTCAGATCTCATACCAGGCTGTAATGTTAGTTATTTTAATTGAACAGCCCTCTAGAATGATGCGATTCTCATGAGATCACGCAATTCTGATGTGTATCAGAGATTTCTTTTGTTCTTTTTTGAGGGAAAACAGTGAGGGTAATGGCGTTTTGGTTCATCTGTATCAGAATTACAAAGTATTTTTCTGTGCCCAAAATGAAGGCTTATGTTTAAAAATTCTAATATCCACAAAAAGGTCAGATTGATACATATTTTCTGCATCTATCCAATTTAAAGTGTGTGAAAGATTCAATCTCAGTTGGTATATAACTGTCACAACTACAAAATTACATTTTAATTTAAAAAAAAAATAACTGTAGCTTTTGCTGGATTGGAAGAAAGATCAGTTTGTAAAATACTGAGACTAAATCACACTGTTGATTAGAAAACACAGTACTTCACTGTGTGAAAATAATTTTCATATTTTTGCAGACATAACAAATCTTGAAGCACAGAACAGTCCGTGTATTTGCACAAAATATAAGAACTGAAGATGAAAACACTGTATGGTCATCCTTGTTTCTACATGCAGAGTTCACCACCATAGGGAAACGCAAAATAGTGCAGAAAGAGTCAAAAAATATCCCATGTAGATAAATATGAAAAAGTGTAACATATAACAACTGAAAACTTCCAAAACATTAATCTTGAAAGGCATTCACTGATATTTCATGATCAGAAAGAGAGTATCAGAGCGCACCATATGAACTGAGAGGTCTACTGACAGTGGCCTGTTGAGCCTCTGGTTGAAGGTGAAGCCTAAAGACCTTGCTGCAAAACATTACAGCCTACAGAGATGGGCCACGAGTCCTGGCACAGCACGCCTCGGTGTGACATCATTCCTTGATGTTTCTTACCTTCTCCACTTTCCATGCCTTCTACAAAAATGCCACCACATTGGGGGAGAATCCAGAATCGGCGCTTGTAACGATCCTGACCAAACATCATGGAACGCAAACAGTGCGAAGCTTCAAATAACTTCTTCCTGTACTGGCTCTGTTGCTGTTTTAAGAAAGGGGAAGTGTTAATATTCAACAGGTGGAAAACATTCGTTATAACAGAAAACATCTCCCGGCTGCCAGACTGAACGAAAGTTCAAGGGTCCCACGAGGAGGCTCTCTGAGAGACTGTGTGTGTGTTACATGATATTCTACTCCCAACCACTGCCTTGATGATGATAGTTAAAGAGCTCCCTTTAAAGAAATCAATTCAATCACTACCTGGTTGAGCTTAAGTTCATCAGTCTTCCTTAAAAACACATTTTGCAATGGTAGGTCCTGTCTTTTTAACACTGACTCTCAGAGAACAACAGGATCAAAGATTTCATTGCACGAGAACAGCTGAAATCCCATCAATTATGCAGTGACAGCAAATGGTAAACAGAGCACCGAAGATAGCTGATACTGCAGGTCCTGAGGGGCAACTAATGAGATATTTTAACTGGTTCATAAAAGAATGAGACCAATAATGTCTGAAAATAAATTCTGTATTCAAACACAAACAGTTCTCTGAGGGGGGGGCAACAAGAATTTCAGTTTGTTTGTTCAATTCTTGCTCTGCTAAATTGACACTGCTGGAGGTCAGGCGCAATTCTGGACTGCTCATTTATTGCCATTTGGAACGCGAGAGAAACCAAGAGACAAAGTCTTAAATGACGAACTTCCTCAGAAGAAGAATAAAACCATGGGCCATCAGTACCCCTATCTACAGCATTCTATCATTATCATTTACTTCTCTCCTCCTGTTCCATTGTTTCTTCTTTCAAAATCTGAAGCAAAGGCAGTTCTCTGTATTGGCTTGGAACACAGCTGCAGAAGGGAATGAGAACTGCAATAATTTCTTTAATGGAAGAGTCATTGCTTCTCATACACAAAATTTATCATCCCTTTTTAAGACCAACAAAAAGAAGTATAGCAATTAGACAAATAACCTCTCACCTTTGTCAGTTTTTCAATCTGCTTCTCTAGTTCTTCAACACTTGCTGTCTGGTCCCCATCATCCTGTAATCACCAAATATACTGTCACACCAAATTTATTTCAGGGTAATATCATACTACCATGTCTTACTAATATTACAGTAAAAAGATGTAACAGAAAATGAGAGGCAAATTCTAAGGGTAAAAAAGCTCAAATTTTGTGCTTGTTCAATACATTTGACTGGGAACAATGTAACTGGGAAAAGATGTATCTTGAATCTTTCCAATCCATCCCAGATGCATACGAAGGAGAAAGCTCATGGCCAGATGTTCGCTGAAAACATGCTTTTACCGGAAGAACTAATTCAGTTTGTGCAGGAACACTTCAGACTATAGAATTTAATCTTAATTTCTATGGAGCTTTTTGGATATTCATTCATTTCTAAGTGTTTTTCATGCATGAAATAATGGAATCTGTCAAAATCTCGTTAATCGGTCTTTGGTCGGTGCACACTTGCATTTTATTTCAGTGTTTACAAGAAATTGTAGAGCCACTTTAAACTACAATACTGCTATAAAAGTTCCAGTATTAATCTTGCTGATTTTTGAACAGGAACGCACCCATGATTAAGTCTATGGTTCCCTTCCTTCTTGACACAATTTAAAAATGAGAGACATTTCTGTAAATTTAGTTCAAGAAAGTCTTTGGGGATAACAGTATGTTTCCAAAAGAATACAACCAAAATCCTAGGAGCTCCCAATCACTGCTCCCCAAGACACTACTGGTCTTGTAGTTCTTGGCACTATAAAAGCGCACCAGAGTGAAACACCACGTACAGCGTGAACTCAATGGAACTTCTGTTATATCAGAAAATGAATCTCTCTACAGCAGTTACAGAACTTTTCTCTACGAAATGCCCAGTGCACCAAAATAGGAGATTGTTGTAAAGGGAAAAAGATTAAGGGATGGATGTGACATTCGATACCTAAATATCACTTATTTTTAATTCTGAAGCATTAATTTGGAAGAACTTTGTGCTATGCCTCTAAGGTATTCTCTTAACATTGTAGTACTTAACAACCATACACATTATAGTACTTGAAATAAATCTGGAATATAGCACAAAGGGCTGTTCCTACCCTAGAAAGCAGCTGGGTTTCTAAAGAAGAGTGTGTGCAAAGATTTGAGCTCACCTACCCTATGTTGATACACGCATTGTTCAAGCTGCCATATCCACAGTACCCATAAAACCTTACTTTGAACTCTGATACCCGTGCATAAATGGATCATTTTCTGGCAAACAGTGTGACACCCATTGCACTAAAATGTGGTGTTCGGTGTTGCTTGTCTCTTCTATCAGACTTCATCCAGTAGAGAATTCTAGAGCTCCACAGTGAATCTTACAGTCCTGTGGCACTTCATTTTGACTTTTGTAGGTACAAGTCAGCTCAACAAGCTCAAAATGTTTCAGTGATCCTTCCTGTATCTAACCTGATATTGACCAGAAAAATTTGTCATCAGGTGATCAAATACAGTCAGGCAGCGACTACGCTAGAAAAGTTATGAAAAAATACACAGGACGGTCACAGGCAAGTTTTATAATAGATAACTGTTAAATACAACTTTACACTTCTTTATTATTTTGTTAACGAAAAAATGACCTTTATTATTCTCCAAGAGAAAATTACAGTTACGCTTATTGGCTAACAAAGCTGCAGTTCTCTGGATCTGTTACAATCTTTCAGAATTTCAGAGAAACTAAGACTAAGTCAAAACAAGTAAGCAGGAAGAAACCAAAACCAAACAAACCCAACCTAAACCAAACCAAACCCATGCTATAATAGCTATCAAAAAAGAGTAAAAAAGTACTCCAGAAAATAAACTTATTCCAAAAAATTAAAAATATTGGAAGTAAGTTATTCTTCCTTCCTTTTGGTCATGAGATTTTGGGGAAGCAATGACGTATTGCAGAGAAACAGAAGGAAAAGCAGGTTTACACTTATTAGTTAATTAAGTTCCACTATACTTATATCCCTTACCTCATCCTCACAAACTTCTGCCTTCTTTCCTTTTTTATCTTCTTTGTCCTCTTCATCCTCATCATCCTCATCTGCCTGATCATCACTGTCGTCATCGTCATCATCATCATAATCACTGTCCCCCCCCTTCCGTCTGCGTTTGCGGCCCGGTGTTGGTGTTTCCAAAGAGTGCTGTTCCTCTCCTACATCGCCACCTCCCGTCGCATCTCTTTTGCCAGTTTTCTTGGCGTGAATGATTCTGAGCCTTGAAACACACGACAAGGGGTGAAACTATGGACTACGTCTGAAGCATAAATACACCTTTTGTCCTACGCGACTGAAAGTAAATCATATATTTGAGATTCAAATGAGCTCTTCTGTTCTAATACGACATTGTATTTTCTCAGTATTTATTGTCATCAGTCAACAAGAAAAATTCAGGTTATAAAACCCTTTAAGCCTCTTATTCAGTTCTGAATAGAATTGCTGCTTCTCCCAGGTGAATTTTATTGCACAACTGTTTAGAAGAAATGAAACACAAGAGGGATTCTGAAAAGCCAGAAAGACAATTAGAAGAATGAACCACTTCAACTGCCTTATGCTTTGTTTTATGCATTTAAGAATATGATCAGAAAATACCTGCGGGGGGGAGGTAAATATCCTCAGTCGGAAGTAGGAAATTATTTACATTTGCTTGGCAACAGCAAAGTTGGTTTAATTTTTTTTTTTTTTCAGATTTTTATGCATTTTTAATTTCTTATATATTATTTGACTTTAGTTCTTTGGCTGATCTTTTTATTCTAGGACATGCTTTCTTTTCTGAGAAATTTTAGCTACCTAAACTACTAGGAGATTACTCAATCAAACTCTTGTTTTTCCTCTTATGAAAGAAAAGGGAAACTTACATACCAGTAATTATGGTTGTAGTAGACCTTCTTCTTCTATAAAACCCCTATAAGACAAGATTCCACACAGCAAAAATTACAGTTCCACCTATCGGGGAGCTAGCAGGCAAACATGCTGAATCACAGGAGGTATGAATAGCCAGGCCTAACCAGTGACTTATAAAGCAGACCAAAAATGCAACTGACTGAGAAGAGATTCATAAACATGTGTAGAAAAGACAAAGATTTTCGTAAGAGATGACTGGAAGAAGGTAGGATGGGAAAAGTAGAACGGTAACGACAAACACAATTACCAGTACGTAATTTTTCCTTGTCATACTTCTCTCTCTTCCCATCCTACAAACCAATATTCCATACAGCAAGTGGCTACATGTACGCTGAGTGCGGTACAAGCACTGGCTTCAGGCGCGCGGACAAACGCAACAGCTTCCAAAATGCTGACAACAACGCCGGTACTCAACAGCACAGATTTAAACGAAGCTGTCACCGCTCAACCACTAGCAGCACTTTTTAAAAAGACCGTCAGCAAGAAATCATAAAGAGGACTTCTTTTTGCTTGAAAACAGTTTGGCTTTGGGTTTTTTTCTGGGGGGCGGGGTGGGTTTTTTGGCTGTTTTTTGTTCGTTTGTTGGGGAGGTGGTGGGTTTGGGGGGTTTTTGTTTGTTTGTTTTAATGCAATGGTTAATCCACTAGAGATTTTAGAAAGTTTTACACTTTTATTTTTTCCAATACAAATGGATTTTTAGCTATTTAAAATGTGTTTTTATTAAAAATATTTCTCAAGCCTCCCAGTGAAGTTGGAAGCAAGTAACGTTCTCAGGTCCGGTGCAAAAAGCCTTAGTCTCACTGAGTATCAATACCACTCACGCTTCCACCAAGTTAAGTTTTTTAGAAAAAAAAAGATAAATTCCTTTTTATGAGGATAACTTCAAACCATCAAATCCTCTTCATTTGGACTGGAAATTCCTGCCTATACACAGGAATTAACTATCAAAGCCACTAGTCAATGATTGGATTGACTGCAGCACGGCTGGACAATTTTAGAGACAAATTAGACTACAATAATCTTGAAGACAATTTAATAATAAAGCTGGCAGGTGGAAGTTCAACGATGGGCAAACACCTCTCTCATATACCTAAAAGAAATGAGAAGAAGCAAAAAAGGCTACTTGCTGAAAAGCAAAAGTAGAGATATAATGCTGTCAAGGACTAAAGGAAGCCTGCACTACGAATGACAAGGATGGAAATGAATCAATGATGCTCTATTTTAATAGCACCATAAGCATAAGAAGGCACCAGTCTGTATCTGAAGTAGCACAGAGGCAGCGTAACTTAAAAAATGTCCAGGTATTTGAAGAGGTAGCATAATGTTCCTGCTTGTACCTCAACATACAGCTCACTGAGAGAAGAAAACCTGCACTCAGAAAACCGTTTCACCTTTCTCACTTCCAGGTATCTACCAAAACAACACCTGCAGCTGGTGAGAGAATTATAAAATCGATTGGCCTATAAAAAGAGTGGGTGACCCATTAGGTAATTAGATGTGTGACTTAAGCCTGCCCTAATCTAATCTGTAATGTTTACTAGATCATACAAGGAAAATTAACCTTTTGACTTAATTTTCATGCCTTCCTCATAATTTTTGTACCCAAATATACGGTAGTAGCAAGGTAACTACCTACTTTCAATGCACTTTTAACATACTTCAGCATGGGTCTCAAAATTGTATGTTTCCCAAGTCAGCATTACCACCTGCTAACAAAACTCGGGGTGCGATTTCTCCCCTCATGTAACACTGCTCTTGATATACCATCACCGTTTACAGTTGAGATGGTCTCACTGGAAAGAAATTAACTTACAAGGAGTATGCCATAATATGGGCATGTTAAAAAGAACACTGTTGCAGTGAAAAAGTTTTTTCTGCGGTATTTCAAGTCTTGTAAAGAAACAGATATTACCTAATCCTTCAAGTAGCTATATTTCATTTTCATTCCCTTTCATATTGATCAAGCTACAAAAGAGATGCCAAAGGGAAGACATGTACTGGAAAAGGAGGCGCTGAGATTATGATTACCTAGTTATAAAACAGTTGAATCATCTCAGGTGAGACAAGTCTTCTGACTATAGTTGTGATACAGAAAGCATAAAGAAAGATTATTTGATTGCATGAGACAGGTGCCTTTACAAAAATGGTGATTAGTATCAAGATTCACATCTAAATGTGACCGAGAACGAATCAGACGCAACGTCGCTCTGACCATCAGCTCAGCAGAAACCGCCCAGGCAGCTCAGAGTTCAGCTTCCAACCACACATATTATGCTTATCAAGGAATTTTGTTCAACATCCTTAAGAGAGGGAGAAAGAAAGAAAGAAAGAAAGAGAGAGAGAAAAAAGCATCCCTACAGGCTTTTACACAACAACTCCTTTTTCCAGCCTGGGATATTAATGTTGCTTTTCTGTATCTTACAGACACTGGCTTTCATATTATCTTTTTCCCCCATCCTGATAGCCAGTTGAGGAGCTAATCTCATAAAAAGTGAGAACATAAGCACAAAAGAATCACTCAGTGCAAATATCTGATACAGGCAGAATCTTTTCTCACCCCACTTGGATATAGTTCAAGACAGTCTGGAGGCAGTGGTATGAAGATTCACCACAACAAACACTAGCAAACCAGGCTGAGATGAAATAAACCCGTTCCATAGCACCACTATACACTTCCCACGCACGATGGGCTTGTGTTGAGGGTCACGTAAAGGTCTGTACGCATATGAAAAGCGTACACATCCCTGGATCACATGGCGAGCAGTCAAGATACCAGATACTCCTATGCAAAACTGTTTGGGACTGGGATGCTTAACAACTAGACTGAGCTTTGAAATGGATGGGCAAGATAACATACATAAGAATGACGTCTAGAAGCAGGAAAAAAGACCACACAGAAGACTGAAATGGACAGATTTCTTTTCAGAGAAGCCCTGGAACAGTTGTAAGACTTTATGAAAAACACCAACTGACATAATAAAGAAGAAAACATTGTTTAAATGTGATCAAAGAAGGCTCTTCTAAAAAGCTTCATCAGAAAAACAGTGGAAAATCCAAAGATTTGAACCAAAGATGAGAGAGATGAATGAAGTCCAAAGAAGCAGAAGAACGTGCCTGAGCACTTCTGCGATACTTACGCTCGAAAATAAGGACAGCACTACTGGAACCCAAAATCCACACGTGAGGGGGAAACATAAGAAATAGAGAAATGACTGTAGAAAGGAAGAGGGGCTTGGGACTTCAGGGTATTATGCCCACTATTTGAAAGGGAAGAAAAGAGAGATCACGAGGAAAAGGGAGGATCCTACAGCTACAAGTACTTACAGTTCGATGGAGGGAGAGAAAGACTAGGCGGTCCCTAAGGAGACAGGACAGGTAAGAGTCCCATTCCACTAGTGACAGCTGGCTACATCAGGACCTCAGAAACACTTTTTACTGTCTCCCGTAGAAGGGATACAGATGAAGACAGGGAAAGCATTTGTATTGTCCTAAGAGATAAAAATATATAAACCCTGTGCAGACTGGGATCTGCAGCTTTAGTAGAGAATTTGCTTTTATTGGTCTATTTTTTCCTCTACCTCCCTCTTGTCCTTCTTCTTTACTTCTTTCCTTCTTCCTTCTGAGATACATTAAAGGGAAAAAAGGGAGACATAAGATTAGAAACACAAGTACCTATAAAGCAAGGACTAAGAAAGGAGTTACCATTCCCAGTAAGAGGTAAAGATGATTAAGAAAAAAAGAAAGTAGGGTCTGGCTATGTATTTTTACCCCCTGTGATTCATGACTTTATGCCTTCTAGCTTCCTGGTAGGTGGAGCCGTTATGTTTGCTGTATGGAATTTTGTCTTGTAGGATGGGAGAACAGTGGATATGAAACTGACAACCTTTAAAAAATTCCAAATTTATTTTAAATAAAAATATAAAAAATATCTCAAAGTTTGCATTCTACATATGATCCCTAGCTATAGGGAAACACAGAACATTGACAGATGGGAAACATTACGATAACATCATATAAATTAAGCAAAATTCAATTGGTCATTGTTGTATGAAACTCACGTCATCTTAAAACGCCTTTCAGAATGGATGCTGGTAATTATGCTAAGTCCAAATAAACTTTGATAATGTCAATAGCGATTTGACAGCTCCTGTAATACTCCAGTTAAAAATTTTTAATTTTCTTCCAAAGAATACACAATGGACTTGATTTTGCTCCAATTTTGACGGACACCAACCCTCCAAACCTCATGCATCTCCAATAGATTGTAAAAGACTGGTGCTGCACCATTCTAAATCCCCATCCACCTTAACTGGGCAGTTCAGTTACTAACTTCTTGGTAAACTTGTAATTGCATCAGCTGATTTTGTCCTTAGAACCAATTGCCTACATAGCACCATATCTGAGCAAATGCAAAAAAGCAGTATATTGTAATATTTAGGGAAATGAAACTTACTTCCGAAGTTTGCCTTCAACCATCCATTTGTCTCTCCTTAAGTTTGACATATAATCAATGTTTTTATCAATTTCACTGTCAAAGACAAAATAATCCATTAAATGTGAACTTACATATCTTCTTCTGATAGACATTTATGTACAGATACTTTGTCTCAATGATCTACCCTGGAGAAATGTTTTAAAATTAAAAATAAATAATTTTAAAGCTAGGAAATTCCATTACTAGGAATGCCAACATAGCGCACTCTGTACCTGTGTCAGGTAGTCTTTTTTTTATAGTATCACGTAAGCTTTCTTTCCATAAGAAGTATGTCATTCAAAGAATTCAACATTTCTTTCTGTACTTCTAATTCACTGTCAAGCCTCTAGGTGTATTTGCCACAAAGCATCTAGCGCTGCACTGAAAACAAGGTTATCAGCGGTACATCTATGGTATTCTAACCAGGATCCATGTGATCTACAAACTAGCGTTCAATTTTCACTGCAGAAACTAAAGAACCAAGAAAAGTGCTTCAGGACAGTGACCCTCTGTGAGCACACTTCTGAGACATCCCTAAAAAAAGTTCTGAATGTTCATTTCTACAAATCTGATTTAACGGTTGGTCATCTGCAATAAGATAAAGTTTCTTACTATGATGAATTTGATTAACACACATGAACTCTCTTGCGCAGCGTGTACAGAGCACTTGCGCTGCCCTCTTCTGTTGTTTTTCAGCTATGGTAAGCACAAAGCACCTCTCTCATCCTTGCCTTACACAACACTAACTCACTTCTACAGCACAGTACACCAAAAGCAGCAGAATTCACCAGGGAACAAACCAGCGCTCAGTTAGGTGATGAAAGACTTTACCACAGTAAGTATGTAGGCAGAGGTACAGGCAACCCAAAGACTGGCACTTCCTAAGTTTTTATTGCATGTTGTTGGGTTTCAAACATTGTTTAACATAGAGGGTATTCTACCTATGAAACGCTATACCTTACTGACCACAAACGAAGTACACGCTTTCTTGACTTACTACCATGATAAATCAGGCTTGCCACCTCAGCTTATGACCCTCGTTAAAGTCTTTGGACAGAGAGGTCTTAAAAAACAAAGAGGGAAAACAGAGTACTGCAGAACCCTTATACAACGCTTCTAAATTATTCCCGAGAAGAGTTAGTAAATTTATTTGTAATCAACCTCATATTTTACTCAGCAAACAGCTGCAGAAATTTTGGTGCAAGCTTTGAAAACAAACTTACAAACAAAACATGGAAAAGTTTTACTCTTCCATCGTATCAGAAGTACATACAGGTAAGAAGTAGTAACATAGCAAATTTCAGCTTTCATTATACGAACATCAAGAATCCTTCTGTAACAGAACACAGTGTATACAGTATTTTTGAACTATAAGATTTTTATTTTATTTTTATAGACCTGTTGGGGAAAAATCTTACCTTACTACACTTTTGCTGCATGCTAACTCATTGATGAGAAAAGCAAGTACTGATGCTTTCTGAGCCGGAGTGTGCGCCTGAAAAGCTTTTGTCTTCAAGCTCTCCGTCAGCTCAGTTTGCCCACAGTGAGCCTCCATGAATATCTGCAGAATCTCGGACACGTTATCTCGATTGATACCAACATTCAGTAAGTGTTCCCCAAGAATAGTTTTAGCCTAAGAAGAGTAAAGACATTTTGAACAATCACATTAAAAATACTATTTTCCCTGCAGGCTACATTATTGTTTCTAAAACAGTGGGGTGGGTGTTTGCATTTTTACAGGAGGACTTTAATCAGGATTTTTCTTTCAAGCTATTCAAGTGTAAATCTTGAACAGAGTAACAAATTAGAATGCCTTCACCTCTAAGCTCTTAAGAACAGAGATAATATTAATGAAATTGGTTAAATGAAAAAAGACATGGTCCAACTGGAACTTGATGAATACTGTTTTGTAAAATCGTTCTATGTAGAGTTCTAGAGTAGAAAAGAGCAACGTTGGCTTGAAAAAGGAGGACAGTAAGAAAGAGAATCATGAATGCATCAGAGTTTTGATGAAGTGATGTAGAGAGCAGACTACGGAGTAAGAAATGGCAAGATCCACTGAGAGTACAACATGAGGGCAAGAATGATAAGGGGGGGGAGGAGTTAAAAGATACAGTCACAGATGTGATGGTGCCCTACAAGAGGTCCAAAGAGAAATCGGGCAGGGTAGGAAAAACGCCAGAAATGTATCACTTCTGGAAAATGGGAAGGTTGACAAGGCACAGAAAGTCTCTGAGTAACATTAGAACAGCAACACCAAAGAGAAGAAAAAGGGAATGCAAATCCAAATCAGAGAGGCATCAAAGATGCATTAAGAATGCATTCATAAATACAGAGTGGTTATTATGGAATATTTTCCTTCTTTTTTTTTTTTTTTTTTTTTTACCTTGTATCCTGTAACAAGTCCTGGATCACAAACAGCTGCAGAGACAAGCTTTACAAGCAAATCTTGTACTTCTCCCATGCTGTCCCCTATGTTTAGCAAACCCTCTTGAAGAACGCTCAGGGAAGGGACATCCACGTTCACATCAAAGCCAAGAACTTTACCAAAGTTGCGCAGGAACTGCACTACCATGAGACAGTCTGAAAACGCGCTTCCATCAAGAACAAGGCCTGGGATGCGAGGCAACTCTGGCAAAGGCTGAAAAGTAAAGAAAAACGATGAAAGATCCACTAGTATATTTCAAAAGAAAACTTTTTTGATACTAGCTAGGGAAATTGGCTGATACTTCCATATGACCTACAGCATGCCAATGCTAGAAGGTAAAAGCTATGCAGAAGCTGCCCCCCAAATCCCATCCAGTAAATTTAATTCAAAGCTGAAGCACATTTACCTTTTCACATATTGTAAGAGGCAAGAATAATAAATAGTTACTTTTTGGCCAGGAGATGCTCTCGGGCCCTATTCTGAGCCAGACTACAACAGGTGGTGTAAAAACATTTGTGGGACATAAGGAGGGGAATTCTTAGGCACAGAGAGGGCTCGAACCTGAGGCACATCAAGTCCTGAAGGACGAAAACTAAGAACACAAAAGACTGGGAAAGTAATTTGTCCAAGTAACAGCTTAGAATAGTTGCGCATACAAGAAAAGCTTTATCTAGTGCC
>NW_009648443.1:1480254-1480666 GCF_000708025.1 Charadrius vociferus
TTCCTGCTGTAAAAATAACTCAGAGTAATCGATTTTTTTCTTGAAGTAATCATGGAAGTGCTTTTTGGGAAGCAGTCCACTTTTAAAGAAAACGTTTTTAATTAACTAAACATATGCTACTTCAGTGTCTGTAGTATCTTGTATTTGTATACATTTCAAATAGTTATCTAATTATCTAGACCAAAACTTGAATGCTTTGGGAGTGGCTGCAAGAAAAAAGAGTTATTGTCACAATGGCAAAATACAGAAAAAAGAGTCAAGAAAACAATATTTTATATATATAATATTATTATGATTACCTTCTGGTCTGCTAAGCACATATCTTCATTAGGCTTCTTTAGTTCCTTTGCCATTTCTAATTCCAATCTTCGCTGTTCCAGTTTACGTTCTTTATTTAATCTTTTTTCATCAC
>NW_009648443.1:1480721-1543941 GCF_000708025.1 Charadrius vociferus
CACGTATTATACTTACAATGGAACAATCTAAGAATTTGAAAAGCACTACTTACGTAATCTTAATAATTACCACAGCAATTAAGGAACCTGCATTCAAGTAAAGGGAAGGAGGAAACTACAGAAATAGAACAAAATCATCAAATCCGTGAGCAAATCGAAGATTCACTTTTTTCTCTCCTGTCCACATGGAAATGGGCGTTGAGTATGTTTACACCGAAAGGTTCTTTGGAGTACCATTTCAGGAGATGACTGAGTAAAAGTACAGTGAAGAACTGCCACACGCGCAAAGCGTCTGATTTTGAAGGCTCCGCTTACACACCAGTACCATTGACGCAGACTGCTCAAGCAAGCAGTGCTCGGGAAGACCTCTCTGGACAGCACACGGTTTAAAAATTCCCATAATACATAAACTGGCTATGAATAACTTAAAAAACACAACCAATCTTTTCAACACACATGGCTTCTGGCCTTGAATTGCCATGCACTCAGCATGCTATCGGAAAATTAAACAATCATTAATATCTTATTCTGTACAACAAGAAAACAGGGATGACGAAGTGAGAAGCCCAGCATCTATTCTTTTCCTCTTCTGACAGACACCCCCTACAGTGATGTCACAGGGAATACTGTACAAGGGTCTCTCCCTAACCTGTCCAGACCGACCCGATTTGGAGCTCCAAGAGCCCTTCCTGTCCCCGATGGTGGCGGTTCTGCTGTTGACACGCTGGCCTGCACACACAACTCATTACAAACCTGTGCGCAACCGGTACTGAATGCAAAACAGAGTCAGAAACCACGTATGGAACTTTGCTGTACAGTTCTGTCCGGCCCCGGGACTTTTTATTCTTTCTGTACGGAGTATTACCAACCACTTGCGGTAACTGTGGCTGAACGCTGTGACCGCACAGAGCAGCTGATAATGACCTCGACTACTACAGTCCTTAGTGGATTTAAGGCAAGACAGAGTTCGGAGCTGGACACAAAAAACACGTTTGGCCCAGCAATCTTACACTGGCATAAAAAAAGCCGTGACATACAGAACTACCCATCTGCCCCACTGCTGTTTCACGGCTGCGCAGGGAACCCCTGTGCTGACACCAGAAACACTCGCAGCGGTGATGACTGCGTAAGGAACACACTGCTGATTTATGTTTTTCTCCACTTACCAGCCTACATCTCATATGGAAAATCCCAATACACTAAAGCAGCACACAAAATTAGGGACTTTATTTTAAAATGGAAAATACTCCCTGACTTGTTTTCTTAAACGATTCATTGCCTTTTATCTTAACATATGTTACGGTCTCAAAGCCAACTGGCGTTTCCTACAACTTGTTTTTGACAACTAGAAACATTCTACCTCAGAAGAAAACAAGAGAAGTACACATGGGTATTAAAGTGGCAACATATTAATTTGCAGTTATGATTTAAAATGCAAACCTTAACCATGCTAAGTTTCATAAATGCGTTTAGAGATTACTTTTACTGACTACAATAAACATTTGCATTTCTATTTCTATTTCTATTAGAGTAAGGATATAATGACAACACTGGATCAGAGTATACAACCATTCAGCCTGGCATCCTGATTTCCAACAGTGCATCAGGCGCTCAGGGTATCACCTTCCTCTCAGTGCTGATGAGACCATAGCTGGAAGAGTGTCCAGTTTTGAGCCCTCCACCTCAAGAAGGATGTGGAGAACATGGAAAGGGTAACTGTTTTTAAAATGGAACATACTGTTTTTTTAAAATCAGATCTATCCCTTATGTACGGCCACTGTGGAAAACACATCTTCAGAATATTCAGCTCTCAGTAGCTTTATTTGCACAACTGTAACTGTCGCTACTTACCAGAATGATGCAGATCAGAAAGATTCCTGATTTTCATTTATGAAAAATATTATCAACAAAACTGTCATTATTTTCCTTTCTAGTTTGTATCGTGGGGTACTAGTAGGAAGATCAGAAACAACGTAATCTAACTTTTTAACAAAGATCGATCACATAATCACAGAGTATCTTGACCCATAAGGACCATCGAGTCTATCTCTCTGCTCCTCGCAGGACCTCCTAACACTAAGCTGTATGACTAAGCATTGTCCAGACGCTCTGTAAACTCTGCCAGGCTTGGTGCCCTGAGCCCCTGCTAGTGATTGACCACCCCCTCACTGAAGAACCTTTTCCTAACATCCAACTCTTCTTACACACTTGAACAACGTCAAGAAGAGAAAATAAAACTTCCTTTCTGGGAAACACAAAGGACTCTGAAGTGACTATGCAATTACGCACTTCTTGCGCAGCATCACTGAGGATGGAAGGGACCCTCCTGAGATCATCCAGTCCCCGTCCCTGTGCGTGTGCTGTCCCTGCTGCCGCACCCCCCCCGTATCAGCTACGGCAGGTTGCAACTCCACAACCTACCTGGGCAATTGGTGCCAGTGGTCCACCACCACCCTCAGAGTAAAAAGGTTTTTCTTAGGTTTAAACAGAATTTCCTGTATTTCCATTTGTGCCTATTGCTTCTTGCCCTGCCCCTGACAGGCACACAAATAACACTATACGTACAGGTACATCACAGAGACTGCTCTTCTACAGACTGCTGCAGAATGAAACCATGAAAACATCACACTTTCAGAGATTAATACTCACTTCTGCTTTTTTACGTGCTTCCATGGCTTTCATAAGCATCATATGTTGTCTTCTCCTTTCTCGTTCCTATTGAAGCACATAAGATTAGAACAAAACTACTCCACATTTTCAAATCAGTAAAAAAGCTGAGTAACAAATTTAGCATTAATAGACAAGTCACGGTAAATACTAAATATAGGACAAGAATGGCCAAGTCTGTGCATGTTTTAGTTCAGGTTTAGAAAGCAAATACAAGAACAATCAAAAGCAAAAAGGTAAAGCAATGAACATGGAGACAGTGTAAAAAAGAAGCATACAGATTTACTTATGGTCAGTTGTGATGCTCCTTCATAAGCTGGCAGAACAAAAAGCATAATGGTTGGCTGGAACAGGTCAGTTACCTTACATCTGCTATTACGGAACTTGCAATCTACTTCTTCAATAGCCAATTCAGCAGAAATTTTAAACTGGTCATTTTCAAACATTGCAAATATTAACATTTTTGTAACCGAGCAACAAATTAATATGAGTAATTTTCTCAGTTCTAGATCAGTTTTAATGAAGCTAGTGGTGGCGCATATACATATGCGATGACACTTGCATTTACTGATGCCTGTCCCTCAATACATTATGTCAGTAACTTCAAAGGCATTAAAGAGCTGTATTCTAAAGCATTAAGTATAGATTTTTTGCCTTGAAAGCTGCAGAGTAAATCTTGGCCCAGTAAAGGCTACGGGAATTTCATCACATAATTCAGTGAGGCTACAATTATATTCTGATGTTTCATTGTATACTTATAACATTATGTCTTTACCACCAACTGAAACCTAATTTCCTCAGTACCTTAAAAACTTAGGAAAGAAATCATCCTGATTTCTAAAAAATGTCAATTCAAATTGTATTTGAAATGTCTGGATTCATTCCCAGTGAACGGGACAAGGCTTGCAAAAATTATCCAAGTGACTACCTATTAATTTTGCAATAATTAATCCCTGATTTTATACTGTAGTCCAATTCCTATTGGGACATCAGTAACAAAGATTTCTGGTTTAAAACCTCGTTTGTTTATTTATTGCCGTGTTCAATTTATAGGCATGTTCAAGACATCTTTTTTTTTTTCCTGAACAGACAAGACAAGCAGATGTATGCAATGCACTGTGCTGTAAAGCCATGCAGCAGTATGTAATGTGACAGCAGCCAGTGCTACATTTTATGCATTGCTATGACAACCATATCACAACCAAATCACAATGCGGTGTTAGATGTACAAAAATAAACATACCCATACCATATCTAGTCTATGCCTCTCCAACTCCTGGTAGAAAGAGTTGGCACAACATTATGAAACAGAAATCACAAAGTCATAAAACCACTTTATAATCCCCCAAAAGACCCCAATACCAAAGCAAAGCAACAAATCATAAGGTAAAAGAAAATTTGTGCAGGAATCAAACCCAGAAATTCAAAAAGGACACATTTTGAAGGTTCCCCCCACCCCATATAGCTTAAGTAGTAGTTCACAATTGGCATTCTGTCTGTTTGCTCAACTGAATGGATACCAACCTGATGTTTCAGAAGAACAGCTTGCTGCCTTCGCATCTCTTTTTCCTTAAACAAAAGAACAAAACCAACCTTAAAATATCTATCAAAAATTACTTACAAGTTGCACATTTTTCCCACACTAAAACCCAGCACATCTGTGTTAAATTCTTATTTCCCACCCCCCATAAACTGACCACAGAGAAGTAGACATAGTATACATGACAGCACGTTTATTGAGTTGTGTTCCATGTTAAAATACACCCAGAACGCCAAAGCAGTAACAGAAATGCATATATATAAACTGTATTTTCCCGTTTGTAGAAGAGTGCGGTAGTCTTCTATACATACAGCCTAGAAAAGACTACACTTGTTGAGAAGCATACAGTGTGCTTAAAAGAATATTGAGAATAATGTTACTGCACAAGCACTGTAAGTTACGCAAACCAAGCGTCATGCAAGGAAAACTCATTGTAATGGCACACAAAAAATTACTGTCTCTCTATATATTCATGTGTGTATGTATGAAGGTATTTATGCCTGCGTGTTTGTGCATGTCACATACACAAACTTCTCTCTGTGTATGCTTCAGGTATTTATATAAACATAGATAAATGTTATTTATATGCCATCTCTATTTACAGTTTCATTATCAATTAATATCCTTCCAAATTTACAGCTTTTATACATCAGCATATACTATACACCACAATGCAGTTCTTGGTTTTGGAGCTCCTCTAAACTAACCTTTATTCGTTTTTCGGCCTCCAATAATTTGGCATTTGCTGCTTCTTCCTTCTTTTTCTTTTTTGCCTGTGCATGCAAAACAGGTCACACAACAGCACCATCACAACTTGAAAATCATCTGACTAGAAATAAAGTTACGTGCCTTTAAAAGTTCAAAACATCATCACATAGCAGGTACATTGAACAGACTTCTTCCCCAACGCAGCTTTCATACTCAATCAATTCACAATTATTTATTTTTTAAAAGTTAAACCAGAATTTCAAGTCCCACTCAAAACTGCTTAACCTGGCTATTATAACTAAGCAAGTGAGTATACACAGAAACAATAACATATAAATGGCAAAGAGATTACCATTAATTTTTTCATGAACGGAAACTTGAAAACTAGCAATTTATCTTTGCTAGTACACTAGGAAACTAGCGTGTTGTACCAGTATATTCTAGCAGACATATAGACTTAGTATTTTAAATCCACTGCACTTCATACAGAGCAGAGCATGATACTGCTTTAACATCCTATTATTGCAAACTTATTTTCTAACAAAGGAATAGTTATGCTGGTAACTTTAGCAAATACAAGACTATTTGTGTAGAAAGTCAGGAACTCAAGTGAACATTTGCAGGATTTGTGTTGCAGATAGGTATTTTCAAGAAAACTAATTTAAGACATGTTTTTGAACTGGCCTTTAGAAGTCCAGGTTGTTAGAGCTGTTATATTTAGTTACATTCCTCAGTGCACGTGTGATTATAAAATTGCAACTTTCTTTAAAATGGCAACACAAAAATTACATTTGAGCCATTATTTTTACCTCTAAAATTTGCTGAGCTCGAAGTTCCTTCTCCATTCTGATTTGCTGGATTCGCTTAATTTTTTCCTACAAGGGGAATAAAGTTATTTCTTTTAAAAAAAACAATATTGAGAAAGTAAATTTACTTTTACATCTAAAAAATTACGAAGTTTATACATATATACTTCTTGTTATCAAGTCTCACACCCACTGAAGTGAATTGTTCCCATATAACAATGCAAGTTTAGAATTTTTACTAGCATTAGATGATGTCTGGTATACCCCTGAAGAAACCAACACTTCGTTATGCATAGGTGCTCATGTTGTCATAGTGTTGGGGGTTTTTTTGTTGTTGTTGTTTGGTTTTTTTTTAACAGCTTGAAGGGGACCAGATTAATGATAATGTAAGTGAGCTAGCAGCATTAAAATTCTAATTAGCAATAGTGGAGCTAGTTAGAAATGAAAGGAATTGGGAGCTGTGACATGAGAAACACAATGTTTTGATGTGATCTCCCCGAATAAGAAATAGAGGGTTGTCTCAAAGCACTATGCTCTGCCTTGGCTCTGGCAGCCTTTCGGTTTGTTATGGGACGACGGGCAACGTGGAGAGTCCGAGAAAGCCAAAGCACACACTGTCAGCCAGAAAAAAGTCACCCACATGCAACCCGGGTAAGATATTCACAGTTCCGTACACGTCAGTTTTTCCGCATTTTTAGAGCATTCAGGTAATTGATGGTGAGTTTGGATGCCTTAACATGTAGTGCAGGGGACAGTTTCACACATGCTGAAGAGTAAAACAACAAAAAAAGTAGCCACAACAGCAGCCACAGGCAGTACAACACATTTCAGCACGTTTCATCATGGTAGGAAGAAAACCACCAAGCTAAGCACTCCACAGATGGATGCCGTGTGACCATATTCTAATTTATTCTTCTTCAGGAATTAATTCCTAAAATCTGAATAAAGTCTTATTACATTGATTTAGAAATGTAATCATTGAAAACTTTGGGATTAGTTCACATTTCCTGCACTGCATGGGTTTTGTCTGTTAAACTGTAATAACCCAAGCTCAATAAAAATTTCTTAGCACATTGAGGTTTTATTGTCACAAAAAAGCTGCTTGAGCCACAGTGACTAGGAAGGGACCATTCTGAAGTGTTGCAACACATTCAGCTGGACTTGCTGCAAAGTTTTACCAGCAAAACTTAGACCAGGGAAGAGCCCCGCAAGCTGAGAGGCCTAAATCAGGAGCCTGAAATGGAGCCCAGTGCCCTTCTCTGGAACAGCAGATGTTTTCCCAACAGTGAGGGTAAAGCCCATCCGTGTGGAAGACGTTGTTTTCTTGTGAGCTGGTCTGAGACTCTAGAACATGGACTACTACAAAATTTTTACTTTCTAGGGAACACATAGTTATGTATATACTTTATCGATAAACAACTAAAACTAAAACTAAGCCCCTAAAAAAAGACAATCTAAAACATTTAACAGAAAACAAGCAATCACAGAAGAGAAAGACATACAAAGGTTCCTGAAGAATAGAGCTTAAATACAAGACACCTCATGAGGTCATACAACCTTCAGACCAATCTTACCAGCTCTTTAAACCGTTGAGAAGTGCACCATAAGACTACCGTATCCAGCAAATTTATTTGGGGCCGCCTTTATACAATGTTGAACTTCTATTTTCAACACGCAAAGCTCACAGCATGGACCTTAAGTCTCTATTATCCCCCATTATACTTTACAAACAAAACTGTACAAAAGTTGAGAGTAGGTACTATACCCCCTCCATTCCACAAAGGCTAGTTATAATACACAGCAAACTTTTCAGTAGAGATCAGGGTAAAGAAATCTCTCAGAGAAGAGAAGCAGTATTCTCCACACTGGAATAATGAAAATTTTATCAGTTTATACTTCAAGAAGGAACATGGCAATGATAAACAAGGCCTGGATTTGATGCACTTGCCAATTAAGCAATTCTTGCTCCCTGCACACCTAAGAATGTAAGGACCATTTTATAATCATAGGGTGATGTGAATGGATACAAGTCCAAAGAAATAACTTGGGGAAAAAAAAGTCTATATTATTTGCCTCTCTTTAACAAGTATTGGTTCCTTTCAGAAGTGGAAACTTTGAAGCTGTCACTACCTACGAAAGTTCAGAATGGGTGAGGTTGGAAGGGACCTCTGGAGGTCACCTTGTCACACCCGCTGCTCGAGCAGGGTCACCTATGGCCAGTTCTCCAGGACTATGTCCAGACAGCTGTTAAAAATCCCTAAGGTGGGAGACTCCACAACCCCCCCGGGCGACCCGTGTCAGTGCTCAGTCATCCTCACGGTGACAAAGTGTTTCCTGATGTGCAGAGGGAACCCCCCGTGTTTCTGTGTGTGCCCGTTTCTTCTCGTCCTGTCCCTGGGCACCCCTGACAAGAGCCCGTCCCCGTCCTCTCGGCACCCTCCCTGCAGGTACTCGCACACACTGGTGAGATCCCCCAGAGCCGCCTCCTCTCCAGGCTGGACACTCCCAGCTCCCTCCGCCTTTCCTAGTTTAACTCACAGATGGTGGAGTGACAACTTCTATCCCCCCGTCTACTACACTGTGCACTTTCTTCAGGGGAAAATCCAAACAGTTACCAACAAGGATTAATTGTTATCTATTCCTGGGATATTTAAGCTAGTCTGCAGCAACACCAATTTTGGTTAACTACTTTTAAAACAAAAAAAAAAGGATGTTATGTTTTAATATCCGGATTTCAAAGATGTTAAAGGTGCTTACATTTTCACTGGCTTTTTTAACACCTCAGGATGTCACTTACAGACAAACTAATGAGAGATCTGGTTTTCTAGTACTATTTCTAAGTGGTGGGATGATCAGATCATACAAAGCCATTGAGGTGCTGGAGCACGTCCAGAGAAGGGCAACGGAGCTGGTGAGGGGTCTGGAGCACACGTCCGATGAGGAGCGGCTGAGGGACCTGGGGGTGTTCAGCCTGGAGAAAAGAAGGTTCAGGGGAGACCTCCTCACTCTGTACAGCTCCCTGAAAGGAGGGGGTAGTGAGCGGGTGTCAGTCTCTTCTCCCAAGGAACAGGCGATAGGACAAGAGGAAATGGCCTCAAGTTGTGCCAGGGGAGGTTTAGGATGGATATTAGGAAAAATTTCTTCATGAAAAGGGTTGTCAAGCACTGGAAGAGGCTGCCCAGGGCAGTGGTGGAGTCGCCATCCCTGGAGGGGTTTAACAGCCGGGCAGACGCGGTGCTGAGGGACATGGGTTAGTGGTGGACTTGGCAGTGTTAGGCTGATGGTTGGACTTGATGATCTTGAAGGTCTCTTCCAACCTAAACCATTCTGTGATTCTATTATTTCATGTTAATTAATCATTCTCTGAGATTAAAAAACACAAACAAAAATCAAATACAGACATGTTTTGCTTTTCTGATTTCTGAATCTGAATGTTAGATGTGAAGCTTCTATAGAGATCTAAAGGCAACTTGGCGGCAAAATAAAACTACCCAGAGCCTAACATAGCCAGTTGAAAAGGTCTAACCAGAGCTCAAAAAATTTTAACTAAAACATCTTTAGAAAAAACACAATTGAATTACAATACAGATAGGTAACAGTCTTGAGACTGCTTTGAAGACACTGCACTGCAGAAGAAACATTTTCCCTGCAAGAGACTTCAGCTTTGTCCTCTACGAAAGGCACGGGCATTTTAAGAGTCAATGAAACCTCCCAAGAAGCTGATGCAGTGAATGCAGTGGAAGTCAAACCTGAAACCCTTTCTTCCCACGCCCAATTTCAAAAATTTATTTAGAGCTAAAAATACACATTATATTACAAAGTAACATAACATCAAGTGCAAATTATATTTATAGAATTTCATGGAAATTTCAGCAAGTTTCTATCACAAATAAAAGATACTGGTTTTAATAGTAAATGTTCATCCTTTCCATCTCCATATATCCCTTTAATTTAAGCCTCTGTAAATACTACTATAGTAAGCATATGAATATTGAATGTAAAATAGTTAAACAATATTTGGACATTCGTTTTGAAAAATAATTAAATGTACTATCTGTACTAGGCATACACATACTAATTCAACAGCAGTACAGGTTGAATTGGTCTCTTGAAGTCAACTTTTCCTACTTTTAGAAGGTTCTATATACTTATTCTCTGCCACTGTAAGAGGGTAAAAACCTAAAGCTATAATGGTACTGAATACAAAAAATGTCTTTTCACTGAAAGCTTGTCCTTTGACTGCTATCAGATTAATTTCTGAACTCTGCAGTAAGTTTAATACAGAACAGAACAAATATAAAAAACCAACCATGCAAATATATTTTTGGACGCCAATCATTCCCTTTTAAAAATATTTAGATTCCCAACATACATAACCTTTCACCAATTTGTTAAAATCAGTTGTTAAAAAATGTAAAAGCCTGCTTCTGTAAGTAGCTTCATTTGGCAAAGTTTCTATGGACTCCCTTATATTAGAATAATTGTCTTTGACATTATTCAACAATCCTTGTATGTTTAGAAGCACGTCTCAATTCACAGGCATACTGAGATACAACCCTTCGCACACAACCGAGAACCACTGACAGCCAGCCAGAATCACGGAAGAAGCTAATCCCACTATTCCAGTATTTACATAAGCAGATGTAACACTGGTGATTTTCACAGAACCAAATAAGGGAAGACCGCATCACTGGAACATGGTAGCACTTTTTTAACTTCTTACTGATGTTGGCAAGCAACTATCTATGTTGCGTGGCTTAAATCAATGAAAGACGAAATTGGGATGTCCTGACAGCATGAACAACTATAGAGTTTAGAATTTCAAAAATATACTCAGTGTGCTCTTTAAAACTAGATTTAAAACATTACCTTTGTAATCAGTATACTTAATAATTTACTAAATAATTAAAATACCCTTAATTCAGTAATTCAAAACATAATTTTAAGAGCTTATTTAGCAATCCCATAAAGTTTACCTGCTGTTTCATTATCTTCATCTGCTCCTTTTGCTTTCGCTTTTCTTCAGCTGCCATAATAGCTAACAAACAAAAGCAAATGAAAAATTACTATCAGCAGAACATGACAAAAGACAGGTAACTTTTCATTAATATTTTTCAAAATAATCTGCTAGCTTGCACAAACTTTCACGAGTAATACTTACCTTGCTGTTTTTTCGCTTCTTTGGCAGCTCGAGCTTGTTCCTGCTTCTGGAGTTTTCTCAGTAGCTTTATTTGTGCTGCTTGCCTAGCGATTTCTGTTACCAAAAGAAAATACTAAGTTCATAAAAAACAGTGCTGTCCGACAATAAAGATATAGCTCATACTCCAGACTAGATAGAGAAAACAGTGGATTTGTTTTGCACACATTTATTTTGACAACACTTCACTATCAACTACCTTTAGTGGTATCTCATGTATCAGTAACTACATCAACAGCGCAAATGAACATGGATACTTTCTACATAACAGAAAATACGACCTTTGGAGGAAAAAATAATCTATTAAGTGATAACATCAGACGAGTAACGTTGCTTCATTTAAAAACTGATTTCTTCTTTCTTTTTAAAGTAGAAAAAATTTGTCTTGGAGTACTAATCATTTTACTCAGAAAGCACGGAATTACTGTTTTCCTTATAAGTTACCTCATGTAGTTATCTAATCCTTTCTTAACAATGCAATAAGAGCACACTCGTCTGGGTCACACATCTCTTTACTGTGGGTACCTATAGCCAGCTGCTCTTCTGCCAATTAGTAACTTCCTGAAGCATTCTACTATTTTAAGTGAGAATATTTATGAAATTTGGATGAACTGCGCATGGACACACACTGATGTAAGACTGCTGTAGGAAGGATTTCTGGAGGTTGAATCCGGCGTCCTATTCAAAGGACTGAGGTCCAGGACCTCTCTGATAGCATTCTCCAGAATACGGTCAGCTTCTCAGGCAATGGCCAAGACACAGGCAGACAGAGGAGAAACCCACATACAGATAAGATGATGCTGTAGATAGCGAGGGTAATGTAAATAGGGACACAACAGGGAAACCTTCAGGGTCAAGGGAAAACCATACAGAAGAGTAAGTTACACCTAAATTGAAACAGAACCCATAGCTGGAAATTAGAATTTACGAGATAGAGGAGAACTTAAACTATGAACTACGGAAAGGCCAACGGATGCAGAGGGCCGCTTAGTCTGAACTGAGTCTGAATTGACACAGTCCATGAGGAGGATGTAGTTAATGTTCAGCATGGGTCTGAAAAGGACAGAAGGGAAAGGAACACCTATACTGCGAAAAACGGGGATGACGAATCAGACCACCTGTATTTCCATTCAACTAGTATGTGCTGTATTGAGCAAAATCTAAAGGCTTCTAAATCAAGCCAAGAAATCTTAAAAGAAATTAGGGAAACTAGAATTCTTGGTATCAAATGACAACCCAGATGTAACGGACAGCTCACGGACACAGTAGAAGGATAATTAATAATACATGGTGTTGCAAGGTACCAACGTTACAGGAATATCACAATGAGATGTACAGGCAGAAGACCAGCTTTCCATGCAAAGTCATTTAACATACAAACAATGAATGAAGAGACACCTATCTAGTCCGTTTGTTGTAACCCTAAAAGAAGCTGTACAAAAGCAGTCTTCAAGCATGCATACTCTTCAAGTGACCAATGCAGAAGCGGTTAAAAAAAAAAAAGTATGCTTGTCCAGGTAAACACTGAGCCACACTTAAAAAAGGAAAAAGGTAGTCCATATGTGCCTCTTCAGAAAAGGAGGCCATCAGACAAAAACAGTGAGCATGTAAAAAATGAAAAGTTTGTTCAAATTGGAAAAAGCCTATGACATGCCAAATTTAAAGAGTGAGTTAGAAAAGCTAAAAAAGAATTTGAAGAGCACCTTGCAAAGGATGCCTGAGCAGACAGTAAAAGATCTTTATGTACATAACAAGAGGAAGCTAGAAATCCAATCAGTGGGACCTAAATATGAACAGCATTAAAACAGCCTTAGAAAAAAAGGTTACTGAATTCTTTGTGCCAGTCTCTATTGCCGAAGATGTCGGGTAGATTCCCCTACTCAGTGCATCATCTACAACAGACAGCTCAGAAGAGCTAGATGAATTTGAGGTAAATATAAAACAAGTACTAGATGAGAAGGCAAGTCAGACGTTAACAGATCGCCACGACAAGACAGAGTAAGCTGATAAATCTGAAGGAACACTAACATGAAACCATAGAGACATCAGTCTGGGTGTTTACCATATTATTAACAGCAGCCATTGTGTCACAGGATTGGTGACTTTCACCTACAGAACAGAAAAAGGCTCTAGCCGAAGTCTTGGAAACTGCAGATCAGTTCGGCTGATTTTGCTTTCCTGTTGAGATGACAAAGTCTCACTGTACCTATTACGTCTTACATATACTTACTGAGTGCATTATAGAACACCATCAGTTCAGACCGTCGGCATGGCTTCTCCAAAGGGAAACTCAGCCTAATTTCGAGTTTCGATTAGAGTGTCAGTAACAGGGAGATAAAGAGAATCTAATGGACATAACATATTCAGAATTTCAGAAAGTATTTGACTAGGTTCTAAGTCAAATATTATTAATAAAACTAAGCTGTTATGTCATTGAAGGAAAGCTTCACAGACTGAAAGCTCTTTAAATGAAAGCAGGCGAAGGGCAGAGATCAGCAGTCACGTTTTGTGATGAAGAAGAGTTAGTAGAGAGCTTCTTCACAAATCAATATTAGAACCAGCTTTATTTAATAACTTTTTTCATCAATGAAACCTATACAGGCGACTGCAAAGTTAAATCCCCAAATGGGAAGATGATATTAAGCGTTCTGGAAAATCCAAGGCTGTGCTGACAGCAAAAAACTCTGGAAGAGCCCTGCAGAACAGTACGCAAAGGTAGCACAGGAGCTTCATCATAGATAAATGTAAGGTAATACACCTAGAAAAGAAATACTGAAATTAGAGGACACATAAGAGGATCAAAGGGATGGAACAATTACCTTCCGAGAAAAGCCTAAAAGTACTTGGGCTTTTCAGTTTGGAGAGAAGACTAAGGACAGAGAGGATTCAAGGTCTGCAAAATTATCAAGGTGGTGGATAACGTATTGAACAATGGTTATTCTCCAAACCCTGCAACAATGGAACTAGGGAACATCCCCTGACAGTAACAGAAGATCAGTTTTTTAAAATGAAAATGGTCCAGCAGTTAGCAGACTTCTGGAACTTGTTGCCACAGGAAGCTGGTAGTGCAAGTGTTGTCAGAAGGTTAAACAACAAAGAACGGGCTCATTCATAGGCAACGGTTCCACAAACAGAAAATAAATGGGGCGAGAAAAAACATGCTCTACGACATCAGTCACAAAACACCTGAGGATGCCACAGTGCATGTATGAGGAAACAAATAGACCAAGAAGTGATCAGGTTCACACGCCTTCTCCCAGCAGCATCTCCTACAGCCCCTACTGGAGACAGAGCTCTGCACGAGATGAACCCCTGGGCTGAGCCACTGAGACATTTCTTATGTTCTCATGAGGGGAAAAAAGCAGCAAGGCAGATATGAACACCTGTAACATCAAATATTATACATTCTGAATCTTCTGGTATACATAGACTACATGTTTTTGTTCATTTTATTAATCGCTACAGCGTGTGGTGGGAAAACAGACATGGGAGAGTGCTCCTACATACTTCCCCCCCGCACCCCCTACAGTGACCAATATAGGGAAAGGGAAGATACAAAGTGAAGCAAAATGGCTTAGTGACTAGGGTTTATCTTTTCCCACTGAGAAGAGGAGACTTCTGGAATCAGTTACCGTGTCTCAACAACAAACACACAGCCTCTCAGCAAATGCTACGATGCTTCAGCAGTTGACACTTACAGTTTCCTATTCTCAGACTGAACAAAAGGTGGTTGGAAAAGGCGGTGCACGGAATCGTGCCAAGGCAGATATTAAAGGCACGCGTACTGTTAGTAAGGACATTATGCAAAATACAAGGTAGCTACCCAAATATGTCCACAGTCAGCATATGAAAGAACAGTTAAATCTCAAGTTAAAACCAACATCCTTACTCCTGGGCTTTGAGAATTTTCCATATTGGATTAGCTGCATTCAGAAAATATGATACAGTTATGGAGTAAAAAACTGAAATTCAAAAGTCAGGTACCTGATGTTTATTTAAAACCAGGCCCTCGCGCTTTTGATATATAGCAGGACTTGATGTCATGAAAGTTCTACTGTCAACATTGGTACTACTTGTTACAGGATCCTATTCAACCTTATGGGCATTTAAATCTTGTCACTATCAGGGGTTTCACAGGAAAAAATACAGCAGCTTTCCAGTATCTGAAGGGGTCTACAAGAAAAGCTGGAGAGGGACTTTTTACAAGGGCATGTCGTGATAGGATGGGGGGGCGGTTTTACACTGAAAGAGGGGAGAATTAGATGAGATATGAGGAAGAAGTTCTTTGCTGTGCGGGTGGTGAGCCCCTGGGGCAGGTTGCCCCGAGAAGCTGTGGCTGCCCCCTCCCTGGAGGTGTTCAAGGCCAGGTTGGACGGGGCTTGGAGCAACCTGGGCTGGGGGGAGGTGGCCCTGCCCAGGGCAGGGGGTGGAACTAGACAATCTTTAAGGTCCCTTTCAAGCTAAACCATTCTACGATTCTTTGATTCTATATAAAGCATTTTCCCTGGAACAGCCAAAAGCTTCACAGAAACACCAACTTCAGTGGTTCTCATTTTGAATTTCTAGGTCCACTGTTGTAGGAGCTGATACAGGGGAAAACAAAGATCTGTTAATTCTTGCCAATTTAAAAAAAAAAAAAAAACATCAGCGGTAATTAGATTATTGGCTTTTTAAAATTTTTTAAATTTTATAAATCTAAATAAAGTTAACTATAAAGTAAGCTTACACACACATTTACACACACACGTTTTCCTTTGATTCATATACATATTCACTGATCTTGAAAAACAAAAAGGTTTATATAAGCATGTGACAAATTTCCAAAATAAAACATTGTATACTAATATCCTAGTGAAACACATCACTCCTCTTTAGAAAAAAGATTAACTCTCTATACACCGATACCCTCTGTTCGTGAAAACAGTAAATACTTCTTACCTTGAGCCTGGAGCTTTCTTAAAAGCTTTGCATCGGTGTTGTCTAGAAATTCAGTGCTACCAACATTCGGAGGTCGGCCTTTGCGTCGTCTCATTCTCGACTCCTCTCTAGAGTGCTGTCTGTCTGGATTTGGTGGTCGTCCTCTACGCCCTTCCATAGCTCTGATACGGGGAATGACTTCCTCTTCTTTCAGAAGACACCACTGCACACCCTTTTAATTGACACATTTCACAGACAGGTATTATAAACACAGATTTAAAAAAGAAAAAATAAATCGCAGACACTTGGAAACACAAACAGCAAGAGATATGGGGCTTTTTCCTCAAAAAAAGTGATACATATATATAAAAATATGTGAGCTGTGATGTGCTGAGTAGTACGTCATTTTGATGATGTAAGAAGCTTTATATTTAGCTTATCAGTACAAACTTTTGTAAACTGTACTACTATGCGAGATTCTGAAGTCTATTCAGTGACGTACAAAGTTATCATCTAGAACGTATGCCACTACTCTGTTATTTTTAATTATTTCTGACCAAATCGTATATCGCTCAACCCATTTTAAAAGGCAAAATAGATTCTTCCTAAGTACGTAAACTTAAAAATAACTACTCTTGCTTTCAACTAATCCTCTGCTCAACGTGAATGAAAAAAATGTGTCAGGCTATGAGTCTTCCACCTGTTAGTGTTTACAGACATTTTGACATACATAACAAGCAAATGCAGTACTGTATTTTCAAATATTGCTTTCTGGGGTGTTGTAGTCCTCAACAACTGAGCTGAAAAAACCCAGACTCATTTTAATCTTGAAGTTTTATTTAGCACAATTGAGTTCTCCCCTCATCCACTGCAAGAAAATTAATTTCTGCGCCAACTTGAAGCAATCAAAAGTTTGTAACTTTTAAGAACCCATCTGAACTAAAAGTTATGTTAACTATACTCTCTAACTAAACAAAGTGTGCAGCAATACATTCAAACCTTTCTTTCACGATTACTACTGTTTTCTTGTGGAATCTCAAAACCAAATACTGAAATACTTTGTTAATACAAATACCTATTTTAGTCCTCACACAGAAATGGCTTTATTTTAACTGACAAAAAAATAGAGTTTATTGCGTCTACTGAGTAGAACAGGAGCACAGTCTCTCTGATCCTGCTTGATTCAACATTAGTATTTCAAAATTGTAACATCTTTTACCATTTTCCCAAGTTTTTGAAAAATGTGGGGTAAAATGTAAACTAAATATCCTTTGAGACTACTCCATAATTAGCCTTAAAAAGGCTTGTAAAAGATTTTGAAAATGTCTGCTAAAGCAAGAATGAAAGTTGGTAACTTAAAAAACATATTAATTATCTGTTCAGAAAAAATACATTTGCATTACCAAAGGTTTCACACTTATATGTACATACGGAAATAAAATTTGCTGTACCATAAAATACATTTTAACTTGCTTATTCTAACAATTTATCTTTTAATTTTTTCTGCTTATTCTTCATATTTACAAGTGTTTAATATAAAATTCGACAAAAGAAATGGCAATTTGCTAATGAAACGTTCAGATTCCAAGGAAGGTATCAGCATTTGCAAAGATACCTTTTTTGAAGTCTGAATCACTCCCAGCTAAGACCATTCCAAGAGCGCATCTCATGCTTAGTTTACAGACATTCAAAAGGGTTTTGGTAGTAGCTATCTTCCTAAAAACAAGCTGTTCAGAATCGTGACCATATCGCTATGTGTACAATGTGTCATCACTAAGAACTTTTTAATCCAAAATAGTTACCTCTACCAATTAAACACAAGTTAATTTATTTTCTATCTTCAGGAGTACTACTTAGGCATACACTTTCATTTCACCGTCTAGCACCTGACTGACAAATTACCACAGGTTCAGAGTGTTGAGCAACGTAAGCTAGATTTAATACTGTACTTATCACCAAAACCAACCTCCAACCCAGGAAATCTTATCCCATAAACTGCAAGTGACAGGGGAAGGAGGGATGGGGGGAGCGAGCGCACACTGGGAAAAAGGCAAAATATATTTCAAAGAAAAGGAGGAAAAGCAGCTATATTTCAAGAAGCACCTTAGATCCTGCAATGGAGACTGCTCTTGCTCTGTATTTGTATTTTCTATGGTTAATGATACTAATGATAACAAATATGTGGAAAAGAAAGATAGAGGTCTACGAGATCATTAGTGCCACAGAGACCATGGATGTATATTACATTTTCATAATGTCTCCCAAAAGAGAAACTAGAGGCCACCAAATGATGCCAGTAAAAGTTTCAAAACACAAAAAGAGGTGGTGTTCATCAGAATGGGGAGAAGCCTTTTAAAGTCGTGCCAAAGGACACTGTGGAAGGAACAAGTTTCCTTTACCGTGCGGGTGACTGAGCACTGACACAGGTGGCCCAGGGAGGCTGTGGAGTCTCCCACCTTAGGGATTTGCAACAGCTCATGGTCCTGCAGAACAGGCTGTAGGGGACCCTTCTCAAGCAGGGGCGTTGGACAAGGCGACCTCCAACCTCCTTCCAACCTCAACCATTCTGTGATTCTGTGATGGGTACTCTTGCTGTTACATTTTGATCAAAGCCAGCAAGATGCAAACTGAGGGCACAGCTCAGTATCACCCCACAACACTCTCTTCCACCTGCTACTTGATGGAGTATTGTATTCCTATCCATGTTACTCAAACTCATAAGGACCCGTGCCCTTTCCATCACCCCAAATCACATTCACACTAACCTTTCTAAACCACAGCAGTTTAAAGGTCCTGTCACTGAATTTCCACATCTGCCAAACTTCAAACATTCCTCTAACCCCTACTATTTCATGGCCCACTTCTGCAAGAGATGCTTCTCTGTTAAAGCAGTTAATGACTGCTTTGAATAACCCATCCTATCTGGCTGCTGGTGTACCAGGAGAGAGAAACACAGGCAGTACCACAAGCGGGTAATCCATGCATTTTTGGCTTACTATAGGTAATTCTTCAGTATCACTGAATTAGCCCTCAGATAATTTTCTTCGTGTCTTGTTCCATCTTTGAGCTTTGTAAACTTACCCAATCACTTTGGATGCATGCTGCATGTCTCAAAAGATGACAGAAATATGTAACTAGGAAAGGCAAGAGTAACCATGAAAGGCTACACAGAATAATCGAAATTACAGCAAAAGCAGCGATAAAATTCCTGGAATTACCTCCAGACATCCATGAAGATATGATTATCGCATATTGTTTTGAAGCTCGACAATTCAAAAAATTTCAGTAAAAAGGCTGCCAATTCTCTTCATGAAGTATGAGTATCACATACTGTTTTACTCAGTGTGTATTGTCAGCATGAATGTAGCTCAACTGTTTACGTTATAATCTTCTCATTCAAAATCTCATACATAAAATGTAAATACATTTTAGCACATCCGAAACAGCTGCCCTCTGTCCCTTTTTTTTTTTTAAAACAAGAAAGCTTTTCCTTTCTCTAACCAAGTCTCAATGGAACCTACCACAAACTATACATGTAGAAACTACAGTAGATGTACAGCAACTTAATATTCACATTGCCAACCTCGTCTACAGAAACCTGCCCTTCCCAATGCCTTCATTCTGAAGTTTTATAGTATCAAAGAAGGACAAAATCTGCAAATCACCTCGCAAATTAAAGGGAGAAGAAAGAGATAACTAGAGAAGGGGACAAGATTAATGAAGTAATATGGGCAAGAGACACAAAAAAGGAAAGAGGGTAAAAGGAGAGCAGATACCCCAACATTACATTACATTCACAGTATACAGCATTATTTCAGTCAAGCCATTCAGGTACATAATGAAGTTCACAACTACAGGAACTGTCGTTTTATGAAGGCCAAACATGACAAGGCTTTAGCAATGTGTCACCCTGTAAGCCAGGAATCGGGAAGCACCACCTGGAAGTAGCTCCTTACTACAGACTCCGTCTTTATTGCTTTCAAATTTATACTATGTAAACGTTACTTATTTCTACAGGGTATCACAAGGACATAAGGCTTAACTAGAGCATGAATTCAAGATTGCTGAGTGTGATGTCTGTCTCTGTTCCTGCAGTAACATGTTCAGAATACTTCTCTTTTAAAGAAGCAAACGTATTTACTGATAGAAGTCCAAAAACTTTCGTGCACATCCTGAAGAAATGGCAACAAGACCAAAATACAGTAAGACGGTGGGGCACACATATAATATTAATTTCCTTAAGATTCTAATTCTACTTATCCTTGTGTGGTTTATCTACACAAAGTCTAACCGTTCTACCACTGTAAAGCGTAACTGGTACAACCCAGCATTCCTTTCCGCAAAAATCTCACACTTCAGAAAGCTCAGACAGTATTCTCGATGCAGGAAACACCTCTATTTAAACATGTTCTTTATATATATTATGCACACGAATACATGAAAAGAGTGTGATTTAATGCATACACATATATAGCTATCAGTATTAGGTTTATACAGTAAAGGAAGAAATAGAGTTTTAGCCAGAAATATCTCAACACTGACTAAGATAAAATATGTAGCTCAGCGTTCTTTCACGCTAGACCAATCTGGGCTCAGAGCTGATCGTACCGCATGCCGAAATCCCACGACCCCCTAATAAAATCAGTGAGGGAAGCGGTTTTCAACCCTGCCCAGGATCAAGCTCTCAGCATCTCAATGTAACTACTAGTAAGAAATACGCACAATTTTAGAAAAATTATCTAAAACAGGCAATGCTTCAGATTGTAGTAAAAATTACTTCACCTAAATTTAAGTTAATGTTCCTCGGATCAAAGACTTTACTTTTTAAAAAGCGGATACCTGCGGTCCATCTCTGGCTTCATAGAAGTCACCCACTCCTATTTTTGCACTGAAGCTGAAATTGTCCCTTGAGATATCCATTATTCCATTTCTGCTGAGGTACTGAAAAAATCACATATTTTTCCACTTCAGCTTGTAAATAATTACAACCCAGCTTTGATGTACAGCTAACTTTGTGAGTGCAATGTTTTGCATATTCTATCAAAGGGATATGCATTTATAGGAGATCAAATCAATAACAGACTGAGATACATTATGCCTCACATCACAGGATATTTTGAAATAAGCATCTTTATTGGAGGGAAAAAATGGCATTTTTTAATTGCAAGCATGCTTAGTAGCATTAGAGCACAGAAGTTAAATAAAGAAATGTACCTTTACTACTTCAGGATACTGTCTCAGCTTCTTTCCACAAGGTGCAAAATATGCTACTTCTCCCTGAAGGCGACCACCGAAGTTTCTTATTCGGGTTTCTCTTTGCCAGCTAGAGTAATACGAAAAAGGTTGCATACAACAATACACTTTTTAAAAAACAAGTAATTAATGTTAATGTAAGATTTTTACATAAAAGGAAAAAGGCATATATCTAAAATATAACAAGAGTATCCTAAATCAAATAGGCAAAACCAGAAATTGTTATTATGCAGACTGTCAAAACTCTTGACTATACATAGATTTATTTATATCTAGCTACTTAAATACTACCAGATTTTAAACAGCTCAGAACTATATTTCAGGGAGTAATGTGGAGTCTATGATGGCTCCTATCTAACCATCAGGATTAATTTCCAGTGGCAAAACTGCTAAGAGACAGGTCATGTTTGCAAAAAAGCAAATTTGATGAACAAAAATTAACACATGAAATATACTGGCACTTTTTAAAGAGATCCACATTCACTGTGAGTTGGAAATCTAAATCGTTGAAGCCCTTTTCTTATTATTCAGCCCCAACATTTTTTAAACTGTCATTTCTTTACCAACTGGCTTTCAAAGGTATTACCTCCCTTTCAGGAATATCAAGTATATACAAAACCTACCCATATTCGAGAGGAACACGCAGCTCCCGTTCATCTGTTACTCTTCGTCTTTTTGAAATACCTAAGAAAGAATTTCTGATTAACACCTAAGAGAATTTACAAAATGAAAATAACATCTTCAAATAACATCTTCCTAAAATATACTTTTTATCCTTATATCCTGAAACTAAAAGATAAATCATTTTACTTTCTTCAAGTACCAAGAAAGTTAATGTAGCTATTCTCCTTTTGAAATACATTTTCCTCTAAGTTTCCCTTAACCTTTTCTTCTAAAACTGCAAACAGAAGAAAACCTAATTATGCCATACTGAACTGCTTGCCTTGTTTGGCTCTCCTCAGACATCGCTAAAATAATTTCTTACACACCTGTTTTTCTATACTAGACCATATTTATATTTTTTCGCTACAGAAGATGAAAATGAAAACACTCTTCACTTTAAAAATCCGTACATTACAATAGGCTCAGTCTTCAAAGACCACTGTGTATAGATTGTGGTCAACTGCCAAATGCAGAAAGTTTTCAGGATTTTTCCAGCTTTTCAAAGTTCAAACAGATGTTGTGTTCGGTACTAGTCAAGAGACTGAATCAACAATATGACAGAGACAATTGCTCAACATGGAGTTTCAGAGTGCCAAAGGCTGACGCTTTTCTCGCCTCTGAGAGAACTGTAGGACACAAACTATGTACGCAGACAAACTTTTGGAAGATGTGTTTCTCAAAAAGGTAGTTTGGACCTTGTGTAAAGAATGTGACACATCTCTTCCCTGTGGAAATGGACGCGAGAGAGTATCGTTATCAGAGTGAACCCTTGAAATGTGCTCCAAGCTCTTACAGCAAGGAGGAGTGTCCTAATGCGCAGTGGCGCAGGTTTCCCACCGAGACGCCTGCACGACCTGCAAGCGACTGCCAAGAGTCCTCGACAGAACACACAAGACACTGCCCATGCTTGGGTGGCAAACTGCCTGGATGTGTCTGCACTCCTGAACTACCACCCCTGACCGGTACATTACTTCGCACAGTCACAGTGGAGGAAGGGAGATGGCCTGCCCAAATACAACTGAATTGAAAAAATGAGTTGTTCAGTGCAAAAGAGACACAGAGAAGAGACACCAGACCTCTTCGGTGACTGACCACCTTTAGGTAAAGTGGACACTACAATATGTGAGCTTTCAAAAATGCATTCTTTTCTGTTGCAGTAGTAATTACTAACAGCTATAAATTAGTCACCAAACGAAGGATTATAAACTGTATATAACATCAGGCAAATGCTAACTGTACTTTTCATGAGCCTTTTAAAAATAATTCCTTGCACATAATCCACAAACTCTGCTGAGAATTTTGAAAGAATAATGAATAAAGCTGTATTTTAACTAAACACCGTTACTAAAGTTGTTGAGGAAACTATAATGCATAGAAATTAGAAATAAGTAAGAATAACTAGTTTAGAATAAAATTATAGAGAACGAACACTAAATAATGAAGAGTTTTAACGTAATATCAACTCTGGCTATTTTCATCCTTCTTTCTCTCAAATAATTATATAAGCTAAAATATCCTGGACTAAGTGTGATGTTCAGGTCTTGAGAACTTGCAGTTCTGCTGATCGATTTTAACGTCTGTTGCAAACACCCATGAATAGATCACAGAATTGCCCCGGTTGGAAGGGACCTCAGAAGATCACCTGGTCCAACCTTTCATGGGAAAGGGAGCCTAGGTCAGATTATCTCGCACCCTGTACAACTGCACCTTGAAAACCTCCAGCGACAGGGACTCTACCACATCCCTGGGGAGGGTGCTGTAGTGAATGATTGCTCTTACCGTAAAAAATTTCTTTCTTATGTTGAGATGCCTCTTGATACCAGCATCTAAACTACCTTTACAACTACTTTTACAACACATGCCACTTAGATGTTACATCATAGTATAATAAAACATTCGGATACCACAGTGTGTACTTGGTGTAAGAGTAGACGGTGCCGTCCCGAGAAAAACCGCGGGCTGAGACTCAGGACATAAGGCAGCTGGCGCAGAGCTTGGGGTCTTTGCTGCTTGGAGATTAAGTGGAGTGGAATGAGCGGCATGTCCGACGGAAGAGCTCTTCACAGAGGATGACGTTTTATTCAGTTTCAGTGGAGTTTTTTCTCCCTCGGTGTCTGTATCTGATTCATCTTGATCTTTATCATCCTCATCATCTTCGTCCTCAGACCCTTCTGTATCTGACTCAGAGTTACTGTCAGACTCTGTTTAAAAACAGTGTGGCAAAAGCTACATTATGACTTGATAACTAACAGCAAATACATTTAAGTTCTAACACTTGCAGTGTCTTTTGTCTTATTTAATAAGAAGCTTTTCTGACTTCAATTATTTTTTATAACATCTCTGAGTATAAATAGAAGGTTACAATTAACTACCTACACTTTAAAATGACTACAAATATGACAGCATAAAGTAATTCTGCATGATAATGCACTGTTGCTTTGGATGGAATTCTTTGTGCTGTCATGAGGAGATGAGAGACAGAAGCTGAATATTTTAAGAGATCGTTTACCCTAGAACGAGCTACACCTCGGCCACCCCCCGTGCGCCAGGCAGTGGTTGAACGCTACCACGGGAAGGGCCCTCGAGAGGTTGTGAAATCTAGCATGAAGAGGAAGCAAACGATGGAACTGGGAACGGGCTGAAAGGCATCAGAATTGGAAGCGTGGCTGTCTGGGCAAAGGAAGAGTTAGAGACAGGGTAAAGGGCAGACAGGATAAGGAACTGAAGATAGGATACAGCTGTGAGGAGAAAAAAGAGGATTAGTATAGGGTCTGTGGATGAGAAGGGGAAAGAGAATGATGAAGGTAGTGCTGGACCCAGGGATATCAGCACACAGGGGAGAAAGGAGTGACTGGGAACACAATAAACTCTTTAAAACAGGCCTTGCCTTTCTGAGTTGCTCAAGAGCCTTTACAATAGTAGCCTGAATGCATTCTACGAACAGTGACCCCCTTACAACTGCCCTGGCACTTTCCTCTAATCTTGCTCATTGCCTACTGTGCTCCTGAATGAAGCTTAGAAACATGACTTTCTTGCCACTTTTGAGAACTGGAAGGCCTTTGCTTAGTCCCTCTCTGGCTGGGGAAGCCTGTTCTGCAGATGGGCTCTGCCTGCCAGAATAATTAACCATCAACCAGCCTATTCTCCCCATCCCCCTCCTGGCCACATAAGCAGTCCCTGAGCTGGGTGATCGATCTGGAAGGGAGGTCTCCAAAGCCCTTCCAGAAGGCTGGGGAGCCATCTTACCAGGGCAGCTGGAAGAATACTTGCCAGATGACCAACTATCAGAATACCCAAACCATGACTTTGGATATGACACGATGGGGGAGTGGGAGACATGTGCTACTTTCCGGTATATCTGTAGGACACTGTGCAGGTCATGCTGCCCCAAAATTTCCTACCCCTATTTTAAAATATGATGGGAAATGCATGTTTTCAACACTCAAAAAAAAAAAAAAATTCTGCTTTTCCTCTATTAAAAAGGTTAAACCACCTGATTGGCTATCATCAGAATCATCATCTTCATCGTCCTCATCTTCATCTTCGTCGTCGTCGTCATCATCATTTGAGTCGTCAGAGTCCTTACTGCTGGGGGCATCTGAGTCTACCCCTCTGAACTGCTCCACCACCAGTTTTGCAGAATGAAGGCGGTGTTGTGTTTTTACTGCATTTACTGCATTATTGCTGACTGTTTTATCCTTTCCTGAACCAGGTAACACAGGAGAGGTAGAGGGTACAACAGGTGTCCGGTTACCAGTTGTTTTTTTCCCACATGCACTCAAGTTTACCGGCATAGAAAAGGGGGCACTACTAGAAATGGCTACACTTTCATTGATCTTGGTCTGGGATTTCAGTTTCGTAGTAAGTGCAAGAGGAGCCTCCTGGATGACGCTCTGAATAACTCCATTGGGTTGGTGATTACCTAAAAGTGCATTTGTCAGGAATGGATTAGAGTGGTTGTTTTCCAAGGATGTGAGTTTTTGATGAGCTGGTGAACTAGATGTTGTTTTGGGGCTTGACAAAGCTGCAATAACCTTCTTCAGGTTCTTAGATGATTCCTGTTTCTTTAGCTGTGCTGCTGGGAATGTCTGTTTGTATTGTTCCTAAAGAAATAAGAAGACAGAGGAATAAAATGTGGATTTTTTTTTTTTTTTTATATTCAGGCAGGTGAACTGTATGAAATCTTAAAACATCTGCTAAGCTATTTTTAGTAGGTCAAAAGCAGGTGCTAGCTACAACAGAAGAGATGAGTAACTACAAGTTATGTAAGTCTCATGATTGTCACTGTAAATCAAGTAGGAAAAGACAAACTGAACTTAAGATGAAGCTGGTCTAAATTATGTAGGGAAGATTTTTCACATGCTACATTGCTCTAGAAGTGATTTTCACAAAGATATTCAGCACCTTGAAAAAAGGAAATTTTCAAAAAGAAACTACTCTTACGTACTGGCATATGAAAAGCCCCGCTTTTTACTCATTTCAGCATATAAAATCTCATTAGTGAATGTAAAACTAGCTTTAGTAATTTATTCATTTTAAAGCACAAAGTAAATACGGCGCACTAATGGCTTCAATACTAGCAGTGAAGCAACAGAAGGCTCTTGCTATAGAAAAATTTTATCAAACAAAACCACAGGGGAAAAAGGTATTACTCAGAAGGACTGTGATACGCTAGTTTTTCATCTCTGAAAATGTAGTACTTGAAAATTCTTCAGGTAAAACTTAAATCAGTAGTGGCTTAGAAATGCGTGTGAAGCTTACACTGTCTTCAGTCTCAAGACTCATCCAAGGAAAAAGAAAATACATCATCTTTGATGGAAAAAAATAATAGCATGGATAAATATGGTACATTTTAAATCAATTTTAAAAATATTAAGTCAAATACAACACGCTTTTGAAGCTACTATCTGAATATGAAATTATGAAAACCTGTAAAATAAGTATTCCCACAGTGCATGTTTCCAGTAAAGTTTTACAGAAATCAAACCACTAAATGGGTGATGTATCATCAGCTAAAGACTCGTAAACTAAATCTGAGAGCAGACACCTCTTCCAATGGCAAAGATGTACGTTTTCATAATTACAATTTATTTAACCTAGTCATTTACATGGAATGGTTATTTGAATTATACAAAGTAACTGGGAGTTGAAAGGAAAAACAGCGTTTCTCTTTTGGTGTAGGAATAAAAACTATGTGATAAAAATATTCTTCAGTGCCCAACAAGGACTGTGAGTTAGCTGTGAATCAGAGCTCAGTTTACTCTTCACCAATACTACTTAGTTTAAAACAAAGTTTGTTTTTAATAACGAACCTTGCTTTGGTAAATATACTTTTTTATATATTTATTTGTGTGTGTATACACACACACACACACACTCTCCAAGCCTAACATTTCTAAAATGCTAGATTTTCATTCTCTTCTAATCCCCATTCAAATCTAAATGAATAGAAATTATGAAAATTCAACACTAGTCACCATAATCACTATTAACAGGAAAAAAACCTGAGACTCTACAAAGAATTTTTGTAAGCTACAGAACTGTTAAGACAGACATATGTAAACATACTGTAGAGTCCTGACCAGTAAAACAATCAAATTTATTGCAATGGCCATACTGAGTTTTAATAGCTATCAGTTCATGAATATCCTTCTGTCTTTAAAAAGCAAACAAAACCCAATATTAAATCCAACATTTTTTTAAATGGCTTTCAGCTACTTTGTTTAAAACCATGATTAAAATAGGTAATTTTAATTACTTGGACTTAAAACTATCCAACTTGAAACAAAGCAAAGCCGTGCTTACATACTAGATACGGAAATTATTAAATCAGCATTCTGACAAACTCAGAGAAGCACAGGAAGACTATCCAGGCCACACAACCTACCCACAAGTACTTTTCTTGTTTTGATACTGATTTTAGCTCTTCATTTTCCTTAAGAGATGCATGACAAAATCCTTTGCTTTCTTTGTACCTGTTACTCTCACCAGTACAGTGATTGCTTTCAGCACAGCTGTAAAGTTCCACCATGAGATGAGCTTGAAACTCAAGTTTGGCATTACGTGACACGAAGTTGTGTATATGATTACATCGTGTATACATTAGGGTATGCATACATGTACATGCACTTTTCTCTGAGATGAAGTTATGGAATAGTTAAGGGCACTTGTAATGTAAAGTGAATCATCTCTAACATTAAAGCCTAATATTTACTGCTTCTTTAAAAAAAAAAAACACACAACAAACCACAAACACCCACAACACCAAAAAAATAGCCACCACAGTTCAGAACATCTATAACATCTATTACCCACACAATTTAGTTAATTTACATCATTCAGAAATCTGTATAAATGCTAAAAACACCTCAAAAAAACCACGATAAGAAAATAAATATGTACAGATGGGTTTAAAACATTACATTTCAAAAAGCTCAATAGCAGAGCGTTGCACCTTCTTAAGCAGGCAATACAGGTTACAAAGAACCAAAAAACAGTGATTTTTGACTCACCCGTTTTGATCTTACATCGCTGGTCAGAGAGAGAGATTCTTCAGAGGTATTTTTATTCCCTGCTTTCAGTAGATCAGGGGAAGGAACTATGAGTTTTAAATAGGTTTCCTTTTTGGCTTGATGTACCAAAGACAAAGGTTTCACATTGGGAACCAATCCCGTAGACTGTATCACACTTGTGTGTTTGTTCACAGATTCCTCCTTTGCCTGAGAGCTTTGGAAAATAAACGGAAGCTGCTGTGACAAAACCTGAGGCTGCTTCTGCTGGGACTGGAATGATGAGTGAGTCTGGGAATCAGACACAAGAGGTATCTGCTGGTGTGTTCTTTTTTCTTGGGACTTCTCATGTGGTTTCTGTCCATCATTTTTCATATCTGTTATGCCACTATGCATTAGCACCTGCAAAATATGTATTTTTGACTGTTCATATGAGATCAGTTAAAAGATCCTTAAAAAAAAACCCCACCAAAACTACAACATTAGTCCCCAGGAAACAATTATACTACTCTTGGCAGAGCATGAACAATAATAATTTTAAAATCAATCTTGTCATATGTTTATTGTTTAGGGTTCTTTTTTTCCCCCAGATAGTTTCAGCATGTGAAGAAAATGCTTAGTAGAAAAGCAGTACTGAACCATAGTCGTTTTTAAGCGTATTTTTGACTAAAAACCTAACAGGATACCCAAGAATCCAATCTTGTTTCTCCTGTTGGCTACCAGGAAAAGTAACCACTCTGATAAAAAAAAAAAAAAGAAACTGTCAAAGCACTATCCATAGAAAGATGTATTTCCGATACACTACCAGCACACAGCACTTTTCTTTGTATTTCCCACTTTAACATATATAATAGCGTACCAACTGTTTAACTCCTAGCTCGTAAAGGATGCACACACACAAAGGAAGCAAAAAAAAAAAAAAACCCAACCCCAACAGAAAACCCTGAAGCAAAACCAGAAAGAATATACTTAGCATTCATTAACGTGTAGCTGAATAATTGCCCACTGGTACAAACGTGAACAGGTCGTTTTTTCACGAACAGCTTTCAGTGACGAGACTGTGAGCAGCAGCAAGTATCATACCTTGTTCTTGTTTTTGTGATGTGCTTCATTTTCAGAATCAGATTCATCGTCTTCACTCTCTTCAGCACTCTGGTCCTCCTCCTCCTCTTCATCCTCCTCCAGATCATCGGAGTCACTGCTGCTTATGCCTTCACTTGAGGTGTCTGAAGAGGAGCCCGAATCACTGTCGCTGTTACTAGAGCTTTCCACTGCTTTTTTTCTGGGCTTCTACCAGGAAGATGAATGCTTTATTAATGGTTCAGCTTCAATTTGTTATATCATCTTATTACTATGCATAATCTTTAAAACAAAAAAAACCAGTAAGACTTTGGAGTAAAGAGATCTGCAATCATTGAACACAACTGACTGTCTTTGCAGAAGACTAAAGAGAAAGAAGTGCTTCACACGATATGAAAATGAAAAACTGGTCACAAGGTTCCGCTATAGTATTTTTCTGACCACAGGCACTGGCAGAACAGTTGGCACCACTACAATTGAAAGCAATATACCACATTTAGGCCTAGAAAATCAGCCTAGGATTCAGGTCTAGCAAACCTCCACAGAACGTACTGCTTCCAAAAAAGGTTAAAACCAAAAGCTTTACTGCAAACCAACACAGAAAGAACAATACGTATCAGATTCATCAATATCTTTCAGTGACACATTCATTTAACTATATTACTTAACTTGGAATTTCACAGTATGCACTGTTCAGCAATGTAAGGTTTTGAGGACTGAAAAGAATATGCTCATCAAACTGCTTCTGAAAAATGGACTAAAATCTGCTGAAATACTTTGACAACTGTATTATATTTAAATTCTTGGAAAGAATCAATTTGCAGACCAGAACACAAAAGTAAAAGAAGCAGCAAACAAGAACGTAGAAAAGGAAGAAAGGTATAAAACCCACAGAAACGCCAAAACGTTGACACTGCAAGACCAGATTTTAAAGTGCAACGGATGAAGAAAGTTAGCTTTTTGGGGAGGTAACTGAAATGCACGTGTGTATTTTACAAACACATCTGAAGGGGGTACATGCAGACTTGAGTGTTATGATGGTAGGTGTGTGAGAGAGACAGGAAAGTATGTATTACAGCATAAAAGCAGATTTAAAGAGAGTTTGCAGAATGATGTTGGAAGGTAGAGAAACACGTGAAACCAGATTACAGATGTCCGGCAGCAGCAAAGTGTTACGTAGCATCTAAACAGGGCATGTGGAGTCACAGAGGGAACTGTGGTTACAATTAGTCAAAAGGAAGACAGGCGGACAGCAAAAGCCTTGTTATAAAACAAGAGGCTAAAAAGAACAATTTTATGTCAAGGATCCTTGTCTTATCAAGAAATTCACTTAAATTAGTGGGAAAACATAACAAACTTATTCTTACAAGTGGGAGTACTGGTTTTGGCTGGGACAGAGTTAACTCTTGCCCGGCAGCTCCTGCCGTGCTGTGTTTGGGGCAGTGACCGACGGGCGGGCGCTTGGGCACGGGGCCGTGCCAGTCCTGCGCAGCCCCACGGCTGTTCTGCTCCTCACCCCCCGCCGGCCAGGGCTGGGGGCACAGGGACCGAGGGGACACGGCCGCCCCAGCTGGCCCTGGGGTGTCCCGGACCGTACGGCACCGTGCTGCGCAGCAGAAGCCGGGGAAGAAGGGAGGACACTTGGAGACACGGCATTTGCTTTTCCAGGGCACCGTTCGGGCGAGGGAGCGCTGCTGTCCTGGCGATGGCCGAGCACCCGCCTGCCGCGGGACGGGGGAATGAATTCTGCTGTTGCTTTGCCTGCGCGCACGGCTTTTGCTTTCTCTGTTGAACTGTCTTTATCTCAACCCACGAGCTTTTGCATTTTTACCCTCCGGTTCTCTCCCCGTCCCACTGGGGAGCGAGCGAGCGGCTGCCTGGGGCTGAGCTGCCCACCGGGGTTAAACCACCACAATCGGATGCAACTTACTTTCTGAAATAGCTACAAAGCATGGAAGATGTAGGTGGATTAAGTCCCATCTACTTGTCAACTGGCTGGTATCTGCATCTTTTTTTAAAACCAAGTTTTCTTTATCACTTCCTGTGATGAACACAGTAACACTTCATATCATCACACCTTCTATGTACTGTCACACGCATTGCTTCGCTGTTGGAAAGTCTTAAGAAATTAAGTGTATTTATTTGGATTTATTGTTTCACTGCTCAATTCAGAAAGGCGCCAACTGATACTTCAGATGAGGGACAATGATCTGAATGTGTTTAGACACTTACAAAACAACAGATCTAAATAACCATGCCCATCTATGGCAGGTCCTGTATGTTTCATTATTGGCGTCCTTTACATCACATTTAAGTATCTTCCTGTCTAATATTTGGCACAGATGCAGAATATATCTTCATGAAGGTTAAGATCATAAAATGAAGGACAAGACCACGATCTGAAGCAGTAAAAGTAACAACGCCTCCTGGAATCATATCTCCAGGATTCTCATCTAGTTTTCCCCCTCATGGTTCTCTATTTATCTCTGTACGAGGAAAGGGAAACACCCAAAACACTGCAATAATACTAAAATCAGAAATATCTAGTTTATTCACAATGCTGACGGAATACATACTTGTACCATCAGCTTTTTAAGAGATGCATGTAAGAGTCTGGAAAAGGGAGAGTATGTCAATGGGCTTACTTAGCTGATAGTGTTTACTTCCACGTATAGAGACTTTAAAACTTTTGCTGTCCATCTACCTTCACAAAGTGTGTTAGCTGCTGTAGCTTACAAACCTACCCTTCCATACTGCAGAAGAGAATGTAAGAAAATTACCATACCGAGAAAGGAGTTGGGAACATTCTTGGGAAAAAGGAGGTGGCAAGTGCCAAGCAACATCTGACACAGAAGTCTGATTCACAAAGAACTACCTCAATTAAGAAAAGGTACAGCTAATTTTGACATAAAATTTAGTATAACTTGTAAGCAATCAGATGTTTCAAAACAAATCAGGCACTTAACACCACTGTGCAACACAACTGCTTCCCGGGGAGTTTTTACTTCATAAACAAATAGAACCTTTTGACACAGATAAAACCAATACAAAGAAGTTGGATTAGTAGCATTCCACAAGAACGGATGGCAAACTAGTAGCTTAGAGAAAATGTAATGATAGGGAAAATTTAAATTCATGCATTTAGTGGATACAAAAGGATTAACCTTGATGGAGAAGTTTCTATCAAATCCTTCGTAAAAGGTAATGCGGGGAGGGCGGGAGAGGGGAAGAGACAGTAAACTGCATACAGAAAAAATAATTCAGACTTAATCAAATAATGTAAAGCAAAATCTCTCTGTAAAGACATTTAGAACAACAAAAAATACTTGAAAGAAATTCCAAAAGCTTGCTGACACAAAAGAAAGTAGTCAAGAAAGAGAAGGAAAAGTACAGACCAAAAAGTAAGTACTGTTTTACTTCATTTGAAGTACACTAGAAAGAAAAAAGGAGAGACTTCTGAAGATCTATGTAAGGCCAAGCAGATATTTATAGATTATCAAAAAATATATTATTTAGAAAAAGATAATAAGACACTTCAAGAAATACACTCAATAAAAAAATTTTCGTAAGAGCAAATTTCCCTTTGACTAGTTCCTCTACTGACAACAATATAGTCATGAAAGTTGAAGCAAGAGTGGGTTCAATTAAAATAAATTTCATATTTGATTTCGGTTCACTGACTTTAGCAAATCTGCTGATGCTTATGCTAACTGAAAATGTCCATTGTTCAGAAAGCAGTAATCTAGACTGAATACGAGTACCATGAAAAGTAGCCCGACCTTAACGACCCAATGGGACAGTCCCATAAAAAGGTGACTAAAGTGGTATTTTAAAAATATTCCAGTCATGATTTTGAAGTATTGAAGTTTGTAAAGGAAATCCAACATGGTAATTGCCAAGAAGAGATATTAAAGGTAAAGGATGTGACGAGAGTTAATAACCCAGCGTCCTGATGCTCCTCCTGGAATCCAGGAAAGCAAAAGCCCCCAAGGCCAGACCTTGGGGTGGACTGCTGTCTCACCAGCTGTCATACCGGTAGGGAACTTTCTCTAAGCCAAATGAGACCCGGGTCCACCAGTTAAACCTTCTTCCCCTGGAGACTGTTGCTTTACCAGTGTAGAAATCCTGCTGACCTTCCTCATCCTAGAAATCCACTAATCCAACCATTAGAGGGACGGTCAGGTTTTTGGTTTTGTTTTGGGTTGGTTTGGGTTTTTTCGGTGAGGCTGAAGCAGCACATTCAGGTGAATGATTATTTAGAAAGTGTATTGGCTTATTCAGTTTTATCTTAGCCACAAACTTGGCAGGCTTAAAAGAAGAAAATAAAGCACGCTAAAGTTATCAACACAGTGACCAACACAGCAAAGTAAAAAGGTAACGCAGTTACCAAATTTTTGTATGTAAGAAATAAGTCACGGATAGTGCATCAGATCGTCACAATGACATCTATCTTCAATACAATATTGTTACGCTCAACAGACCTATCATGATGTGCCACAAACATACAGTGATGTGTGAGGATCTGGCACAATTTTAAATGCATGTTTTGGACAGTTTCCAGTTTATCGTTGTCTGGTGTGTATAGCCCTCTGGATGATCAAACATGCTCTAGACAACACAAACTGGATAAGAACTTCTAGTAACTACAGCTTTGAAGATCAGATACTTCTATGAACTCAGAAGATGTTTTTCCACACACTACAGGCAAAAAAATGTCTATAATACAGGTTACTATCAGACTGCACTTCAGGATTCCCTAAGGTGGTAGGACAGCAGAACTAGAATTCAACCAGGAAGAAAACACTGCGCAAAAAGTAACTCTTTAGATTTTCACCAAGTGTAAAAACAGCTTGGTATCCTTTGCTTTAAAAAAAAAAAAAAAAATTAAAAAATAAGTACATTAGGTATCAACCTCAAAAGAAAATCACAACTCAGGATATGATTGAAGATATCAGCAGATGAATACTAAAAAAAAATAAAACCCTAAAGAAAGGAACATTTAGAGAAGAGTAACAAAAATGTTTTAAAATAAACTGTGCTCTATAGAAAAAGATGTAAGTGCTTTTGAAATTTAAAAACATAACTTCACTTGTACAAAGCCCAGCACAAAATACTCCATCTGCCTACTGCCCTCTGCTTATTCCTCTGCCTTCAGTTCAGTTGTGGCTTTGTTTTAACATACGGAAAAAAAATACTGATTTACTTATTTACTTATTTAATCAAATCTCTTGATCTCCTCCTCATGCTGGAGTTCCAGAGGGTATTCCACATGTTTTGATTGGAAAGCTTGTTCAAATCATTACAATGACAAATACCAATAAGCTCAAAAAGTTTCAGAGGAAAAGAAGTTAAGAACAAGGATTAGAAGAACACCTAGAATGCCAGCTTATCGAGCAAGACCAGAACAAAACTCCATTTCAGTATTAGAAAAACTACTACAAAAACTTAGGAAGCAAAACTGTTGACAACCTGAAATTTATCTGCGTTAGATAAACAACGTAAATGTTAAGATACAAAACTAAAATTTGAGAAAGGAGTACAACTAATTGATTCAGTACATTGTTTTAAAGCAACTCAGTATTTAGCAAATTGAAACTGGATTTGAAATCAGTACCCACATCAAAAGAAAATGTATCAAGGATACAGAATTTGTACTTAAAGACAAACGGTAATACAAAGGAAAAGATAACAATCCTGACAAACATCCTGACTGAAATTTGAAAAAAAAAAAAAAGGCAAAAAGAGGTGTAACGTTCAGTGATAGTCGTGCTAACGAGTAACTAGCTTAAACAGCTCAGTTTTATGAACAAGACAAAGAGACAAAAAGTGAACAGAAAAGAGTCTGTTCATTAACTTGTGATATATAAAATTTCTGGAAGGTATCTGAAGATATTAAGATAGTAACTTATTTGGTATGCTGCATAACTGAAGTACTAGTCAGAAATATAGAGACGTTATCTGGGAAAAGCTTTACCTCTGCACCATAGAAACAAAGCTTACGTTTTGCACCGAGACATCCAGCATATAAAAGCAGAATTTTAGAAAGGAAGGAGCCATTTCTAGTATTTAAGCCTGAAAAAAAGTCAAAGATTTCACAAACACCTGTAACTACCTTCATACCTTCAGAAGCTGTTGATTGTTGAACACATGAAGAGTATTTTGAGGGAAAATGTTCTTTTGTCAATATATTAAACACTGTATCTCTACACAAATTAACCATTTTAGTGCTAACAGCTATTTTTATGCAGAGAGATGCAAACACCAACAGTCCTTTGAAAATGCCAACCTCTCACCTAAGAACACTCGGATTTGGGAGCTGAATATAAATGCAGTAACAGAAAGAGAAAGCAAGCAACAGGCCCGATTCACTCACAAAACAAAAATATAAGAAATAAAAGCATTTTAGCCTAGATGGCCACCAGCAGGGAACGACTCCCTTAGCTTCTATTCTGATAGTAATCAATTTCCCAGTATCCCATTTCCTGTGTTTTGACTAATTTTGATTCCAAGAACAGCAAAGTTCCTAAGGAGTGCTTGAATCAGCATACAAGGAGGTTTACTAACTCACGGAGACTACTCATGTCTTTTATATTAGACAGCGCTCTACATTTTTTGCTGAATCACAACCATTAATAATACTTCTTTCTTCTGATAAATATGAAATTACTCCCAGCAAAACATTTTTATGTCTAAAAATTTCATTCTGCTCCTGGAATGTTTTATATTTTAAGTTACACAAAAATATAATTAACCCAATATAATTTATAATAGGCTGTAATTTATAATTAGAATACAACTATTTATACTGTAGTATAATATCAAATATTGGTGTTAGAAATAATACACTTTATTTTTATAATTATGTAGGTTAAATAAAAATATGTTTTATGTACAGCTATTAATTAGTGAAATTAGTGCTAAAAGTAGCTTTTGGTTGATAAATATGTCAAAAAAACAACCAAACAACCAAACAAAAAAAAAGACCAACCACAAGAAAAACCCAACACACAAAAAACGACCACAGAGACAAGGGTGCAGCTCTTGCTCTAATGAAAGATGAGAAGAAAAACCCAAAACATTTTGTACTGGGAGAGAACACTTAAAAATGCTGCTGTGTGAGCAATCACAGCACTTACCATGTCGACTTTTTGTCTGAATCTTAAAGTTTCTTCTGTATATTTACCTTATCTTTGATTTTGTCAGCTCTGGTGTCCAAAAGCTGAACTTTGCTTTGCTCCTGGTTGTATTTGCGGCCTCCTGCTCCGGAGGTTACAGCTTTCACTTGCCCCGCAGATGTTGCGATGCTAGTGGGTAGTACAGATGTGCTGACACCAGATGCTGCAGTGGCACTGTTCCCATTCAGTGATCCATTTATACCTTAAGGTGACAGATTTACAAAGTGACATTTAAAAAGATCAGAAGTAGCAGATACTTTGAGATGTTCCAGTCGCTCTCACCTCCCTTCCAGAAACATCTAACAAGACACTAGACTACTCACAGGTTACTCCCATCGTACACTAAAAATCTGCCATCCAAGAGTCTTTGATTTGCTCATGGGGTTGTTATCAAAACATGCAGAGAACCCATGATTTAAAGGACAAACACATTTAATGCTGTAAGGAGGAAAAAACACCCCAAACCTGAAAATGCCCATTTTTAAGCTCAAACTATCCTTGAGTTTAGCCAGGGGCAGAAAAATAAGATTTTGAAGAAAGAAGACACAAAAATACACATTCCAGTAAGTATCTCTCCAAATAATTTGTTTACAATTTTGAAGTATCCATCAGCTCCAAAGAAAATTACATGAAGCCCAAGATATTTTTATGAGTTTTGCAAGGTGTAAAATGGAGGGGGAGGGGGGAAGTTGTGGGATTGGTATTTGAAATAAGAACCACATTCAAGCTTGCTTACTTATCTGTCAAGATGACTGTTGTTTTCTAAGAAAATACCCCTAACCACACAAACTTGCTAATCTGCAATCCCTGGACTGTTATTAGATGAATTCTGAAACACACATCAGGTCCTCAAACCTACCAAAACTATTTAAAAAAAAAAAGCTTTGTTTGTTCATCAAAGAATCACAGAACAGAATATCCTGAATTGGAAGGAATCCACAAGGATCATCAAGTCCCACTCCTGACTCCAGAGAGGACAACTCAGAAGTTAAACCAGAGATGGAAGAGCATTGCCCAAACGCATCTTGAACACAGACAGGCTTGGGGCCATGACCACCTCCCTGGTGACCTCGCTCGCCCTCTCAGCGAACAACATTTTCCTAATATCCGATGTGAACTTCCCCTGATGCAGCTATAAGCCATGCCCTCGCGTCCCGTCACCATAAAGCAGAACGAAGAGACCAGCGCCTTCCTCACGAGGAAGCCACGGACAGCAGTGAGGTCACCCCTCGACAGCAATGAGGTCACCCTTCAGCCTCCTCTCCTCCGAGCAGAACAAACCTCGGATCAAAGAAGTGTATCTCACATTTTCAAAAGGCGAGCGATACCACTACATGAAAGGGTGGTTTGAAACGCAGGCAAACGTTCTCCTGTCACTGGGCTATTCTCACTGCAGCCCTGTCGCCACAGCCACCCCTCCCTACACCCCCCAACGCACAACTCCCCCACCATGCTTCCCTCATGCAGAGGAACGGCACCCGCTGTACAGGTACACAGCCTCCTAAATCACACCACAAACTTTAAAAGAAAACTTCTCCCTACTACTCGGTCCCAGACAAAATCCCAGTCCCAAACAAGCTATCTACAGAAAAAAAGGGGGAAAAGCCTTAATAGAAAAGGTATGTCAGTACTGAAAGCCCATACTTGGATCTGTCACGCTTAGCTAACAGAATAATTTTTTATAGAGCTGTTTAGGAATGGGAAAAACAATGAGCGGTAAAGCTCAAATTCCACACGTGCAGAAGTTCAATACAATTATTCCATATCCACCCTTAGCCATTACCTTTTTCTGTACTGCTCCGACCATTTTTTCCTGTAGCTCTGGAGTGGAATGAAGCAGAATCATGATTCTGTGCAGGAGGTGCAAAGAGTGGTGGAATTCCCAAGAGCGGTGGGAAAAAAGCTGCCCCGGGACGAGAGTGCGTGTCCACTGTTCGCCACCATTCTGCACCGCAAAGGAAATAAAAGCAAACTTCAGTTGTTCTAATAATACATTTAAATACTTCTCTAAGAATGTTGCTGTGCATAATCTACAGCAGACTTACTAAATCTGGGAGCAAGAAGAAAACAGTAGTATTGGGAACATCTGAAATGATACGAATTTCCTGCAGCAGTTCTACTCTTTTGTCATTAAAACCATTCTAGCAAAGATTTCAATGCAGTTTTATTTAAACACATTCTGAAAATAAATACTTAATAGAAAGCTATGTGACAAGGATCACCCCAAAATGAAACTGCTGTTCTTATAAATAGGATCAATATTCGCAGATCACTCTTGAACATTCCTTACTTCCTCAGCAGCCTTCTTCCATCAGAACTACGAAAGAGCGCAACAGCTTTAAGTCACCTCTGCAGTCTCAGTCTTGGCATACTCCGAGGTCTCCACCACAAAACCACACCTGAAGCGGTTCCCCACGGGACAACCTATTTAATACGGGGATCTCTGGCTACCCTACAGCAACTCTACACCCACTGTAAGTGGTTTCTGCCCTGGAGTTTGACACTGGATCGGGGAAAACCAGTCTCTATTTTTTTCTCTAACAACCCTATTAAAATGGTTTTTCACAACCAGAAACAGAGCTACTCTGTGCTGCTTGTTACATAAATTCAAGGGATTGACCAAGGAATACAGATTTTGTATTTTTAAAATAATCTAATACTCTTTTTTGTTTTGTTGCTGTTTCAAACTTTCATCTTAAATGGTTATTGATTTTTGTTTTCCAGGAAAATGAATTTCAAATGAGTTGACATGGTCCCTACAACTTTCAGTTTTCACAGTTCTTTACTACAGCAGCAATTATTTACAATATTTACGCAACCCTTATGTAATCCTCTTCTGCACTTTCTTGAAACCAAAGTGACTGTACATTTTTTAATAAGGCACTGCTAAGCCTAAACAGCCGTGTAAGAGGCAAAGATCCAGCGCGGTGCTCTTGAGGGCTTCTGTGCTTAAACAGGAGCCCAGAAACAGCGTGCAGATTTCCACAGTGGAATTCCTCAAGTGCCAGGGTCCTCTTTTATAAGAGCTGTTGCAGCAGCTACAACAACACTTTTGAAACACATTTGCTAGTCAACAACTGAAAAAAACACGAAGTGTAATTTAAAAAGAACCTCTCAAATGCCTCTGAAGGGAAAGAATCTTTTGAATGAAGATCACACGTTAAAAATCATGTATGTGAGAGAGAAAATGTGTGCGTATGCAAAAAAAGTGCTGTAATATTTTGTCAGGAAAGAAAAATCTCTTCCAAACTTCTCTTAAAACTAACTCTTCCCACCCACCACCAATCAAAACAGAAATTATATTTCATTACAAGAAGCACAAGAATCAGAAACGTGACACATAAATGCCACTGTGACAAGGGCTAGAAACAGAGGCTTGGCCTACATAAAACCTAAATCTAACAAGCAAGTGCGCATAAAATAATTGGTTATCGCTTGGCCAGGTCTCACACTGGCCATTCAACTCTGTGAAGGTGTTTAAAGGGTAGCAATGACAAGGGTTTTGGCAGAGTTGACTCATACAAAGAAGTTGTTAAAACACGGGGCTTTTTTTATGCTTAAAATATCAGACTTGTGAGTACACTTTCCTGTCTTACAGTGAAATCTTCACTGTGCAACACTGAACACCAGAAACACACTGGAAGAAGGCACAGTCTACACAAGTAACAGGACGGACTAGGTGGTAAGTTGGTCTGTCTGACTTCTGGGATTGAATGCTTTTCCTCTCCTGGAAAATTACTTCTTTAGGGCTGAAGTGCAATTATGACCTTTTCTTGAACCCCAAAACATAGATGAAGTAGTGGCATACATCCAGGACAGAAACAGTTTTGCAAAGCATCCCTGTAAACAGCTGAGAAAGAGCAAAACCTGTGGTTTGGCCCACTGGCATGCTTAATTTCTTAAAATAATAATACCAAGTTCTGTACATTACAAGGACGAGAACTAAGTATAGAACTTCAGCTACTGGACACGCATATCACCAGTGTGATTAAAAGAATTAAACCATATAGTTAAGCAGGATTTAGTCTAATGCATTTTAAGATAGTTATTTCATATTGCTATAAAACACATTAAGTAAGAAATATCTACGTAAGTATAAGGATGTTACATACAGTAATTAAGACTTAACGAATATATAAGTGAAGGCTGAAGAATGCTAATAAACAAATTTTAACCTGCCAGTGTCAACAGACACTGAAATTGTAAGAAATACATCACAGTGATTTAAAAGTTTTATAAATGAAAGATTCTAATTGCCAGAGAAATAAAATATGGCTAGAAAAAACTTCACCATTATTCTATAAAACTGCAAAACCTTCACATTATTCTATTATCTTATACTTGGAATTTGAACATAGTGATACAGAGTAGTTTAGCTTGCATTCTGAGAGGTCCCACAAAGTTACAGAATCATTGCCTGGAATGTACTAACCAAGAAACATAAAAACAACGGTCACTGGACTGCACACATGCAAATTGCTATCAAATTAAGGATAAATGTGCCGTTCAAAGGCTTATGCAAGACTACACAACTACATACAGGCAGACTCCCTAAAATCATTATATTATCAAGTTCTATGGAAAATACTGCCCTTCAACAAGACAGCAAAACCAAAATTTTAAATTAGGTTTTTTCCCTACGCTTATTTACCCAGATACATGAATATAAAACCCCCATCTTTACAGACATGAGTGTCTCAATTTTTAGTTGAAACTTTTAACAACATCACAGGAGGTCAGAAAGTTGTTCAAGGTCAGACGTGGAGTTCTTTCATTCCTACTTCAGCAAAAATAAAAGTTTCTCAATGAATAAAGATTCTCTTGTAAAATGGAACAAAGTCAATGGAAGCTACGAACAACTACCACCCCTTAGAGCAAAGCATAAAATGAGTACCCTCTAACTCTACTGCGCTAACATGCATCAGGTGGCTGTTACAACAGAATGAATCTTTTCATATAATTTAAAAAAAAAAAAATCACTGAATGAGAACATTACAAATGAATCAGCATTCACCGCTTTCTGAAGTATTTTACCCCTCCTTACTTTACCTCTACATGCATTTCTTTCAGATGCTGTGGCTTTGTGCGGGTATGTGTGTAGGATCTCATTATCCTCCCAATAACAAAAGTTCTGCTTTTACTCCTCCAGCATTATCACAGAATCACAGAATTTCAGAGTTGGAAGGGACCTCTAGAGCTCACCCAGCCCCACTCCCCTACCAAAGCAGGACTGCCCAGAGCACATCCCTCAGGACTGCATCCAGGCGGGTCTTGAAAACCTCCAGAGAAGGGGACTCCACCCCCTCCCTGGGCAGTCTGTGCCACTGCTCTGTCACCCCAACTGTAAAGAAGTGTTTCCGTGTGTCGGAACGGAACTTCCTCTGTTCCAGCTTGTGCCCACTGCCCCTCGTCCTGTCACTGACGATAACGGAATAATATTGAATAATAACAGAAACAAAATTCTCTCATTTTTATCAAACAAAATTTTAAAAATACTTTGCAATATTTGCTGTAGGTTTTTACCACTACGTAACCCTATGCTTCTGCAGCTCTACTGCTGTTGGAATCCCGCAAGTTCTCCCGGGGGGAGCAGGGGTGGCCGCGCAGGGCCTGGCCAGACAGGAAGAAGGGAGGTCTCTTCGAGACACTCATGTCCTGGCAGGAATATCGTTGCTTCAGACTACAGAAAAAGTGGATAAAAAGCATCCTGACTTATTGCGTACTTTGGAGAAAGTGTTACAGTATTTAATTTCCTTTAGAAAGCTGTGTTCTCAGACATACGATTTGCAGAGTATGCCAGACTGGAAAACACTGAGTAACTGACATCTTATAGTGGAAGTCAGGTGCATCGTTTTGCATTCATTTCTCTTATGCCATCTGTTGATATTTTAAAGGATAGGAGACCACTGACTTTACAAGATGCAACAAAAAAAAACCCTTAATTATGAATAAAATCAAGTCAGAAATGAGATCATGCTAGCCAATCCTACTACAGCCAAATTGTATGTCAGTAATAGTACCATGCTTTTGAATTCCTCTGGCTTTCTGCAATCAAGTATTCATTTTTTTGAGAAAAATCCCCATCTATTTACCCAAGGTGTATTTTACAATACAGCATTTCCCCCTGAGCTACAGCATCCCAGGAGCAGAACGCTCACATTGAGGCAGTACTGCATTCAAACTATGACGTGTCTTTTATTAGGAGCAGTCCAGACACAGCTCCACACTGACGCTTATGGGGTTAAGCCACCCCACTTCCCAAAGTTACACTTGTTTCCCTCTCATAGCACAGCACAGCACAGATGTACACTGGGGGAAAAGGGAGAAAGAAAACGCTCTGCCTGCCTGTGCCGGTTGCACACCAAGCAGCGAGTGGGTAGCCGACCAGCAGGATGGCACTTGGCACCGCGGAGAGGTGATCCCCAGCTGTTCTGAATCCATGTCCCGAGGGAAAACACAACACTTGGCACCGCACTGTCCAGACAGATGCAGTGAAGGCCAACTTCCAGCTTAAAAACATTTTATTAAAAAAGTTTTTAAATTTTAAAACCTATTTCTGAGTTTTACATTTAATATCTTCTTCTAGTGTTAGCACTGTATTTCTACAACACATAAAATATCCAAAATCATGAGCAACTCTAACAAAATGTTTGTAATTAAAAATGGAAAAGGGTATATATTTGCCATGGCAGTTTCTGTTAGCAGTGGAAAAGAGCCTGTTTCTTTAGCATACTGGGATATCCTTGTGTAAGCACAAGTGTTATAATATAATGTATAATAATAATGAGTATACATTACTCGCAAATCTTTTTCCACAGCAGTTAGTTCTAATCTCACACTGTATTTTCAAAGACCACAACATCATTTAAAACTCCTGGAACACTAATTTCCAGTCCCATGATCAGACAACAGGCAGCGCTGCAATGCTGTGTCTGGCTTCTGCCAACAGCCACCTCAAGTGACTTCACCAGCAAAGCTCGGATATGTTACAGCTCTTTGTAGACTCCATTTTGACAAGACTCTTCTCCTTTGCTTGACTGCCTTAAAGCCAAATGTTTGGGGTTGTTTTATTAAAAAAAACCCACAAAAACACACCTGCTTTACAATGGGGTATCTTTCACATAGCTGGACTTCAACAATAGCATATAAAAAGCTCTATTACAAAAGACATTTTTAAACAACTCTCATCATTCCTCTCTTTTTTTTCCTCATTTTTAAATTAACAGGGTTACCTAATCCAAAAAACACGTCTACAGAAAAGGTCTTAAACCTGCAGCTTTAACAAAGAGAAGAAAGTCTGGTGTCTACAAACTTAGCAGTCTGGGATATGCATTTCCCTTAGAAAACATTTAGAAGTACACAAATCTGAAATTCTGTAAACCCCTGGGAATGAGACCATGAGAAACTGTTGGTTTTGGGGTTTTTTTTTTTCAACAGTCTACATTAAGACCTCTCAGTACTGGTTTGGATTTTATTGGTTTGGTTCTTTTCTTTCTTAGTGGATTGTTTGAAGTGGAACAGGTCACCCCGAGACAACGTGCAGTCCCGGTCCTTGGAGGTTTCCAAAACCAGCCCAGGTAAGGGCTGGGGTGCCATGGTCTGACCCCGTAACACGGGCTCTGCTCTCCAGACCAAAGGCCTCCTGAAGGCTTCTCTAACCTGAGTTGTCCTATGATCTTACAAACTTACAAGCACTTCTCAGTGTAAACTCAAGACAATATCCCAATAATATTTTTATTTTGCAGCCATATTTCAAAAATACACAATACTCAATTCCAATCCAACTATTTTAATTACTCATTTTCAAGAATCAAGTTCATTACCTCATTTTCATACTGTTTCATCTTCTTATAAGCTGTAATCTATGATAACTTCTTAAAAGTCAGGAACTGGTTTTCTTTACCTTTTAAATCTATACAAGGCAAACTTTTTCTTTGCACATACAGGTGATGAAAGCCATAAGAATCAATACTACCACGAGCACCTTCACATGTGTCTAAGAACAAATCATTTACAACTAATTCTATTTAGCAGCTTACACCTTGTACGAAACATTACATGCAGTTATGACAAAAATACCTAAAAATATAGCAAACATTTAGTAGTACATAGAAATATTTCTTTTCCTTTAACTAGGTACTTTTGCTTCCAGTTTACATTTTTAATTTACAGAAGTCTTGCCAGTGTTCTGTACCACTCCAGTACTTTCTATTTTACATAGGGTTTTTTATATGTTTGTTACTATTGACAGGCATAGGCATAAAGTAATTTGTCGGCGTCCAGAAAAACATTCTGACCTGACTTTTGACACTAGTAAAGCTGTACCACAATGGGGCATGTCCCACTGTGACTGCATACAGTGGATATATCGCAGTCTCACAACCATCGTGTACCTAACTGTCACCATTTCTAGCCAAATCAGGCCATCGCTGCAATTTGACTCGAGGATAGAACCACCCAATGCAAGGACGAGGTCACACACTATCATCTTTGAAGGGTCACGCAGGTATGGGGAAGTCTCCAACAACTGGAGAAAGGCCAATGCTGCACCCATCTTCAAAAAAGTCAAAGGAACTACAAAATGGCCAGATTTATGCTAGTCGCCTGTAAAACAGTGCAGTGAGCCCTCTCTATGAGCCATGCAGGAACACAATCCTCAGCACGTGCAGAATGCCTTCTGTGATAAAATTACTGGGTTTACAGACAAGGGGAGAACAGTTGATGTCATTAACCTCTAATTAAGCATGGCTTTCGATACCGTTTCCCACAAATACTCCTTAATCCAAGTTAGGACATTATGGTCTGGATGGGGTGACAACTAGATGGGTAAGAAAACAGTGGGATGCTCAGAGGATAATGGTTAACGGGCCCTACTCTACCTGGATGCCCGTGACAAGTGGAGTACAGCAGAGTTTTATCCTGGGATCTGTCCTGCTTAACATCTTTATCAATAACCCGGAGCAGGAAATGGAGTGCTTTCTCATGAAGTTTGTGGAAGACATCAAACTAGGGGGACAAGTCGATCCACCTGAGGAAAGGGCTGGTATCCAGAGGCTGGAGGAATGGACTGGCAGAAACCTTATGAAATTCAACAAGAAGAAAAACCCAAAGTCCTGCACATGGGAAGGAATAGCGCCTTGAAACAATAAAGGCTGGAGACTGCTTGGGGAGCAGCTCTGCAGAAAAGATTCCTGGGGTTTCTGCAGACACCAAGCGGTAGGTTACAGCAGTGTGCCCTGGCAGCAAAGGTCCGCAGTAGGGTGGGCTGTAGGAGTACAGCAGGTGAAGCAGGGGAAATAAATATCCTTCGTAACTCAGTACTCTTCAGACTGCATTTAGAATGCTGTGTACTGTTTTGGGTCCCAAAAACAAGACACCGACCTTGCTTTGATTATGAGGCTGGACTAGATTATCTCCTGAAGTCCATTCCAAGCTTAATTTTTCAACAATCTACGTCTACAGATATGCAGAGACCCAAGGTAGTTCTGAATAAACAAGCAGCAAGTGCCAGAAGCACTCTAGCTATGGAGGTTGAAGCTCCAGAAGGCCAAGTTACTGTACTTCTCAGCAGAATTAATTAACCTATGGGATCACTAGCATAGTGGTATCACTTGTTACAGACTAACCGGCTTGACCTCTTTGATGTGTGCTACTGAACTACAAAGACTTACCCTACACATGCTGGAGGGAATCTCATTCACATGTAAAAAGTCCCTCACTGCAAGGAGTGTCCTACCTGAACAATTTGCCCCTTTGCCCTAGCGCAGAAATAGAAGCATTTGAGTTTTTAGTAAACACATTTCTTGAAAAGGGGCAGTCAATAACCCCCCCTTTACTCTCCAGTCACTGTTTGTTGGAGGAGGGCAGTGGAGACAATTACCTTGCTGCTAGATGACAAATGACAGCAGAGGTGGATACAGTAAGTATGTTCCAAGATTTGCCTTCTACAGGATGGCTATAACGTGTTTGTTGAACGGATCATTTCAGTAGATTTTACACTGTTCTTCAGACTTCCTGCCAGAAGCACTGAAATTTTTACGTGCAGCAATGAAAATTGCAACAGGTCCAGTCACAATCTTAATTAAAACTTTCCAGGGCAGGTACTCATCCAACTCAATACCCTCTAGCGAGCATTTTTTATTGCACATTCTCATGAAGAAACAAACACATTACAGAAAACCTGTTCCACCTTCAAGCACTGTCCCTCAGTCACGCCACTGTGATAAAACTTGCAGATTTCAGAATGTAAGCAATGAGTAGATCACATCTTATCACAAAAAACAGATCAGGGTGATTAGAAGCTCATTAGCTTTTTCTTATTAGAAAGCTGTTATCCCATTGCCAGGCTTTCACCTTAAAAAGGAATGTATCAAAAATGTCATGGCTTCGTCCCTCTGCAAAACTGGAATGACTGAACTAACACAACATGCCAGATACTCTTCACCTCTCTTCAAGAAAATCATCAGAACAAGCAACACACATGGAGTGATTCTATCTGTAGAAATGAACTGAACAAAAGGTGACTCAAGCCAGCAAAAGAAATTCTAGAGGAAAGCCTCACTGAGCAACAGTTAAGCTCTACCGTGCCACGTTTGTATTTCTTGTTGGATGAATGCCCATTGTTTAAAAAAAAAAAATCTTAAAAAAAATCACATGGTAATTAGCTGCACAAAACTGCAAGATGATTGCAAGTCTTCACTTATGAATGCACTCTTAATATCTGTCGTTATTTGTTTAATTTTATGTATGCTGCAGCATTATTCCAATTTCTTTAGTTTGCTTTCACAGTAACCCTGCTCTGACCAAGTTAAATGAAAATGATTCTATGATAAGCTCTAGAAACAACAATGGCTTTAGAACAAAAGTATCTTCCCTTTTTTCTGTTATCATCTGTCCTTTGATAGAAAAGCACCACTCAAACATTCCACAGCTGTACCTTTGCATTAACAGCTTCAGCTCTGGTGAAACCATTCATTGGATAATCTGTCACTCAGAAATAACTACGAAAAGGGAGGTTTGGCAATAGCTTATTTCATCTGAAGTCTAGTATCATCACAGTGTAATTAATACAAGACGTTCTACAGAGGTCTTCTCTTTTCACTGACTCTTGCATGGACCATTTGAAAGGCATCATTTCCCATACAACGTACTCCATGATATCACTGTGAGGGCATATACTGTCATACTTCATGCCAGGTCGCTCCTTACTCTCTGAGTAACCTTACCTGATGTCTAGAAAGTGATTAAAAATAGCTCTAAATGAGAAAAGTAAGCCAAATGCGGTAAGAGGGACAATGCTTACATGAATTCCAAGACTGTATACATCTTCTATGCTCAAATCCATTTTGTAACTTTGAAAATCATGAAGGAAGAAAAGACAGGCTACTAGCAGCGTCTATGTTAAAGAAGAAAGCAGAGTTGGAGAATATTTTTTCCAACAAAGGCGTGTCTGAGATGGAAGGGATGTCTGGTGTTCTGAAAGTGGGAAAACTGAATTAGACAATCTTGATAGTCTTACACACCAATTGGTTTCTTGCAAGCTGTAAGAATACCTGAAATCATTTTTTATTTTTTTTTTAAGGAATTGTTTCTGCTTCTTACAGATACAAGAACTCAGCCAAAATAACAATAAGTACGTCAGGCAATTAATTGCTACAGAGTGCGAACGGGGTATCTTTCTTTTAAAGCCCTTCAAACAATTTGGAACCTCCAGCTACGGAGTGGGCAGCGAGCTACGCTTTTTCTCTACAATCTATCATGTTGTTTCTGACTGAACTCTAATTTTCAGTTCACCCAGTGCACTTCATTTGCTTAATCAACAGATACAACTGCCCCAGTTTCACCTGGTAACCCTGCTTTTAACTTCAGTATGAGTAATGCCATCTGTAAGACTGGGAAGTTGGCTGGTACACGGAGATAAGACATGATGGGTTGGCAGGAAAAACAACTGGGCTAGATGAACTGGATTGTAAAAATTATGGGTAAAATGTAAGCATAGGAGGAGTTGTGCATACCTTAAACAATAAGGACACTGAATCTAATACAGAAAGGAAAAAAGTGTAAAGGAAAATGAAAAGAGGAAGTGACCAGAAAGAAGAAGTAAAAAGAAATTTTATTTGAGCTGCTACACACCTGGAAGGGTGGGGAAGGGCAGCACAGAAGAGAACAGTCACAGCACAGCCAGTCAGCCTGCATGTATTTCTTAGGACAAGGCAAGAATTTATAACAACATGGATGAAAGACAAAAAAAAAAAAAAAGGGACAACCAGTAATTTTGTATGCTGGTAAAGGAAATTTCATTGGAGTTTCAGTGCTAAACTTCAACTTTTGAGACAGCCTGAACAAGAGGATGCAAGAAAAATCAGGGAACTCCAAGACTGTAAAAGCATACATAACCAGAAAAACAGAATCGTTGCTAACATTCTGTGATTCTGTGATGAGAAAAAGCAGGAAAAGACCAATATCAAAGAACAGAAAGTTCATTTGTCCCATGTTTTAATGTAAAGAGCAGCACACCAAAAAATACACCATCAGAAAGACAGAGCGTTCCCTGCTTCCCAAGAGACTCCATTTACCATCTGCAAACTGAACGCACTTTCAAGGGACTTTGTACACAGAAATCATTCCTTGACCTTGTTTGTTAACTCTATTCCTCGTTCTAAATTGTTTTAATGCTATTACTGTGTTAGCGTACATACAGATAATTTTGGAGCGGTCTCCTGACTGCAGTATATCATCACGTCAGATGTTATGAACACAGTGGCATTCACTAGAATTTTTCACTTATCATAAACTACAAGGCAACATAGAATCATAGAACAGTTAGAGTTGGAAGGGACCTTAAAGATCATCGAGTTCCAACCACCCCCCCTGCCCTGGGCAGGGACACCTCCCCCCAGCCCAGGTTGCTCCAAGCCCCGTCCAACCTGGCCTTGAACACCTTTTAAAACTGTTCCCCCTCGTCCTATCACTCCATGCCCCAGTAAAAAGTCCCTCCCCAGCTCTCCCGTAGCCCCTTTAGGGACTGGAAGGCCGCAGTAAGATCTCCCTGGAGCCTCCTCTTCTCCAGGCTGAACAGCCCCAACTCTCTCCGCCTGTCCTCCCAGCAGAGGGGCTCCAGCCCTCACAGCACCCTCGTGGCTCCCCTCTGGACGCGCTCCAGCACATCCATGTCCTTCTTATGTTGGGGACTCCAGAGCTGGATGCAGTACTCCACATGGGGTCTCATCAGAGCAGAGTAGAGGGGAGCAATCCTCTCCCTTGACCTGCTGGCCACACTTCTGATGCAGCCCAGGATACGGTTGGCTTTCTGGGCTGTGATCACACATTGCTGGCTCATGTTGAGCTTCCAATCAAAAACCACCCCCAGGTCCTTCTCCTCAGGGCTGCTCTCCAGCCATTCTCCACCCAGCCTGTATCTGCGCATGGGATTGCCCCAGCCCACGTGCAGGACCCTTGCACTTGGCCTTGCTGAACTTCATGAGGTTGGCACTGGCCCACCTCTCCAGCCTGTCCAGGTTCCTCTGGATGGCATCCCTCCCCTCCAGCATGTCTACCTCACCACACAGCTTGGTATCATCGGCAAACTTGCTGAGGGTGCACTCAATCCCACTGTCCATGTCACCAACAAAGATACTGAACAGCACCCACCCCAGTACTGACCCCTGAGGAACACCACTCGTCACTGCTTGCCACTGGGACATCAAGCTGTTGACTGCAACTCTTTGCATGCGGACAACCAGCCAGTTCCTTATCCACCAAACAGTCCATTCTTCAAATCCATGTTTATCCAATTTAGAGACCGGGATGTTGTGCAGGACAGTGTCAAATGCTTTGCACAAGTCCAGGTAGATGATGTCAGTAGCTCTTCCCTTATCCACCAATGCTGTAACCCTGTCATAGAAGGCCACCAAATCTGTCAGACACGATTTGCCTTTAGTGAAGCTATGTTGGCTGTCATCAATCACCTCCTTGTTTTCCACATGCCTTAGCATCGCTTCCAGGAGGATCTGCTCCATGGTCTTGCCGAGCACAGAGGTGCGACTGACTGGCCTGTAGTTCCCCAGGTCTTCCTCTTTTCCCTTTTTAAAAACAGGGGTTATGTTCCCCCTTTTCCAGTCAGTGGGAACTTCCCCAGACTGCCACAACTTCTCAAATATGATGGCTAGTGGCTTGGTATCTTTATCCGCCAGTTCCCTCAGGACCCGCAGATGTATCTCATCAGGTCCCATGGATTTGTGCACCTTCAGGTTCCGCAGGTGGTCTCAAACCTGGTCTTCTTTTACAGTGGACGGCTCCTCATTCTCCCAGTCCCTGTTTTTGCCTTCTGTAACTTGGGCAGTGTGGCTAGAGCGCTTACTGGTGAAGATCAAGGCAAGAAAGTTGTTGAGTACCTCAGCCTTGTCCAGGTCCTGGGTGACCAGGCCTCCCGTTTCCTTCTGGAGAGAGCCCACATTTTCCCTAGTCTTCCTTTTATCACTGACGTACCTATAGAAGCTTTTCTTGTTGCCCTTGATGTCCCTGGCCAGATATAACTCTACCTGGGATTTCGCTTTCCTAACTTGAGCCCTGGCTGCTTGGACAATTTCTCTGTATACCTCCCAGAGAAATGGGAGGAATGCAATACATATAATGGCAATACCACATGCGCAGTGCAGGGAAATTCCTCTTACTGATTTCAAATTTCTGGTCCAGTTGTTTTTTTTTCCCCTCCTCCAGAACAAGAATGGATTTGCACTTAATTTCACTGATGCTAACTACTGCAGGTGATGTGTATAGTATTTCTTTACACTTTAAGCCTGAGTTTAAAAACACTGCATTTCAGTTCTGCGTTTGCTGAACTTAGTTCGAATGTCTTTAACTTCAGTTAGTGTACCTTCTTCCACAACTGATGTCCATACTCAACTAGTCATACTCAATGTTAGTTACCATTCGCCACACGGTTCAATTAGAAAACATCACAATACTCTTTCTGTGGGTTTTTTTTTCTTTCAAAAAAAATGAGTAACAACACTTGCTTCTCTCACAGACAACATTTGTGATTCTTAGTGATGCTGATGAGCAAGAATGCATTGCAATGTTTCATAATACTTTGACAGGTTTAGTTAAAACATCCTTTGAGTTTGTTATCAACTTACTTCATCACACAAAGAGTAGGTGCCTTTACACTATATTACACGTTATTATGGCCTTTTAAAAAAATACATCGTGTGCTACCTAAGCCATTATCCAATGTGTCCAGAAAAGAGAATCCATCAATTTTAAACATGCATTTAGAAACATGGCAGAAATAAAACAAAGGCAAAAGTCTTGTAACAGTAAACTGAATTGTAACGACATTTTTTGTATTTCTTATTTGATGAAAACGTTATATGTCTAGCAATTCTACTTTTCCTTAATTTTCCTATTTTAGTGTTTGCTCTTCAAGTTACTAACTTACTGGAGACACACTCTGCATAGCAAAATTTCATATTAAACTGCACTCTGTAACATTCCTGACTTACTTCAAATAGGTTAAATATTTTTGAGCACAGCTTTTGAAATTCTACTAACCACTACACAGATAAATGATTGAAAGCATTACTCCAAAGGGCAAAATACATTTCAACAATGCTGGTCTCTTAGTAACATGGAATGACAACTGTGAATGCCTTTGTTAATATTAATGAACTTCACTGTGCAAAATAAGGTTTTCAAAAGAGCTAAAAAGGAATAAATACTTAAATAATGCCTTAAAATACAAACCATCAATGCAGCAATCAGCAGAAATACAAAAATAATGTGGTATTTCCAACAAAGCTAAGGGCATTCCAACTTACACAGCAAATCTAGAGAACTGCTTAGGGTGACAGAAATTACTCTGTCTTTTCCTCTTTTCTGTGTTGTTCTTTAATCATTACAGTGCTAGCAAAGTTTGCCTTCCACACGCCTCCCAACACCAGTAAGTCTTCGAAACTCCCTGTATGCATGATTCCAAACCACTTGTACGTGTGATTTCATACTACTGGTGAATGTCCCTTAGTGTAAAAGGTTGGAAAGCATGGAAAAGGCTTGAAATTGTTTATATATACATAAATAACAACAACCCACTCCTTACTGTTGGTCTAAAACACAAAACCCCTCATCTGAATAGAGAAACGTCAAAAATATCTGTTAATTTAAATGAAGAGCAAAGCACTGGCTATCTCGTTAAAGCACTTCAAAAAAAACCCCCGAATTAGCACTTTAATACTCTCTGAATATGATCTCACAGAGGCATTTACACAGGTAAGAAACATGAATGGAATTGCAAGGACTCCATCTTTAACTTCCCTTCATAAATCAAAGGTTAAAAGAAGCTAGTCTTGGACTAATTTTCTAAAAAAAAGTAAATTTTCAAAAGACATTGACAAAACTGCACTCTACTGAGAAAGCTGATACATAACTTAGGCACAAACACTGCAGACGATTAACTGTGAGCAGTAAGAATACAAGGAACATAGACAGAGCGCTGACCTACTAAGCCATATTTTAAAAAGTATCAATCACACAGCAACTCTAAATGAGACTTGCTTTAATATAAGAAGTACTAGGTGCTTGATAGGGTTTTAAATGAAATTAGTTAGGTGCTCGAATACAATGGCTTCCTTTAATCTCTAACATCCAAAAAAGCCACGTACAGAAATTGTTTTTCTTTCAATGTTCCTTCTATCAAGTCCGTTCCTTAAAAATAAAGGTAAAATTCCGTGTCCAAACAATACTCAAAATTGTTCACTCATCTGCATAGTCCTTATAGCAAATATTAGATGAGACAAAATTCTAGAACATGGAAGTACTCGAGTTATACATAATATTAAAGTACTTTAACGCCCATTTTTCCCTCCATATTTTTGCTTTTATGTTCTTCAATAACCTTGAAAAATACATTTTGGGTTTTTTTCCTTACATCTGGCATATTATTCTCAGTCTTGTTCCTAAAAAACAGAGTTTAGCCAGTGCCTGGACCCCACTGCACTGTGCAGTCCGAACACTGAGACAGGTTCTGGCCTATAAAGGTTATAATGTGAAACAGGAAGTCTAAACTAGGCTGGTGTCATGTTTAAAGAATTATTGATACTAATGAAATTAGAGACTGCTTCTTAATGATACGTATATAAGACCCTAAAATTAAGATGTGCTCACCATCTTAACATTGATTTCCAAAAACTGAGAACTGGTGATGTCAACTGTGTACCGCTATGGGTTCTCTGTTCGTATCAGAACCGGCGTTTGTACTCTACTGCTGTTCACATCCTCGTACTTAACCTATGCATCTGCATCACTTAACTATTACCATCACGTTCTCCCTCAACACTTGAAATTGTTCCACATTCCACAAACTGTAAATCACCACTGTTTTTAAATATCCATTTCCATGTCACTATTGTCACTTAGCATTCAGAATCCTTAAAACCTCTAGAAGTCAATAAATACCTACAAGCTTCAGATGAAAATTTTGACAAAACCAAAGACTATAAAAAACACTTACCACAAAAGAAATTTGTTTATACAGTTTTACATTTTAGGTACTAAATCTGATCTTTCTCAACATTTACTGCAGGAGCCACAATGTCATTTTTATATAAAGACTGAGACAAAAAAAAAAAAAAGTGTTAAAAACAAAATCTTTGTTACTACAAATTACAGACTTTTCCAATTAAAACAATCCTGTGACTTTGTGCATTTATGTCCACAATCTTAAAATTCTTCTGGGTCTCATTTAAGAAGAAATACTGGACTCCAAAAAGACTGAAGATTTTTGCTTTGATAGAAGCAGCTTCTGATTTGGAAAAAAAGATAGTATAGTTTAGTTTAGTTTTTAATTTTCATTTTACAAGAAGTTAATAAACTTCCTTTTTTTGAAACAAAAAGAACCCAGCAGGTCTGATAATATCAAAACAGTAAGACTTGACTGTTCAGCTTTGAACAGTTTCACACGCTGGTATTACTACCCCTCATAAAGACAAAACACTCAACTATGATATCATTTACTCATGTGAGAAAAGGCCATTGATTTATATTCTTCCAAAGTTGCTAACGTTCTCATGAGGATGAATTTAAACCTTTTTCCGGAGTCTTTTTTTTTTTTTTTCCAATGCGCCTTCAAATTTTCAGCAATGGGTGAATAAGAAGGAAGCAAGTAAAGTATCTGTTTACTTGACTGGAATGCTTCAATTATTCAGGAGCTAGTGCTTTATTAACCAATTAAACTAACAGTATGTGATGTATTCCATAATGGATACACACAGGTGCTTTGTCTACTTGACCTGGGAATAAGCCAAAATCATCTATTCGTAGCGTAATCTCCCTGGCAAAGCATGAAGACTCCCAGTCCTAACCCACCATGCATCGGGGGGACCAGACAGGGTAGGCAATCAAGTTTATTGTGGAGACTACTTAACATACTATGGATTGCTGCAAGGAAGAAAAGTGGATGAATTGGAATAAAAAGAACCTCTCTAATCTAATAGATAGATTAAGATGCCTTTACCTTCTCTTTGTAAGAATAACTGTTCATTCTTAAACAATTATTTTATTATTTCTTTGCTACTGAAGAGAAATGCATTTTTAAATGTGAAGATAATTTAATTATCAGATTGAGATTGACAGACATCGTCATCTTTTTTTTTTTTTTTTAAATATCACAGAAGTGAGTAACATCTCAGTTTAAGAACAGGCTAGGATACTGGTCTATCCTGACTACAGAATATCTTGTATCTTCAAGTAAGTTTTGACTCTATGAAATATCCATTCCAACCATAGGTCATTCATGGGAAAACAGTCTTTGTCTGGTTGACAGCACAAACACTTCTGTGAAGTTTCTCTAGGACAGCGTATACCTTTTCAGAGTGGATGCAACAGTAACCAGAGTGTACTCTGTCAGGTAGAGAAATGGATATACTTACAAATAAAACTGATGGGACAGTACTAATAGTAAACTACACTCCAGCTTGTTTTTAGGAATACAAAGTGCCCTTGGGAAAATATCTACGTTCTTACAGATCAAATGCAGCCAGGCAAAGGATCTGACCATTAAAATAACTAAAAGGAAACAACCCATGAATACTGGGAATTACTACTATCAGTCTTTATTACTGTTACCTATTGGACAGAAATGAAACTTTTTTTTTTTAAATAAAAGTTGAGAATAAAATTTTAAACCTACTTAAGAAAAGGACTACCTGGATCTTCTAATGAAGAAAGAAACTGACAGTTTAGTATCTTTATGACATTCACCTGCTTTACTCTTACTGTATTTTGACAGACCAAATATATATCTTATATAAACACACAATGTTACAGGAGACACAAAATTGCCTACTGTAATATCTACAAAGCAAAGGCAGCAAGGAGAGAGATGAGTGTCACACAAATCCTCCATTTGGGACTGTACATTTATAGCTACATGTAAATGAACTCCTACTACATTCTGGGAACCACCACAGAGAACCATTTCAAATGGCATGGGCTAATGAACACAGACACAAAAGCCATTTGAAGTTGAATTTGTAGTGGGGTACCGAAAAATCAAACACATTGATATTTGTTGTGGATCAGTTTTAGTTAAGAACTTTTCTGACTGATTGTTGAGTAATTAAAACAAATATTTGAGACGTAATTCTAGGTACACAGACATTCTGGTTTCTATTTTTCTTCCCGAGGAAGCTGCAAATGAACAAATGCAGGCTCTAGCAGGGCACTCAGAATCTACTGTTTCTATACTATCAGGGCAGAAGAGTTTTTCAGTTTGGAGAATACATGCTTGCTCACCTTACTGCCAGAGCCAAGCCTGTTCTGAACGTAGTAGATTACCATGAATTTAAGCTGGCAAACTTCCTATTTACTGTGTAAGAATCAGTAGTACTCAGCTAACAAAAAGAACGTACATGTTCCGTTCTCCAAAGAGAAGAAAGAAACAGCAGGTAAGAGTTATTTACCATTTCTTGTTCTGTGGATAAGATACGCATCACTCAGTGGAAATACAAGTTTCGATTCACAAAAATAAGATTCTTGCATGGAGAAATCTTCCCATATAAGTTTCTGATTCAAGCCAAGATGTTTCACTCTAGTCGAGAATATCCACGACTATGACATTTTGAAATTCACCTTTTCAATCTCAAGTTCCACCAGAAGAAACAATTCCTCCAGATACAAAAACACAGTAGGGGTTGGGCTTGAATGCTGAGAACATGATGTACATTCAAGTTGATTATCAGATCTTAATCTGAAAGTGGCACAGTTTGCTAGATAAATCCTTAATTTGATCCTTGCTTCCAACGCAGCTTTGCAAACTCAAAATTTCTTTCACATTTGAAATAGACCATTTTAAATTAATTTCATTCCTTCAATAAACACGTACTATGTAAAATGCATTCACATGATATGAATGTTGCTTAGCAAAAAAACCAAACCAAAACATTTTTCCTTGATGCATCTGCACAACCTCATATTTGACTTGTAATAATAATTGCAAGTGTTGACAAACACTAGCAATCACACAGCAATACATAATTGAGTCATTTTTACCGCATGTGTTGATTGCTGAACTCAGTGTCGCAGCTCCACTGGAAAGGCCACCTTTCGATACCGCCGAAGCTACAGACGGTGTAGAAGACGCTGGAGTTGAAGCAGCTGCAGTAGAGGAGACCGACGATGACGTTAACCGCTCTCCAGACTCCATATCTGTAAGAGATAAGATAAAAGTCTGTCTTCTATGTCAAGAAATGAAATCACAAGGGGACTACAGAGTATCTGTGCTGCCTGTGCCTCAGGATCTCCACTCGATTCTTGAGTGGTTCCTATGAGACCTTCACATGGGAGGCACGTCGCCTGATAGCGCTCAGTCGCCAGGGGAATCCAGCAAGCCTGCAGCAGTACGGGAGTTAGGCAGTGCTGTTGACAGCTACCTCACGTTTCAACTTGAATGCCAACAAGGTGGCCTGGGCCCACCACCCACGGCCTCTGCTCAGGAGCTCCATTTTGGCTCAGGTGGGTACCTTCAGCCCTTGCTGGAGCAGGTCACAGCTCTGGAGCCTTGTCTGTGCCCACACCTCCTGGCTAGATCCCACGTCCCGGGTCAGAGCGTCCCTCCAGCCCCACACCAGCTCCCCCTTCTGCTACTGCTGATCAGACACCAGAGGGGCCCCGGGCCTGACAGACCCCTTCGCTGTGCCTGGGCCCTGTGACCAGCGCAGTGCTCAGATCCAGTGGGACGGTGCCGGGATCGGGAAAAGCACGGCCTGTGTCACCCACGATGGCCAGCTCGTCCCTCCTGCCAGAGCACCCTGCTCCTGCTGCTCCATGGCAGGCCCCAGCCTTAAAAAACTGCAACGCACGCCAAAAAGTCTGCATCTCGTCTCTTAATTTAGAGAAAGACCCAGCAATTTTGGTGAGATAGTACAAATATAAGAACTCCTATAAGTTGCTAGCTTTTTTTTTTTTTTTTCCTGGTGAGCTTTTCATATAAAATAAGGCATTTTTATTTGTACCATGAATTGCCTAAATCAAAAGTTACCAGACTTATTTCACTGAACAAGCACGTGTATTTGAAGAAAAACACAAAGCAAAATTATTGTTAAAAATACTACTTGTTGAGAGGTAGTTTCTCAAACACTTAAAATCCGCAGGCAAGCAGCCGATGTCTCAGCCCAGCGGCGGCAGATTAAAGGCTGTCTGACCCAGTCTGACAAGCGCAGCGGGTGGTGAGTCAGGGTCAGCCTACAAACAAGGTGGGGAAGAAATCTTCAGAGTCCCTTTATTGTTACCAAAGCAAGGAGACTAAGCACAGGTAACTCCTGAGAGGACAACTCTGGAGAAACCGGTTCCTGTCCCAGAGCCTCCTTCAGCTCCAGCGGAAGGCCCTTGCTCAGACTGGTCCCCAGGAAGCGGACAAGGCCGAGCACTGAGCACAAGACAAGCAATTGCCGTAAAGCCTCACTCCCAGTCTTGTAAAACAGAACACCGAGTACTCAAGAGACACACACTTTTCCAAATTCTGTGTTAATCAGTTTAGAAAACTGATGTGTTAACAGTACTTCTGATCCAACATTATGTTAACCAGTGACTTCCCAAACACTCACATGGAAAGCCACCATAAAAACTGTTACCTACTTCTCCAGAAAGACGCAGTATCCTTCGCTCCGCTCAGTCAGTAAAAATAAATCTTAACAAGCCAAAGGAAATACAAAAGCAAAAGCCACGGAGAAACACACAAAATATCTGGAAGATATCTCATATCCTATGAGGAGAGGCTGAGAGAGTTGGGGCCGTTCAGCCTGGAGAAGAGAAGGCTCCAGGGAGATCTTACTGCGGCCTTCCAGTACCTAAAGGGGCTACGGGAGAGCTGGGGAAGGACTTTTTACTAGGGCATGGAGTGATAGGACAAGGGGGAATGGCTTCAAACTGGAAGAGGGCAGGTTTAGATTAAACATTAGGAAGAAATTTTTCACTTTGAGGGTGGTGAGCCCCCGCAGCAGGTTGCTCCGAGAAGCTGTGGCTGCCCCATCCCTGGAGGTGTTCAAGGCCAGGTTGGACGGGGCTTGGAGCAACCTGGGCTGGTGGGGGGTGTCCCTGCCCAGGGCAGGGAGGTGGAACTGGATGATCTTTAAGGTCCCTTCCAACCTAAACCATTCTATCATTCTATGATTCTAAGATGCACCGTGCTCATTTTAACATTAATTGCTTATCACTAATAGTTTTTATACATGGTGATTTCTAAGTACCAGATAACGTCTCCAGACTTTGCTAGCGAGTAAAACACAACATACTACTTTCCCAAAGTGAAAATCCTGCTAACATGGGACCTATAGCATATCATATAGAGGGCTATGAACTTTTCTTTCAGAACAATAGTAGAAATCATGAAAACTATTTCCTTCAGAGAATTTATCAAGGCAAAATATTATTAAACATTTTAAACTTTTAGTTCAGGACTCCTAAAGACATACTTTTCTCCAATTAACATTTCCTATCCACAGTTAAAGAATACCTCATCGATTTTTCGTCATCTGTGAATACAATTCAGCTAAACTGCGATTCAGTGAGAGCAGGCCACTGAAAAATACTGCATATACTGTAGACTTTAAATGTTGTATTATGTCCATTACATTTTATAATTATTCCAAAGGATAATTTGTAGAAATCTCTTTCATAAGGGATTAAGATTTAAGTCTCTATCTACAGATTTATGTCCGTAGCATTTGCAAACACATGCATTACTTCACACCACAGAAAATTTACTATCTTTAGTATATATAGAGAGATCAATAGACACAAATGAATACAAAGTACATTTTTTAGACACGATGAATGACTGAACTTAGGTGAGGCCAACAGGCACTCCTTGTACAAAAACCTACGGTTTTGTTGTATTTCGGTATTCATTGTTATACGTATGGCTACTGTGAATTTACTGTATGTACGGATAGCATAAGGGAAATTAGAAACTCATCATAATGGTATTATTACAGTAATCACATGTAAAAGGGACAGTATTTCTAAGCTTTAATGCACTGCACTCAAAACTCAGGAACGAAAATTTTCCTAACAAAACCATCCAGAACTCTCCAATTTCTTAAAAAATTGCTGTCATGTTGTGTGTAATAATACAGCATTAAAATAAGTCTTTGCCATCTAAAGTATTTTATAAATAAGCACGGTTAAGGACTACCTATAAGCAATCTGCATTTGTGTCATAAATGGGAAGATATCCTTGGTAAATCAATACTTTTTTTAATACAGAAATGTAAATTTAGCTATACTTGAAAGCTTTTAATCAATGTAAGCCATCTGAATTGGTAATACAGCATCAAATAAGAACAGGGAGAATAGTAATAAACTGCCCTTTTAAGGCTCCCCTCCTCCCCCCACCCCTTTTTGTCTCAGGTTGCGGGGGGTGTTGGATTTTCAACTGTTCATTCAATTGCTTGTTTAAAGTCATTAATAGAAAACTGGGATATGGGTATTTCTGAATTATTTGGAACTCAAGAAATTATATTCTTTTCCTAGAAACAGACATACTTTTGCTTTCAAACTAAGTCAACCTTTAATTATGTTTAGTTAATTACTCTAACCACAGCAGATGGCTGACTCCAAAAGAGATAATCCCCGAAACAGTCATTAGTCAGGATCAGCAATAATTACACTGTAGGTCTAATGCGTTCTGTGACTAAAAAAGTCCATACCAGTTACAGCAGATCCATATTCTTTTTAACCTCAAGTATAAATTAGACATTTGTTCCATTTTACTGTATTTTGCCAGTAAATACCTATGATGAATTTTCATGACTGCTTTTTAAACTCTCATATTTGTAAAAGAGAAATTGAGTAAGTAAAACTAGGAAAAAAACCTGGCTCTTTATTTTCCAGGTGTAGTGATTTGTGTCACTTCCTCTCAATGCTTTGCCCAAAACTCCAGTTATTTTCCTAGGATTTTCCATAGTGAATAATAACCGTGAATGCAACTGAACCCAATGAAAACAGAAAGCAATCTCTCATTAAAAAGGAACAGAGAAGCACATGCAGCTTAACAAGGAAAATGCTCTTTTTTGGGAAAAAAAAAAAAAAAAGGGGGGGGGGGGATACTAATTTTTAACAAAAATAAAAAAAACTAAAAATAGGTAAAGGTTTACTAAAGGAAACAACAATCATTTTCACATTTAACAAGGTGAAACTTCTTTAAACTAAATTACCTAACAATTCGATGCTCAAAACCTTTGATGAAATGTATACTAATGTAGAAAAAAAAAATATTCTTACCGTTAAGCGGGTATTAACAAATAACTCCCTTCACGGGATATTATCATGGATATAATAGTATCCTGTCAATGTTAGCTGGGATGCATGAATACCATGAAGTTGGTCTTGAAAAAAAAAATCTAAACATGAGACTTAGTCACCTTCAACTTTCCAGTTTAACCTCTACACTCCCATGTATTGCTTCATTATTTCAATTACTACCTCTAACACAGTGAAAAAGAAGGTGGTAGTGGGGGGGTAAAAATATACTTCAGTCTTCTTCAAGGACCAAGTCAACTTCGTAAAAACTATGTGACAGCCAACTGAAGAGCCCCACCACATTTGGTGCTCGCGTGCCTTACAGCAAGGTATTTAACCATATCATATTGCAATATTGCTGGTCCGTGACTATTTCTTGCTGCAACGTCGAAGATCATACAGCTGCTGAAGGGAAGCACATCAGAGTCTCTCAGAACAGACAGTCCCGCACAGCAGAGTTCACCACAAATCTGAAATGCAGTTTAATTTCATGAAGTATAATTTCACATCCAACTCTTCTCCTTCGACGAGGGGCAGAGCCCAAAGCAGTCGGGGCGGAGAAGGCAGGGGCAGAGCAGGGCTGCTGAACACGGGTGGCGCAGCAGGCCCGGTGCCACCCACAGGTTCCGCACCGCGAGGTCACAAAGGCTGCAGAGCCAAGGAGGAGCGTGCGCAAAAGCAGCAGTGTGCCAAAATATGCACAGAATGAACAAGCACCCTGACCAAAACCTCAAAGAGAAGGCAGCACAGCAGCCACGGGAAGGGGTGCAGTGCGTGACAGATAAGCTACAGGCACAGGAGGTGTCCACGGGGAGGTGATGCTCCCCTCTCCACTGACCAGGTCTGCCCATAGACCTTCCAACACGCAGTCTACTACAGATGTTTTAGACATCTCAGATTTTTAAACTCAATTAGAAGTGTCAATATAATTAACAAGATTCACTTTACATGTCTCAAATGCTGTACAACCCTTAAAGGGCAGGTTAAGCACTGAATAGTTAAGTTTTGCAGAACTTCACTGTAATTATGTCACTTTCAATAATTTAAGTACTTTACATAAAACTTGCTAGGGAAAAATGCCACCACAATAAAACTCTTTTTAGTAAACCAACCACAAGATTGGCTTGTGTTTTATAGTTATTGTACCAACTACAAAGACACTTCTATCCACGAATAACCTCAGTACGTTACTGTCCGTTCTGCCGTGTGAGGCACTCAGTCCGTGCCTGCATTATGCTCTAAACCCCTCACAGCCCTCCCCTTTCTAACTAACCTGATCTCCTTCTGTGACAAGGTGACCCACTTAGTGGATGAGGGAAGGGCTGTAGATGTTGCCTACCTGGACTTTAGTAAAGCCTTTGACACCGTTTCCCACAGCATTCTCCTGAGGAAACTGGCTGCTCGCGGCTTGGATGGGTGTACTCTTGGCTGGGCAAAAAACTGGCTGGTTGGCCGTGCCACAAGTGGTGTTCCCCAGGGCTCAGTACTGGGGCCGGTTCTCTTTAATATCTTTATCAATGGCCTGGACGAGGGGATCGAGTGCTCCCTCAGTCAGTTTGCAGAACAAGATAAACTCCCCATTAAATGCTGCATGCAAATTCAGTTGCAACTCAAAATTTTCTCCTGTTTTACAACTGTGGTATTTTTAGTTAGAAATAAACCTCACTTTAAATAATTCTGCACTTATACATTTCATGATCTTCATGATTATGGTTAAGAAATAATACTTATGAGTGACCGAGGGCATTATTACTCAGCTGCTCTACATTCCATGGAGGGAGGAGGGGCACACAGGTCAGGTTAAACCGCAATCCTCCATATCACAGAATCACAGAATTTTTAGAGTTGGAAGGGACCTCTAGAGACCACCCAGCCCCACTCCCCTGCTAAAGCAGGACTGCCCAGAGCACATC
>NW_009648443.1:1544536-1609711 GCF_000708025.1 Charadrius vociferus
TTATGTTGAACCTCATTAGGTTCCTCTCTGCCCAGCTCTCCAGCCTATCCAGGTCACGCTGGATGGCAGCGCGGCCCTCTGGAGTGTCAGCCACCCCTCCCAGTTTGGTATCATCAGCGAACTTGCTGAGGATACACTCTGTTCCCTCATCCAGGTCATTAATGAATATATTAAACAAAATCGGACCAAGTATCGACCCCTGGGGGACACCACTGGTTACAGGCCTCCAACTAGATTTCGTGCCACTGACCACAACCCTCTGAGTCCTGTCACACAGCCAGCTCTCAATCCACCTCACTGTCACCTCATCTAACCCGCACTTCCTCAGCTTCCTAATGAGGATGTTATGGGAGACAGTGTCAAAATCCTTGCTAAAGTCAAGGCAGATGACATCTACAGCTCTCCCCTCATCCAGCCAACCAGTTACATCCATGATGCTCGCTTCTGGATAAACCTCAGAATATACTCCTGAAAGCTGCGTAATGCTGGGCAAGAAACACAATCTATCCAATTTGTACCACAAAAAGTAAGTGGCCACATCAGATACCCATCAGGCAACACAGCACTGCAGGGAGTCACTTAAAGTTAAAGTGACCCTAAAACAAACATTTCAAACCCAAAATAGCAACACTAAGAGTCTGGTTTAAACAAATAAATAAAACAAATAAATAAATAAAGGCAAATGTAACTGTATTATTTGTTATTCTGTATGAGGTTATCAACTTTATACATGTATGTTTACCATTTACCATCTGAGTCATGATACGTGCCTTACATCTAGTGGTAAACTTGTACAGTGGGGTCATCTGAGATCTATATACTGCGTAAGTTTTCTTCTAGTAGATGCAGGCACCAAGTCAGGGAATACAAATGACAACTAAGCAAGCACATTTGTATCATATATAATCATAGAATTATTAGGTTGGAAAGACCTTCAAGATCATCAAGTCCAACCATCAACCTAACCCTACCATGTCCACCACTAAACCATGTCCCTCAGCACCACGCCTACACATCTTTTAAATCCCACCAGGGATGATGACTCCACCACTCCCCTGCACAGCCTCTTCCAGTGCTTGACAACACCTTCTGTGAAGAAATTTTTCCTAATATCCATCCTAACCACCCCTGACACAACTTGAGGCCATTTCTTCTTGTCCTATTGCCTGTTCCTTAGGAGAAGAGACTGACACCCCCCACACACTACACTCTTCTTTCAGGGAGCTGTAGAGAGTGAGGAGGTCTCCCCTCAGCCTCCTCTTCTCCAGGCTGAACACCCCCTGGTCCCTCAGCTGCTCCTCACTGGACCTGTGCTCCAGACCCCTCACCAGCTCCGTTGCCCTTCTCTGGACGCGCTCCAGCACCTCAAGGTCTTTCTTGTCATGAAGGGCCCAAAACTGAACACGTATTTGAGGTGGGGCCTCACCAGTGCCAAGGACAAGGGGACCATCCCTGCCCCGGTCCTGCTGGCCACACTATTCCTGACACAGACCAGGGTGCTGTTGGCCTTCTTGGCCACCTGGGCACACTGTGGCTCATATTCAGCCAGCTGTCCACCAACACCCCCAGGTCCTTCTCCGCCGGGCAGCTCTCCAGCCACTCTGCCCCAAGCCTGTAGCACTGCATGGGGTTGGTGTGACCCAAGGGCAGGACCCGGCACCACTTGGCCTTGATGAACCTCACACCATTGGCTTTGGCCCATCCATCCAGCTTGTCCAGACCCCTCTGTAGGGCCATCCTGCCCTCCAGCAGACCCATACTCCCGCCCAACTAGGTGTCCTCTGCGAGCTGACTGAGGGAGCACTCGATCCCCTCGTCCAGGTCATTGATAAAGGTATGAAACAGAGCTAGCCCCAACACTGAGCTCTGGGGAACATCACTCATGACAGGCCACCAACTGGATTGAACTCCACTCACCACCACTCTGGACCAGGCAGCCAGCCACTTTCTTACTCAGCCAAGAGTACGCCCGTCCAAGCCATGAGCAGCCATATGGTTGAGGATTTGAAAGAATCACTTTTTGCTCTACAGTCTTACAAACCTAATCGTGTGCTAGGGCTCCGAGTACCTTGAACATCAGGCCCCCAGTTTCTAAACATTACTAAGAGCGAAAGGTCTAGTTAGCAATATGTTATCTGGCCACCACCTAGTCTAGCATTCTGCAACTGAGAGTAAGCACCATCACCTACTTTTGTGGCTATCTGTATCCCACTCTCTTATTCACCTCTCTAAGCCAAACAAATGGACGTTTTTAAGGTTCTTTTCTTAAGAATCACTTGGTTATCTTCCCTGCTCATATCTAAAACTTTATGTTGTATCTGAAACAAGTATTCCTGCATGTAAATACCCAGTGATACGCTCCACATTATTTTGCTTACCAGTTACTGTGCATCTGAATTTTTTACTTGCTGATGTCTATCAAGCTAATCTTTTCGTTCAACTATGCACAACATACCTAGGTATTTCACCAAGATGAAGAAATGCAGTCAGAACTCACGTAAGTATGAACACACATTTATCTTATTACCCTTTTGGTCACCTACCAAGAAGGGACAACAAAGAATAGTGTCTTTTTAGAAATTAAGGTACCAGAATGACCAGTGAAGTGCAGCAGCACAGTCTCCCGATACACTTCTCAGGCAGGTCTTTAAAGCAGCAAAACTTGAGTGCTGAAATAATACCATTGACACAAAGAATTGCTTAGACTTTAACTAGAAGGAAGAGGACAGGAGTGTCTGAACACCCCTGTGGCAGACAAAACCATTAAAATCAGGAGTGTGAAATACAACCTGTTACTTTTTATTTCACAGAATCATAGAATGGTTTGGGTTGGAAGGGACCTTAAAGATCATCGAGTTCCAACCACCCCCCCTGCCCTGGGCAGGGACACCTCCCCCCAGCCCAGGTTGCTCCAAGCCCCGTCCAACCTGGCCTTGAACACCTCCAGGGATGGGGCAGCCACAGCTTCTCGAAGCAACCTGCCCCGGGGGCTCACCACCCTCGAAATAAAGAATTTCTTCCTACTATCTCATCTAAATCTCCCCTCTTTCAGTTTAAAACTGTTCCCCCTCGTCCTATCACTCCATGCCCCAGTAAAAAGTCCCTCCCCAGCTCTCCCGTAGCCCCTTTAGGGACTGGAAGGCCGCAGTAAGATCTCCCTGGAGCCTCCTCTTCTCCAGGCTGAACAGCCCCAACTCTCTCCGCCTGTCCTCCCAGCAGAGGGGCTCCAGCCCTCACAGCACCCTCGTGGCTCCCCTCTGGACGCGCTCCAGCACATCCATGTCCTTCTTATGTTGGGGACTCCAGAGCTGGATGCAGTACTCCACATGGGGTCTCATCAGAGCAGAGTAGAGGGGAGCAATCCTCTCCCTTGACCTGCTGGCCACACTTCTGATGCAGCCCAGGATACGGTTGGCTTTCTGGGCTGTGATCACACATTGCTGGCTCATGTTGAGCTTCCAATCAAAAACCACCCCCAGGTCCTTCTCCTCAGGGCTGCTCTCCAGCCATTCTCCACCCAGCCTGTATCTGCGCATGGGATTGCCCCAGCCCACGTGCAGGACCCTTGCACTTGGCCTTGCTGAACTTCATGAGGTTGGCACTGGCCCACCTCTCCAGCCTGTCCAGGTTCCTCTGGATGGCATCCCTCCCCTCCAGCATGTCTACCTCACCACACAGCTTGGTATCATCAGCAAACTTGCTGAGGGTGCACTCAATCCCACTGTCCATGTCACCAACAAAGATGTTGAACAGTACAGGTCCCAGTACTGACCTGTCTCAAATTCAGTTCATTTGTCTCAAATCCTTACCATCATTGCTTTAAAGACACCAGACATTCTAATAGTAGAAGACAGATATTCTATACCAGCAACTCTAGGAGAGAAAGTTCCTGGGCCTCACTTGACTGAACACCTGGGATTTGCCACCAAGAACTGCCTTAATTGGTCTTTTTGCACTTTAACTGTGTAAACAGCTAACCAAACTCCTCTCTTACTGCCTTCCCTCCAACTTCAAGGATCCAACAAAATCACGGTCCAGTAAGAACAAAGGGAAGAACATTGTCTTGCGGTAAATGCCTTGTCCTGTTTCGTTAACACCAGCAGAGGCTCCTGAGGTGTTCGTTTTCCACAGGATACGCAGACCAGCTGTGAAAAAACAGCTCAGTTGTTTGAATGGCAAAAGCACCAACAACTTTTTCCCCAGCAAAGCAAGCCAGCTTAACGGGGTCATATACTAGATTAAGATATGTACCTTTTCCTGAACTAATGCGATTTTAAAGTCACTGTGATGCAGCCAGTTTTTGACACTACCTCCTTTTCTCATCTGCCTGAAATCTCTGGATCATTCAGGTGCTAGAAAGCGCTCTATATGCGAAGAACTAGATTTGGCTTTTCCAACTCCCCTCTGCAGACACACTGTCTAGAATCAGTTGGAGGTACAGGTATCCACAGACTGAATTACAGGTGCTGTAAGGATGATCTGTGTGTAAAGGACAGAAGCAACTGACAACAGAAGTTTCAGAAAGTTTACATACAGTCATTCCACTGAAGTGCCTGTGACACTCACATGTCCTGAAAATGCCTTCATTTCCATTAATTACATACCTAAATAGATGCCTAACAAAAAAGTTTATGTTCCCTCTACATTTTAATCTTCCCTCCCAAGACAAATGTTTTTCCTTCAGTGAAGAAAGCCTGAATACACTTTACTCTGTGAGAACCAGGTGAGAAACACCCGTTTCACCTAAGTCCCTATTCCTTAAGTTAAATGAGAATCAGTATCATACTTCTAGGTGACATAGTCATTCGTGGGCTAATTCTGACAAGTTTTTTCAAGACTGATGACAGGAGTGTTCTGCAATCAACATTTTTTAGTTTGGTGAATACCACCATTGCGAATGGTAAGAGAGAAAGAGCACAACTGACTTCTATTACCAGGTAACAGTAGCTCACATACCAGGGTTTTAGGACAGCACTTTCTCATCTTTTTAATGTTAATACCTAGATACATGCCACTTCGTAGCATATCTATCTCCTGATTTTGTTCTCCTCGTCTGTCTCCACAAGGAAGGAAGAAAAGGAGAAAATAACAGTTTGAAAATGAAAATTCTACTTCAGTTGCACGTAAAGAATTTTTTACCCATAGTTATATATTGTAAGTAACAGTGAAAGGATTACTAATTACGAAATAATCTCTTTTAAAATGAAATTGAAACCAGGTGAAAGAGTCACTTACATGATGTGGCTCCATAAACCGTATTACAGTGCAGCAAACGAGGCAGCTGACAGAGGCAGAGCAATTGTTGCAGCAGTTAACCAGGTTGCTTCTCCAGGGAATTTGGGAGGGAAATGTCTTCAGGAGTCACCTTTCAGGAACTTCTGGTGGCCGGCCTGCTGCTGACAGCAATGGCCGGCAGCAGGAGCCTTCTGCTGCTGCCCGCTGCCGGTGCCTGCTGGCCGTGCCATGAGCGTGGAGCGCCAGAGAGCACCCACCACGACGCAGTGCAGCTCACGGGCAGAGCAAAGGGCCCCAAAGCCCTGCTGGCAGCCCTGGGATGGCCAGCAGGTGCCATGGGGCCTCAGCCACCGCCCCGGGGCACTCAGCGCCCTGGATGGGCTCGACCCTGTGTCAACACGTTTGGTTTGTTTAAGACGAAGCAAACCTGAATAAGCAACGATAGTTTCTTGCACTGTCATACAAACAGCCAAGAAACACTACTAGTAGCTATTTTGTGTCTGACTTTTAAAAATAAACAGCTGTTTTATTTCATCTGATAATATTCATGCAGCAAAATAGCAGCTGTCCAAGGACTGGGACACTAAAGCAACTGCTCTTCTTTCAGCGAAGCACTTTTAATTAAACCTGATTATCTTAGCAGTATAAGCTATTTTTAAATAAACAAAGAATTGACTCACTGAAGTCATTACGCATAATTCTAGATGTTATTGACACTTGACTGAAACGTTAAGCACTTTATTTTTAAATGCAAATAGAAACAAGTATCTAAGGTAGTTAGCTACCATAAGTGACCCACTGAGCTGAACTAGTGTTCTTTTATTTTTGTAATTCTTATTTTGGTCTCAATGTGTTCATAAAGTTGTTATTACCTAACAATCTATTACCTAAGCAAAAAGTTTAAGTTAACGCCCAGTGAAAATATCCAAATTTTGCATTGTTATGCTCAACTGAATGGAGTTCAAATAACAGATAACTTAAGTACACTTTCAAGAAAGTAAGTTTAGATTTCTTGTAATGACTTCTGAAAGCCTACTGTCAAATGATTACACTGGGATTTTACGTTTATACTTCATAAAAATTCCTGTCCTCATAACTGTAATTAGTATTGTACAAAATGTTTTCCATTGCCAGCTCTACAACTTAAAAAAACGTCACCAAGAACAAAACTTCACCTTTTAGAATGATACTTCAAAACAAGGTGGGGGGGGGGCAGGGAATATGGGGGGTGTCGGGGGGTAGGCAAAGGGGCAGCCAGTACATTCTCAAAATACAATATTTTGATTAAACATGAATGAGAGTCAAGTTTGAAACAAAAAAATACTGTCTCTTGTAAAATTTTTAGAAGTCCTAGAATTATAAGAAACTTCCAGTTCAGCTATATTTAAATAAATTCTATTAAGAACTGCGTAATAGCACCAAATCAACATGACAAAAGACAGAAAAGCAATCAACGTAATAGTTAAACTGTGACATCAACTGTTTATGTATGTAGCTCTCAACATGAACTGTCTCTGGTGTTATGTAATGGCATTTATTATTAAAGAGTCAACACACAGGACAAAGCAGGGTTGCTTAGCAGCTGGGTATTCTTGACCATTGTATGATTCATCTACATTTTTTCTAATCAATTTCTGTATTCTTAATGAGCGCTGTATATTATGAAAACAGCAGGTCTCCAGTGAAACTTATTAATTGAATAGATATTCAGTGTTCAAAACACCTGTTTAAACTCACCTCGTATTATGGAAAATCCCTAAAACATACAACTATCGTTCTGTCAAAGTATGTATTTATTTTAAATAAATGCTGCTTAATAGCTCAAGAAATCTTTTCAATCTCAGAATCTGTTTCTTCGTCTCCTACCAACAAATGTATAGCAGCACATTTGCACAAGACAGTAACTTCAAGCATTTTAACTCTATTCAAACTGTCTTGGAGCAGATACAGAACTAAACGGGAACTACAATACAAAAGAGAAATACACATTGTGGCCAAGAAGTTCAAAACTTGGACAGCTGAAGTCAATGCCTTTTTTTTTTTTTTTGGGGTGCTTTTCCAATACCTGACTTTCAGTCTGTGAGAAGCAGAATTTCTGCTTTTCTGCTGACTTTTTCTCACTCAGAAACTTAGGTCCAGTTTATCCACTGTACTGTACACCTCTTCCCATGGTTCAAAAGCTAGACTTCATCTCCTCAAGCTCAAAATCTAGAAGTAGTTCCAATTGCAGGCACCAACAGAGCTTGAGAAAAACATAAAGGAAGTGCCCTTCTGAACCTCTCATGGCAAATTTGGTTTGTCTGGGAATTGTCACAGGTTTGCCTGGGAATTGTCAAAATTCAAGAATGTTAAAATTCATGCCTGTGCCAAACATGCTGATTAGTATTTCCATAACTGAACCTTGCCTATCTTTGCCAAAGAAGGATAGAAGGCACTAAAACAAAGGCTAACTTTGTGAAACCTAATATACCTGCTCTAAGATACACAAACAAAACATCTCAAAAAAGCTCACTACAAACAACATATTTTGCTCACCTGGTATTATTTGGCTTCATGTTGTAGAAAAAACACATTTAAAAAAAAAAAAAAAAAGCATGGGCAGAGACAATGTCAATTCGAACAGTTACACTTTAAAAGCATAAGCTAAGGGAAAGATAATTTGGGGAAGACATAACTACAAACCCAGATATCTATTTGTGCGTACAAACTCCACATGAGTCAAAGTAACCAACTTGGAACTAGTTCATGGGTTAACTCCCCTGTAAATCTTTCAACGAATAAAAAATGCAGAGAAAAGGATTCCTTTACCCTGCACTCCTAAACTTACAGACCACCATAATAACAACTCATGTACTCCAATGAGTAACAAGGGGCAAGGATGTTAATCAAACTCCTTATAACAAATGGTCTAGAGTCTGCATTAGCTGCTACTTACTTTCTTTTCCCCCATCCTAACAATTTAAGATACTATTTTTCTCCTTTAAAAATTGCTAAAATTAAACCAACCAGAACACTCTGATGAGAAATGAGTTCTTGGATACTAAGTCAGAGTTTCAGAAAAGCATTCAGGAGAAACGTATCTTTTGAATGTGTATCTGTACCAGCCTCAGGCTTTGCACCGGGTCCTGATTTTGTTTTAGAATAGCACCAAACTTCAGTCTTATTTTTCTAACATTAATATTGGTTTACATTTAAACAAAAAGCGAAAAAGCCAGACACGTAAATCGTACATTCAGTTCTCCAGTGCCAGTGGAGACTAGTTTTAGCCCATATGATAGCAAAGAAATCTATCAGCCTCTCATGTCTTTGAGTTTTGGCACCTTGACTAAACATTTATCACCGAGGAATGCTAATTCCTCAGTTTCGAACTCTTAAAGCACCTTGTGGTCATCTAGCAAGAATGCGATGGTTCCCACTAATAGTCTGAGGCACCAAGGCTGAGACACAGATAAATGGTTTCCACATTTTCACGTTGTTTGCTCACGTAGTTCTTTGGAAACCCAGAACCAGTTCCAGAAGGAAGTAATCTGTGCTATACTGGCCATCGACTTAAGTCGGCTTCATCACTGGCATCCACCCTCATTTCCAAAATATCTTTCATAGGTTATTTGTTCACTATTTCTTTCAGTTTTAAAGCATTAGGATCTTTAAAAAAAATTGAAACATTTAAGCAAAACAAATCAAACGGAACACATGCAAAAAAAAAAAAATCCACTGAAGTTTACCTAAACAGAGTAATGAGAAGGAACAATCATGGGGTTCTTAAGATACAAGGAAAAAAACAAGCCTCAACAGAAGCCACTGCAGCTATTACCATGTCAGAAGACTATCCTTGCTGGCTCCATTCACAGTATTCTTCTTACAAACCAAGCAGATGCAAATCTGACATCTCAATGTTATTTACACACTTGAAGGAAGTGGTTAGAAATAAAAAACCTGACAGAGTGCATTTTTATTTCCACATACTGGAGAGAAAGAAGATAATAAACCATCCCTATTTCCATCTACAAAAACAAAAGTACGTGTCAGAATACGTATCTAGATTTCAGACTTCTAACAAAGCCACATGCTAAACATTACATTTTCCTACATTATTAAAGAATGCTAGTTAAAATACAGGAGTCCATTTTAGCTGTATCAGGTGTTGTTTTCTTGGCAAAGCTTGGTAATTGTTTAAAGATTAACAGTGATACACCATATTCCCATAAACCATTCTGTCAGAATTTAAAGGCACTCTGCAAAGGCAAGCTGGTACAACATGGTGGTACCTGAGTAAGGGATAGAGCTGCGGCCCTCTTGGGGCTGGGGGAGAGGGAAGACCCAACTCCTGCTATGCAGCAGGAGGATGGCCACAAGAAGTGCCCTGTGGTGGCCCACGGCTGCTCCCTGGGCCAGGACCTGGGCCAGGACCCTGCATCCCTCTGCCCTGCAGGTCCCTCTCCCCTGGCACGCGGAACGGACACAGACCCAAAGACAGCACCAGTCTGTCAAATTAAATAGCCAGCGTTACAGGGGCTCATCAGGGACGCAGAGTGCATTAGGAACCTAAGGCTACCCCATGAAACCTTTATTTTGCAGTTAATGCTCTCAACATGAAGAGGTCATACTTTCATAGAGAATGCTGACTGGCACTCATTCCTCAGTAATCCTCAGAATACATGGGTAAGTATTCGGGGGAAAAAACAGCGCAAATCAAGAGTTTCCAAACACCAGGTCTTCACCACCACTTGAGAAGCGGAGCCCTTTAAAAAATTAATGTAGGTTGAACCCCTCTTCTTTTCTTCCCCGTGGCATTTTTCCTGCCTTGTTGCCCTCAAAATAAACCTGTATGTACACGCTCTAGCCACTCTGCTGTCCACACCCTTTCCTCTCTATATAACAACCCATGTGAACTAATGGGTCAAGCATCTCCAAAAACCTCTTTTTACCCTAAGCTGAAGGAACACTGTTCCTCACCTACTTATTTTTCTCACAGTGTGAACAAACACAGATTTCTTGTATATGCTGTCCACTTTACAAGTTTGTTAATAATGGCTCTTTAGCTTGACCATATCTATTCTTTAACTATCTATTATGAAAATATCTATTTCTTTTAACTGAATCATAATTTTTCTCCAGATTTCATTTTTGGTTCCACTATCTGTCAACATAGTGGGTACCTCCCGTTACTAAACGAAATTGTACATAGTTTTATTTCCATAGTAAGATACGATAATAGAAAAAGTGGACATTTTGAAGAGCAACAATGACTTTGGTTAGCAGTTCATTACTGGGGTTTTTTTTCATACTCTAACTAGCTTACAAAAAAAAAAAAAAAAAGGGACAAGAAGTATTTGCTACCAAAAGCACAATATTATTTTAATATGAATGTATATTGGAACTGAAAAACTTGACTTAGCACCTTTCTAAACTATCACAAAATAACCAAGAACATGCATTGGTATTATCTGGTATAGGACTTCAATAACGTTTATCATGGTACGTACAATGCTATTGCAAATTCTATGCCATTTATACTAGCATAAGACCAACCTTAAAAAAAAAAAAAAAAAAATCACTGTAAACCCATTTAAAAGAGCAGAGTAAGACCAAAAATACACTGCAACCACCATTAGAATATGAAATCTGTTAGACTGATACTCTGGAGCAAAATAAAGCTGGACCTGTACACTGAGTGATAGCTGCACACCCACCTAATCCTCACAGCAAGAGTCAAGAAATTACTTGAAGTAAAAATAATGCATCAACTATAATAAACATAGAAACAGCACAAAATTTCCTATGCATTTAAGAAAAGCTGACAAAAAGGCTATTTGGTTTTATTTGAAAACTAAGTTTATGTTAGACATGAAACAGTTCTGCAAGTAATAAAAAAAGCTATGAAATACCAATACTTCAGAATGTGCATGAAACACATGCATTTTATGTCACTGTATTTGTCCAATGAGTATTCATCAGAATTTTTCATAAAGTTAATAGCAGTTAGCTAAACACCTAAATAGACTTCAATGTTTTTTTAAGTTTCATGCAAATCAGATATATTTGCTCATCGCTCCTATCAGAAAGCATTACAAAAAACCAGTAGTTGCCTGTCTCTGAATATCGAAAAATCGAGAGTTGCAACTCTATGTATTCTTTCTTCAATCTATAAACATTTCAAACTATTAACCTGGGGAGGAGGGAGGGAGGGAGAGGGAAGGAAGCACAGAGGAAAAGCACTGAACGCTTGGCACGACAGAACAACAGACACGGAACACGAACAGCTTACTGTGGAGAGTGGTTTAATCAGGAGGTAGCCATTATCCTGTCGCTACACAGCGATGACAGCACTCCAAAACAACAAGCCGTGGGTTTGGGGTTGGTTTCCTTCTTTTTTTTTTTCTTCAGTCCAGAAGGAAGAGCGCACACATGCTATCCTGCCCGAGCTCTGCTGAGCGCAAAGGTCGCCAGCCGTCTATTGTCAAACGCTACCCTGAAAACGAAATTCCAGCAGGCGTTTACTAAGCTGTGCTTGAGGAAGCATCTAAAATCTACCACAACCTCCCCCGTGTTACACACAAAACATGGCTGTCTTATTCAGAGATTAGCAATTATTGTAATGAGATACTGTCGGAGCGGGTCAAACAGTACTTCCTGCGGTTGACACATCTTGATTTCCTGGTAAACAAAGGGGCAGGCAGCAGGGCGCGGGACAGCTCCCCGGCCCCCGCCGCCCCCAGCGCCGCAGGTGTCGCGACACCCGCGTCCCTACTCATTACATGAGCTAACCAGGTGCCAGAAAACATAAAAATTGCTGAACCCAAAAGGCAATTTTTTCAACAAGGTTACATAGGCATCAATGCCATACTTTGCCGTTTTCTTTTTTAAGCCAAGCCCAAGAAAAAAAAACTTTGTTTTCTTTTTAATGATGCTTATGTACACACCCCCTCCCCATCCCCAGAACAAACTGCTCTCAAAGTTGTTTTGGTATGAGAAAGTGCTATGAAATGACAACCTGAATGAACCATCGAAAAACCTGAAACCGAGAAAAACAATTGCAAATCACTGTGTTCAGAATTTGAGCATTAATCTCCAAAAAAGCACAATCAAAAGAAATATACTAACAATATCCAGAAAATACCAAAATTAACTTACTGAACACAGTTTTAGAAGCAAAAAAGTTCAAATGCCTTTAAAAAAAAAAAAAAAAAAAAACACACCACAACCTGCCTAACACTTTTCCTCCTCAAAAAAAATTAATCACATGTAGACTAGACACATGGCAGTGATCCAGGGAGAAAAGCTAGTTGTTTCTGACCTATAATAGTTCAAAAAAAATTAAATTCAACAAGCTCCAGTTTAAAAATCAGATTTTCACAGTGGAACTGAAGAGGGCCCAAAGCTACTACAAAAATTAAAAGGAAAAAAATAAGAAACAACCCCCAACAAACAAACAACTCCCCACAAAAACATCCTTGAGCATTGGAAGAAAAAGCTTGCTACTCCTAAGCAACCAGAATAAAGTATTTGGTCCACCGACACAAGACAGAATTTCTTTAAGGGATAGATACAGTCAACTTATTTCATAACAGGTCAATGCAAGTGAAACTGCTACAGTGCCCTACAACAGCACACGGGCTTGAACTTTATCATGTGGTACGATACAAGATTATTTGCAGACTAGAGGAAATATGGGGGGGGAGGAAAGGATCAATCCTTTAATTGCGTTGAAAGGGTGCAAACCCTGCTACTGCAGATGCAGCCAGGGCCAACGAGGGAGTTATTCTGCCATCACAATCTCCAAAACAAGGCAAGATACACAAACAAGAGGGATCTCTGCAACCAAAACAACACCCACAGCAGAACTTTTGTGAGCTGTGCTTGTTATAATTAGTACAGCCACAATTTCCTAATCACTTGGATATAACTCATTCTTTTAAGTGAAACCACATCAGATCTTCAGTGTTTCATTTATCTGGTTTCCAAAAAAAGCAGTCTTCTGAAACAATATATAGTCTTTCTGAAGAAAACAGTAACAATCCAAACCATCAAAAGAGAAAAGCCTTCGGCAAAGACATGGAGAAGAACACTTCGCAGTAATCTTAAATTGTTCTTAAAAGCAATGTATGCTGTATTTAATCTGTGTAAGTTTGGTATTACAAGCAAATTTGGTATTATTGCAAACAAGCTCTCAGCAAGATTTAGGAGATCATGATCTAAAGTCTCAATCTGGGAATCATTCTTAATTCCAGAAATCCGCATGCTAAAATACAGCCACAATGAATTTGAGTCTTCTGTGACTCAGGAAGAATCACGTACAATAGTTCTACATGCTAAATACTAGCTCATAAATGATTATTTTTCTAAAATTATTTCAGTTCATATTGTTCGTAACTTGAAAAATATTTGCTGTGCAACAGCTGTTTTGCACTGAGTTAGCAATGAAGCAGAGGGAAACAAAAACGGGACATTGGAAGCAGTCAAACAGAAGGTCCATACTTACTTTCTGAACTCCAGGCTGAATCAAACCGTAACCCAAGAATAGTCTGCACAAGATATTAAAAAGGGATTTGTTTTCTACCAGTGCAACCATTAGAGAAGCTAAATATGCTGAACTACAACCCACTACCTCTGTGTTAGTCACCAAGAGAACATGAACAATTGTTCAGCAATTCATGTTCTCAGACAGAAATCCTTCAGGGCTGCTAAAATACTGGTGTCCGACACCTCAGCTCCGTGAAAAAGCTGTGTTTATAAAACAGGCCTAACAGGGTACTGAAACATATGATACAATAAATCACTACTCCAATTAAGTCTTAAATACGCATCAGCACCTGCCCTCATAAAATGGCACAGCATCAACCTGTGGAGCCCAACTGAACAGTTACTGTCTTTCTGGAAGATTTTTTTTTTTTAAAAAAAAAAAAAAAAAAAAAAAAAAAGAGTATCAGTTTCTACATAGCAAATTCTAACTATAAATATGGGCATTGAATATGGGTCTAGCTGTAAATATAAATAAATAAATCATACCACCACAGAGTGTAAGAATGTTCTCAACGCTGTATCAAACAAACAAGTACCAACCCCAAAAGAGAGATTTGAGCCTATCTAGAACTACCCATATCATTCAGGTAGCTCTATTCCAAAACTAAGCTTTGATTTAAAAATTCATAGTTTACCCTGTGATAAGGAAATATAAGAGCAGTTAAGCCATGAATGTTGCTTACGCTCACCTGAGAAGAACATGTAATCTCTATGCAACCTCCAGTGAATGCCAATAAAGCCAGAGATCTATATTTTGCATCATACCTTGATGCAAATAGCAAAATTGCTGCAAGAAATAAAGATTACTTCACAGCAGAAACACTTGCTTAAAATAGTAAACATTTATCACAATAAACACAATACCTAAATCCAGCATCATCCGTGAATACAACCTGCAGCAACGGTTCTGGAGAGTATGAATTCCCTGCAGTCATCTCTGTAGTGCATTAAAAATCAATAACTTTATTTCTAAAGTTTCACATGCAGTATTAGTCTGTCTTTTGCTTCTAGCAATTTCAGCTGGAATCCTCTGACACTAGCTGCACAGACAAATACAAATAATGAGGGGACAAAAGGGACGATTCCTTACTTACAGAAATTATTTACGGGGTGGGACACTAGAAATTCAAAATCATCTTTTTCTCAAGAAAAATTAACAAGTTAATAAAAGTGACCTCCAAATAAACTAGTTGGAGGGGCAAAGGTGACACGACTCAACACGGACAGACCAAACAACCAACTTTCCTCCTCATGCTCAGCCTGTGCCAAAAGTCTCAACAACATTTTACTCCCGCGAGCCCTCCGCACAATGGCATGCCAAAACGAGTACCATTTGTGTCCCTATAATTCAGATTCTGACAACATTCACAAGCCTCAATATAATTTTTTCCCCACATGTGCTACTGCACCGACCATTCCCGGGTTCCACTGGTACACAGCGCAACACCGCCTGCTGAAATTGGCCTCCACATTTGAAAATATTAAAATGCAGCAAGAGACAGATTATCTCATTTCAATTAGTTTCTTGCCACGAAAAAAAGCCTAAACCAACCAATCTTTAAAACCCATCAGCTGACACTAAGTAATCTGTGTCCTTACACTGGTTATAGACCTACTGACGCAAAGGGAAAGCGGCTCCCTTTCCCACGGGGAAAGACAGGCAGCAATCTTCTCTTTGTTCTACCTCCTCCATATTCTGGTTGCATTTGTTGGTCATATTGCCCTTGATTTAGCTTCTTAAAATGAAGGCCTTTAAAATAGGCCCTTTGGTCCTCATTGAATTATTTACCAAACGCGTGGACACTTCATCTATCAATGTGATCCTTAAAATAGCATCTTGGAATTGGAATAAACACAGTAGCTACTACAGAACTGTCACTCAGAAAGAGCCAGCCATATTCTACTATTATTAAACACATCTGTAACAAAACCCTAATAAGAACAGAATTGTTTCAAGGCATGTAAAAGTCACTCAAATGAAAACCCAGAAAACTAGGTTATTCTTCACACTACTAGTGTCCAAAAGCATTCTTCATGCGGGCTCATTACCTAGAACGAATCACAAAACTGTGCAAAACCTCAAGTTATCATTTATTTAGTAGCATTACATACATTTGCTACTAGATTTAGACCCCACAAAGTTTATATATGGAATAAATTCTGAAAGAGCATAGAAAAATACCTAAAATAACTCATTTCAGTGCATTTTAATTTATCCGCATCAAAGCCTTCTCGTATGTTCCTTCTCATTTTGAATATTGTTTATCAAAATGTCTTGATATTACAGAAACAGTAGTTTTAACTAGCAACTTGGAAACAAAAGAAACTAAATCACATCAGTATCTTAAGGAACCCATTGTGCTACGTACCAAAACATGTAATTTCATAATAAGGTTGAGATATTTTACAATATACAGTTCTTCAATATTTTCCAGAATATTCTATTAAAATAAAAGAGTGATTCGAGTTTGATGAGATTTGAGACTGAGATGATGTTTGTTTCACTGTGCCATATACTTTACTGTCAGCCATTTAGAAAAGCATTAGAGACCAATATTCTTACAGTTAAATTTTTATTTTTGATATTCAGTAAATTCAGTATTAACTGTTATTTAGTCAAACTGAAGGTTTGAGGGAAAAGATCACATAGGCAGCAAACATGGGAAAGAAACTGACAGAGAAGGAGTGTTAAACTGCTTTTTTTCCATAACCATTAGTTTACCTTTTGATTGGAAAATTGAAATATAAAATAACTTTGAAAATATAAAGATTTTTCAGAAGTTTTAAAAGGCTAGAATACCTATAAATATATATTCTTTATCTATCATTATAATATACAAATACACACTCACAGACCCTCTGAGAATACAATATTCATTTTGCTGCAGAAGAACAGACATTGCATAACAATGAGATTTGCTAATGAAATCAGCCATCAACCTGGAATACATATGTATTAAACCAAGACCTCAGTGTCATTTTCTTTTTGCATCGTTTGTTCTTTCTCTCATTTTTCCTCGACCTTTCAGTATCTTGTCCTCCTCCTGGTTTCACTGCTTCAAGTACAGCAATATTGCAAAATATTTTGTTAACACTGTACATACAACACTTTTTACTTTACAAAATGTATTTCTCTACTTATTGCTAAATGTAGATTCTAATTGCATGGGTTCTATCGGCATTGTTAACGTAGCCTTGAAAGAAAAATCAATGGGTGCTAAGGAGACAAAGGAGTTCTATTTCCCTGTAAAACAGCAGGAGCATCTAATAAAAATGGGGTGTCACTTGTAACAAACTATACCTTCACAGCTAAAGTTGCACACTAATTAATACAAGAATTTAATACAAGAACACCACATTTTTTAAAATCTCTATGTTTATCTAACGATTAAACAGGAACAAAATTTAGAACCATTACATGAATAAAAGTGTAATCGCTTTGCACGAACATGCGAAATCATCACGAAACCAGGTAAAACAACCCAGCAAGTTCAGTAACAGTATGTATAAGCATGCAGTATACATACCAGTCACAGAAAACACTTACTGAAAGAGACAAATACTGAATGAAATTATTTATTCTACTACTCAGAGCTGACCATAAAAATTTAAAAATTACAAAAGCATTTCAAAAAACATTTCTCTCTCCTTATACTGATACCATGTTTTGGTTTTGTGGAATATATGCTGCCGTATACTCCATAGGTAATGAGCAACCTATTGCATCGCTAGCTCCAACGGTATCAAAACTATGTTTTGAATTCAACCCAGAACTATTAAAACTAATAATACAGCCCACTAAATTTTTCCACTGCTCTCATTTACAAAGGTTTTTAATTGAAATAATACAAATAAGATATTGTTACTGTAATGCCAGTATCAAGTTAGCATTATGGTTGATAAGTTCCAAAGTCATAATAAAAACTAATACAAAACAGTAGAAAATAAACGTTTGCTGGCTTATTTGGTACAGTTAGTTTTTTTGGGGTGAGAGGGGTGGGGGGTGTTTGCTTGGTTTTCGCCTTTCTTTTCAACTAACACTCCAAAACCCTAATTCCATGAAGATACACTGCCAATTAGTTACTTTTAGTATACCAAAATTGCATACAGAACACCTTTGGAATAAATGAAAGTAATTTGCAATTTATTTTCTCATTGTATCTTGAGGGCATAAGGAAGTCATTCAGTCATTCCATAGTTATGATGGCCATCACGACACCAAAGAAACAGAAGGCACAAGAGACCACTGAAAAATAGAGGAGAAAAATAATGAAATGTCTGAAAATGGACTTAACCATCCCTGGAGCCAGTCATATCAAATTGTCGCTATACAGCCCAGCAAGAATACCATCAAGATACTGGACATAATGAACTAGGTAAGTAATTGAAAGCGTAAAAATTTCCATAAACTCTCTTCATATGTGCTCCAATTCTTCCTTTTTAAGTTAACAAGCACTTATGTCATTGAGAGCTTTCAAAGCTGAAAGCATGTAACACATGGCCTTATTCTTCCTTTCTTTTCTCTCACTTTTAAAGATATAAACATCCAGGCATATGTCACACGAAGAGGTCTTACGCTCATTCGAGTACTATGATGTCCTAATAAAAAGATGTCTGGAGACTATTTTCAATCACACACTATCAAAAATGCTTCTGTTTCAATTACAAAGCTTTTGTCCTTCTGCAAAAAAGCCATCCATGTTACATCTCAAAACGACTGAAACTGAAACAGGTAGAGGCACAGTTAATTATAGTGGGCTCACCTTTAAAAGCAGAGGCTATACAACCTCCAGGGTTTGGACGAAAAAGACTCTAATGCAACAACCTTGACCCTTGAAAGTGCTGGGTCATTTTCTTCTGTGATGAACAGTGATTGCTTTCTATCATTCTAACAATTGTCAAGCAGGCTAAAGAGTATGGCTGGCAGGTGATAGTTGTGAAATGCTTGCACTTTTAACAATGACTTCTTACCCTGTAATATAGGTCAACTGTCCAATTGAGCATCTTCTACAAGATGTTATAGGCTCTTGAAGCCATATACTACAACTGACATCAATGACTTTATTAGGGATCAAACTAGTGTATACGGGACCTAAGAACAGAGAGAACTGTTGAAGGATATAATCTTAATTCAAACAATTAAATGAGAAAGACTCTAAGATATCCAAATCTACTGTACATATGAAATATGCAGTTCTGATACCTAACTGTTGACACCAGGCAATCATGTATACATCTTAAGTACCGGACATCAAACTTCACAACTGGCCACTAATTTCATTAATAAGAATGAGAATATAGAAACCAGTCACTCTACAGATAAAAGCAAACCCTCGTTCTATACACTCAATCTAATAAAAGAACACAGATGAAACCATATCAACAGTACACAGAATTAGATGCCACCAGGTACTAAGGGATACTTGAATTTTTATCAATAAGGAAAAAACATGAACTCAGAAGTTAGACTGAATTTATCAACCATATTTATCCTTTCTGAACTAACCAGAAATAGCTTATTCAACGTATAGTCTAAAATTTTGCATTTTGCTGGAATAAATCAGAGATACAGATGCCCACAGTATAAACATATTCTAAAAATTAAAACAGTGCAGTTTACTGTGTTCTCTGTTGTGGTTTAAAATCATATTCCAGAGAATTAACAGTTCACATATACAATTTTAGTATTGTGCTGTACTAGTAGTCATATCTACGCACACAAACACACACACTCCCCCCTTTATTTTCAGTAACACACAATGCTTAGTTAAAAGCTATTTCTGGCACTTCATGCAGAAATTGCAAGCATCCTTCAAAGCTTACTTTTAAAAAATCTGGCAATGAAGTATGCTTATGTTTTTTCATAATGAAATACCCCAAATTGTACTGAATTAAGACAACTATTGTTTTTCTACTTCTAGGGAATAAAAGTGGAGGACAATTTATTAAAGCACAGGAGGAACTCCTGAACACTGGAAGGTCACAGCCTGTGTGCTGAGCTGCTAAGCAAAAACATCTATGATGTTTCAGAGCTGCCATTTTTCTTCCTTGACAAAGACTCCATCTGCCACAGAGCCATTTACAGCCTCAGAGTCAGAATATCAAATGATTTCCAACCATTCTGCAAGTCTGCTTTCACCTTGACATCACCTCTGTAATAGGCCTAAAACAGATGATTCATATAACCCTTCTACAAGCTCTAAGGCCATGCTTTATTCAACTGATATGCATTTATGCTGTGCTCTAACATACCATATCTTCCTTTGTGCAAGAATATTAAAACTCCAAATTCTACATCCTTTTCATTGCTGGGTTTGTTTAAAATTAATTACCTTTGCAAAAACCTAAAAAGAAAACCTTTCAAATATTGATGAAACATGTGAAAACAGTTGGAAAACACCTGATCATTTGAAAATCTGTATTTACATAACGTGCATGCACACAATGTCAATATTTTTTTTCTTTTCCAAATAAACAAAACATGCCTAGTAAGATCCTTATTACAGACTACCAAGCAAAATAAACTATCACAGCTTCGCTGAAGCCAACAAAACTACACTTGGCTCTGCATCTCTTGATGTATATAAAAACTGGTTTAACAAAAAAAATCCAGGTTAGAGCTGGGACAAAAAAGGAAAGAGAATCTTGCCTTACTGAATGAATACCTACAGAATAAGGTATTCTACCTTGACTAAACAATTCCTTGAGGCTACTACCTCTTTCTAATTCTACCTTCCTCCTTTAAAAATCCTAGGAGGAAAGAGACAAAAAAGAAGAAAAGGAAAATAATTAAGAACATTCTAGTTAAGACAGAATCACAAAATTGTTTAGATTGGAAGGATCTTACAGAGGTCATCTGGTCCCACCTTCTGCTCAAAGCACAGTTAACTTCAAAGTTACATCAACTTGCTCAGACCCTTGTCCAGTAAACAAGATGCAGACTTTGTAGGCTCTCTGAGCACCCAATTCAGTGTTCCATAGAACTCCAGACTGGTTTGGGTTGGAAGGGACCTTCAGAGGCCAACACCCCTGCCATGGGAAGAGGCTACGTCAGGTTGCTCCAAGACCCGTCCAACCAGACTTTGACCACTTTCAGAGATGGGGCGGCCAAGCTTCTCTGGGAAACCTGGGCCAGGGGCTCACCACCCTCATGGGCAACAATTTCTTCCTCGTATCTCATCTAAATCTCCCCTCTTCCGGTTTAAACCGGTCCCCCCTCATCCTATGGCTCCCCTCCCTGACCACGAGTCCCTCCCCAGCTCTCCTGGAGCCCCTTTAGGCACTGGAAGGGGCTCTGAGGTCTCCCCTTTTTGGCCTTCTCTTCTCCAGGCTGAACCCCCCCAACTCTCCCAGCCTGTCCTCCCAGCAGAGGCGCTCCAGCCCTCCCAGCATCTCCGGGGCCTCCTCTGGCCCCGCTCCAACAGCTCCGTCTCCTTCTGCTGGTGGGACCCCCCGAGCTGGAGGCAGCACTGCAGGGGGGTCTCCCCAGAGCAGAGCGCAGCAGAGGGGCACAATGCCCCCTCGCCCTGCTGGCCACGCTGATGGGGATGCAGCCCGGGATGTGGGCGGCCCTCTGGGCTGCCAGCATACATTGCCGGCTTCTGAAGTCTGACACCTTTCATTCTCAGAAATGTTTCCCCTTTATCTAATCAAATTTTCCCTTCACACTATTTGTGTCTTTTGTCTCTTCTCTTTTCAATGTATGCACGCAAAAAGAATCTGACTTTCCCTCTCTCTAACACCCTTTAGGCAGCTCAAGATAACCATTAGCTTCCCTGAGCCTCCTCAAGGCCAAACGACTCAAATTCTCTCACACATATCTGTATTATGTCACGCGCTCTTGATCCCTGTTCCTCTTGGTAGTCAACCACTGGACTCACTAAAGTATGTCACTGCCTTCCTCGTACTAGGGACCCCAAAATTGGGATACAGCACTGGAGATGTGGTCTCAGAAGGACCAAAGGGAATCGCTTCCCTCAGAGCGCGGCCTGCACGGCTGCTCATGCGCACCATGACGCAGTCGGCCTGTCCCGCCGCAGTGGCACCTGGCCCGGCCTGCCGCCCACTGACACCACGAGCGCCTTCCGGCTACTGCCCCCAACCGCTCCTGACAGGCAAACGCTTCTGGAAAAAACCTTTCATTCACCCACTGTTGAGATAAATCAGTAAACGTTTATGGACTACTTATGCTACAGGCAATGGACGAACAGAGCTACAAGCCAAGGCCTCGTGCCACTCACACACGGGTGAAGGAAGATGCTCATCAGTACACTACTCCCCGTCACCCAGACATTCTGTTTTCACATCAGTTTCTCACAAAACACACATCTTAGCTCTTCCACTTGTCAAGTTAAAAATAAAAGAACTCACTGTTTACTTAGTTAAGGATCCCAGTTGCCTTCTCAGTTTTGACTCTTGATTCCACTATTTCAAGTTTTCCTTATTACCACAGGATTTGCTACTTACCTTAAAATCAGAAAGGAAATTAAATAAAGCAAATGCAGTTTTGCCTAAGGATTTTTAAGACTTTAAGAACAAAATCAAGTATCAAATGATTCACAGTAATATTATGAATTCTGCTAACAGCACATAAAAGACCCCATGTACAACATGCCTCCCTCCTCGAACTTGCAGCCCTCACCCAGACCACACTTTCGGGAGCTTTCCTGCAGTGAACTGGTGAAGTCCTACTAAAAGCAGCTTTCTAGTTGAAACAGGAACACAACACTCAGATTAGCTACCAGCACAAAAGCCCCTGAAGACTTAGATTCAAACAATAAGGTTGCATCAACTTACATATGGAAAATTATCTTTTCAATAGTTGACTAGAAATGTCTTCTTAACCTAAGCATCTAAATTACAGAGCTACCGTATACTAAGACTCTGAAATTTAATTAGAAAAAAAATATTTCTCATTTCCCATAAGCGGACAAAGCTTTGTATTTAAATGCTAAGAACACTTCTTTCTACAAGAAAGCCAAAGCAAACAAAGTGAAAACTCTTATCTGATCACATGTGCTTTGAAAGATTTCTGAACTTTTAAACTTTTGAAGTAACTGTTAACAACAAAAGCAATTTTTGTACAAATGGATCGCTGCTACTGCAAAGATAAAACCAGCTGGTCCTAACAATACAGTGATACTACCAAAAATTCAATTTACATCTGAGCTCCTCCAGTTGCCATCTGTACAGTAAAGCTTAATAAACCACTTATTCCTCCTAACAGATGCTAATCATAGATTGACAATACATAATCAAAATCTGCTCTTTAACCCTTTCAGCAAATAACCATTATTACATCTGGTTTACAGCAGCAGCATTAAAACAGTTGGGAGTAACTCTTACAGAAGCTGTGTCAGTAGTCGGTTTGTTTTCTTGTTTTAAAACTGCCTTCCTGTTATAAAATATAACACATCAAATGTCATCTGTTAGTTTAAGAGAACACTGTAATAAAACTAAGTATTCTGCAGAGAAATACACAGTTTATTTATTCTTTCCTTGAAACTTTCAGCAATTTTGTAGTTTTACTTCCATAATTATCTAGTATGTTAATTTGGTTTCCTTGCTAAATAAATCTAAACAAGCAAGCATATACATGTACACACACAATGACCATATTTGCAGACAAATCAAATACGTACAGCAATAAACTACTTCTATTTCAATTTTTAATGAGATGATTTTCTAAAAATAACTATGCAAAAATAAGTAGAAAAAAGGCATAATTGCCTTCTGCCTTTTATTTACGCTCTGTATAATTACTGTAAGCACATAAAACTGTTAAAATCGTATTATTTTTAGTTTCATAGTCAATGTTAATTGTTGTTATTACACTGAAGTAAAGATATAATTAAATCTGCAGGTGTTACACATGTATGAAGGAACTAAATTCTCACGTTCTTTGGAGGATGGGCTGTTTTGGAAGCTTTTATATTTTTTCCTAAGCTTGCCAACTGTACATCCACCTACACTGTCAAACAAACAAACCGCTACTTTTAAAATACTATTACTATAAGCAATCAACAGCATGTTTTCATCAAATCATAGAACAGTTTGGTTTGGAAGGGACCTTAAAGACCAGCCAGTTCCACCCCTGCCCTGGGCAGGGACACCTCCCACCAGACCAGGTTGCTCCAAGCCCCGTCCAACCTGGCCTTGAACATCTCCAGGGAGGCGGCAGCCACAGCTTCTCTGGGAAACCTGGGCCAGTGCTTCACCACCCTCAAAGTAAAGAATTTCTTCCTTCTATCTCATCTAAATCTCCCCTCTTTTCCTCCTCATCCTATGACTACATGCCCTTGTAAAAAGTCCTTCCCTATCTTTCCTGTAGGCCCCCTTTAGGCACTGGAAGGGGCTCTGAGGTCTCCTCTTTTTGGCCTTCTCTTCTCCAGGCTGAACCCCCCCAACTCTCCCAGCCTGTCCTCCCAGCAGAGGGGCTCCAGCCCTCCCAGCATCTCCGGGGCCTCCTCTGGCCCTGCTCCAACAGCTCCGTGTCATTCTTGTACTGTAGGCCCCAGAATTGTTTTGGGGGAATATAAAAAAAAAAAAAAAGATTCCTTTTCCACAGCCAAATGCAGCTTCACTTGAATTCTCAGCATCCTTTTGAGTATTTGCATGATGAAAAAAGGCAAACACAGCTATATAGCTAGATGCTTAAGCTGCGTTCTAATGAGAAGAATGGGAAGAGTTGTGGGGAGGGAGCTAATGATACACTCAAATTGCCATAAAATCATAGAAATATTTTTGTTAACCCAAGTTCACCAAGTTTTTCTTCTTTATTTCCCCCTTACCTCTCTCTAGTGTGTTCCAGTTTGTTATCAATAGTTTCTCATTAGTTGCCAGTTCCCAGACTTCTTATCAAATTTCACTTACAGTTCAACAATCACATTTTTGTGCAATTTCTTTTGTTCGGAAACATAGCAGCTGACAAGCAATAAATAAAGTACATCGTTTAAAAAAAAAAAAAAAAAAGCAAGATGTTTGCCTAACTTGCATGTTTCTGCAAGTCTGCTATGTTTTTATTAAGTTTGCAAACAGGCTACTATGTACACACACTTAAGTTTCATATAAGGGAAGTGCTTTTCCTGGTAATTTGCTTCTATATTTTAGAACCAGTAATTCAAGTATACAAAATCCTTCCTGGGTCTGACAGCAAAAAAACTCAAACAGTTTTTCAGTTGCTCACCTTCATGCTCCTAGTCACCAATTCACAGTAGGCCAATGCATACTTTGTTACTCTGAAAAGAAACTGAGTAGTTTTCAAAACCTGTCAAATCATTACTTCCACTTTCTGTAAAAAGCATGATTTATGAACCCTTTAACACCTTCATCTTCTTTGCTTAAGATTTTTTTTTTTCTCTCTCCTCCACCCCCCCACCCCCCTCCCCCAAAAATGGAAAATCTTAAGCGCAGATCTCACCTACAAAGATTCTTCTGCTAACTGCAGTATTCACCAACTCTAGTATGCTTGTAATGGCAACATCTCTCATGAACACAACTTGTCATCACAATTTTGGTCAAATTCTGGGGCCTCTCTTCTTAACTTCACATTAATTCTCTCGAAAGTTTTGTTCAGCCTTCTGCTCAGCTGACCTTTTACTTTTAAATCACTTGTTCAATTACAGCCATTAATAAATTGTTTAGTTACAACCATACAGAAAATTTTTAGAAAGTATTATCTGCATAACTTGCAAGTACTGTGTCAACATTCCACGTTATTTCTGTCTCCACAGGTAAAGCGGTACTATTAGAATTCATCACCACCACCTTTTGCAACAAATAAAAAGAGCCATCATTAGGAATTAAGAGAATTTTGTATTTTGGGAGTAGAACGCAGTATCCTCCAGAAACTCTTATCTAAAATGGCAACAGAAATAAAAAATTAAAAACACACCCACCCACAACTCACAAACTACAAGGAAATATTACTTGCCATTTTTCCTAATCTTTTCAAGCTCTCCCTTGAGCAACCCATTTGTTACAACAGAACGCATACTGAAGTGCCTTTTCTTTGTTTGGATGGAAGGGTTGTTACTGCATCCTAACAAAGAAAGTATGTTCTGTAGGCTAAAGAATTGCCCATACCCACAAAAGTGTTAGAGATGACTAAGGATGTGGTTTTTCTCCTTTTTCAGAGATTTGACATTTTTCATCCCTCACAAAAGGATTAAGTAACTTATAGTTGGCCATAAACACACAAGCAGAATAAACTGGTACCCTGAGTTAGTACAATCGGCCTTAAAAAATGAGCTTGTTGAGAGAAAGCGATCTACGCCTGGCTATTATTTCCCCTGCATTTTTAGAGCTGACAGGAAAACTGATCAAAAAGCATGAATCTTTCTATAAATTCCTCCTGTTCCTCTCCAATTGCATATTTAATGGGAGAAAAGTCAATTTGACCATTTAAGAAGCATTCTTCTCCTTCTACTCAGTAAAGCACTTTTTTGTTCAGTATTCACCCTAACAGTTCCACAGAGTAACACAGGTCAGCTGCAGCCAGCTCGCAGCTCTCTTTCCATGGTTACAGGTCCAGGGAAAACTGCCCCTCAAAGCAAGATCTAGACTTGTTTGTGGATAGTAACTCCCAAAACATGAGGGAGGAGCCCTCATAACTTGAGTGTGCAGAAAAGTCAGAGAGAAATTTTCACATGAGCAATGGTTGTTTTCATATTTCTATGTATCTTTGTTCTCAATAGGATTGCATCTCCTTCCCGAGGAAAAGATCTAATTTCATTTTTTTTAACAAGATTTTACAAGTCAGAAAGATATCAGGTTTAGCTTTTTTAAGCCCATACAAGTAATGTTTAAAACTAACTAGATACTACATCCCACTACCCCCTGCAAAACTGGAAGCTTCTTCTAGGAAGCGTCAACATCTTTCTTCAGACACAGGGAGGCTGGGAAGGCTGCAGCCTATCAGTTTCTGTACATCCCAGAAAAAAATGTTACCTCATTAACAAAAAACCAACAGCGTTCAGCTTTTATAAGAAAGCTTTGTCACTGGAACTGGCTCACCCTACAGAAGCTGACAGTATACCACTGTATAACAGAAAGTTTCACAATGGCTGACACCTGTAGTAAACTCTAAATCCTAGATACAGTCTTCCTATTTTTGTCTATTATTGCAAATTACTTACAGATTTCCCTCCTTCTGCTTTTTTTTTTTTTTTTAAATTGGCTCAGATTGCTGCTCCTCACTTCGAAATAGCAGGCTATCTTACCTTTGGCCCTTACCCGCTCTCACACCACTGCCTGTCAAGCAATATGTTCACCCGAAAACTGTGCTTTTGACCTTTAATTCACTTGATTCCTCCTATTTAATAGATCTGCTCTCTCCATATGAACCTAGTTGTTCTTTCAATTCAGCACGCGTTGGTGGTCTTACCATTCCCATAAATACTGTATTAAGTCACATGTGGTTTTGACAGCCTCTCTTTCCACGTTGTACAGAAAGCGTGCAACTGTACACTTGAAGAAGTACTTCTCAAATCCGAGCCTTTTAAATTCAATCTTAATCAGCGTGCAAAAATGATTGACTTAGCCTTTTTTTTTTTTTCTATTGTCAATGCAATTTTTATCTTTACTGACTGTAAAGTTACCTCTGGGATGAGGGCACAAAGGTCACTACCGAAACATAAGACTCCACTGTATCACACCATATCGTGTCTGGGATCTAAACAAGGCTCTGGTTAACCAACATATCTTACCACAGAACATAAACTCACAATACGTCCTTACAAATTTAAGCATGTTATTTGCTATTTTCAGGCTATACTATCACAAGTGTACGAAGAATTGATGGTTAATATGAGGAGCACCAAAATAATAAACTTGAAAAATCCTTTCAAATCTATTTCAGATTGTCTTCTCTTTATGTACCTGACAGACAATAAGTCCAACAAAAGTTAAAAAGCATGACTGAAAGTTGCATCTGTGAGCTAAGCAAAGCCAGTCACACTTTCTTTTTAAATCTCTTCTAGTTTTACTCCTAACTTTGTCTAAAGCAAAGTACCGGAGTAGGACACAAACACTTTTTTTTCTTTAGTTATCTTGAAAAAAAACAAGCAAACTGCTGTGAATGCAAAATTCTTAATTTCCTAATAGTCTGGTAAACTATCTATTAATAAAACAAGATAATTCATGCTCATCATGTAGCAAAATGACACACATTCTCTGACTGTTTAAAATACTTTTCAAAGTTGCTAAAACAGATTTTGGAATGAAAACTCTCAGCACAATCTCTCAATTCATTTTACATATTCCCTAAACTATGTATCGTCAGACGTGAAAACTACTAAACGTATACTGAAAAAGTGCAACACACTAAAATTACATTCTATCATATTTACATTTCAAGCCTACACACAAAGAAATCCAGAAAGAATCATAACAGTGTTGTTATGGACATTTGTTGTTAAAGACCTACTCAATTAGGGGGGTTGGACTAGATGATCTCCAGAGGTCCCTTCCAACCCTGACCATTCTGTGAGTCTGTGATTAGTTAAGTCTGAAGTCACAAAAGTAATCGCTCATGTGGACTAAGAATCTAAAAGTCTTAGTTATGCCTGTGCTCAATGTGTTGCTGAAATCAGGACCTGGATGCGGAATTCAGCACTAAACCATGCAGTACACAATGTTTTCCCTTTCCCTATATGATTCACACTTCTCAGATAACTATCGGCATGCTTACTGCTGTGGTTACTTACTGTGATGAATGTCGTCAGTTCTGTGACATTGCTATTCTGCAACCTGCAAACAGGAAACAATTGATGATCAGCTGAGTCATCCTTTCATCAAGTAACTTTTACAAGGACAAAGAAAGGCACATCAAAGAGAACAGTAAAATTTCTTAAAAAAAAAACAAAACAAAACCCACACACCCACGTCTGTGAAGTATTTCCAGTGTACTGAGGACACTTTGTTTCCCACAGCCAGATACAGAACCATTAAAACAAGAATCATTTAAGCTAAATGTTATGTAATCACACTCTTTTTGTTTGCAACCAGCTGTTTAAATACACATACCCGTTTTACCCTCACCAAATTGTGAATGATGCAGTACAACGTGTTCCCCTTTGATGTACGCAGTAAGTCAAAGGAATCTTTCTGTTAAAATGCAAAAAGAACTCTAGCCTCGCAGAAATCAATGGGAATTTTCAATTTTGTTTACATGGAACCAGAGTTTCAGTCCATTACTGATGCTCGCTCTCTCTAGCACAAGGATTTCAAATCCTCTTCATGCTATGAGAATTCAGAAGCATCTCTATGTCAATAGAAAATCCACACATATTTCACTGAAAATTTAAAACTAAAAATATTTTTTAACACTCCTTTGGATTGTTTTCTTCCCAGTTGTTTTTTTTTTTCCCCTGGGTAGATCAAGTTTTTCTAAACACATAAGTCATATACACTGTATAGGAAATAGAAAACAGCGTAACAGATGCAACGTTTGGAATACAACCATTTCAGGAAAATGTTACTTGCTACAGTAGTAGGAATCAGGTTTTGTTGGGATTTTCTAATGACTTTTTTTTCACTGAAGACTAGTAAAGAGTCAGTGAAATCTTACAGTTCAATCCTTTAAAAATATCTTCTCTAGCATTAAACATATACTTTCTACATAACGCTTGTAGATGCTCTCTTCAGCTACACTGATAGAAAATTTTAACTGAGCAAATATGTGTAATTGCCTAATATCAAAAAACGCTAGGTTAAAATGGTATTTCAGGGTGGAGGGGGTTGTGGTTTGGGACTTCTATTTTACACTGAACGTTTTTTTTAAAAAAAACAAATGTGTAGAAAAACTGACATTTTTACTCTAGAATTTTTTCTACAGCACCACACTGATGGGAGGATAAAGCTGGCCTATCTCACAGAGGCACAGTCAAGACATACTAATAAATTTACACAAACAAAACTTCAGCCATACACATGAGCAAGAACTTCTTTTACAGAGTTAGGTAAGCTAAGTAATAATTTAAATCTAAGTAGATAATTAGGTCACAACAGCCATAATTTTTTAAATTTAATTTTAAATTACAATCTGCAAACGTGTGGGCATTAATACCAACAGCTACTTTTTTGTTTGTTATGGCCACTACTGTCAAACTACACTCCCTGCCTGCCAGGAAAACAATAGGTATTTTTCTCCCTTGTCACAGGACAGCCAGGAACAAATCATTCCTCATAATGATCAGTGGCAACATCATCAACCTATACAGGAAAGGAATCGCATTTGTTCTTCCAAGGAGAATCAAAACATCACTGTTTCCCTTCTCTACCTTACTGCCATGCTTTGAAAACACCAAAAAAAAAAACAAGCTAAGAGACCAGAAACAAGACAGAGAGAAGTGATGGAAGGAGATATGACACAGTAACCACACCATTTAAAAAGTGGGAGCAAAGCATTTGAGAGAGGAAAAGCTTAAGAAAGTATGTGTTTCACTACTCTCCCAACCATCCTGCTGGTTGACTAGAACCCTGTAACGTCCTTCAGAAAGTAGAAAAGAAAGTCGTATTTCTTCTTCTAAGTTGGAAACATGGTATTTCCAGTATTAGCTGAAGCTCAAGTACTTGCTGCCTGTTTTAATTTTGCATATACGTTCTGACTACATCTATAGCTGTGGCAATGCTAAGTTTTGGTTTTGGTATCAGTCCTGATGGCACTGAATAGCCCACCAAAACCTGAGCCTTGGCAAAAATGTCAGAGGTTCAACAGAGTCAAGGATGGTCAAAGCAGCTCTTGATGTTCCAGCTTGCATTTGCAAGAAATAATACCTAACTGCCCCCCGGGCAGGCAGAGCACACCGCACACTCACTGCATCCTCAGCCCTGAACACTCTCCCATGAGAAGGAAAAGTTTCTCTATAGAAAAGTTACCCAGATCCCTAAGGATTGAACCGCATCAGAAAATAGCCTACTTGGCTCCCCATGGTAATAACGTTTCCAAAGGAGAAGAAAAGACTGGGAGGAAATCTGAAGTAGTAGATTCAGCCTGATGCTCTCTGACAATCTGTTGCTTTGACACATCTGCACCAGCTGCTGCCGTCTCCCTCTACACTTTGTCTGCTCTGACTGGATGGAAGGACATAAACCAAGGAGTGAGGGGCTTTCCTCATCTCTTCTCTATCCTTAGTACATCAAAAGGCTCACTATATGGAAAATCCTCTACACTTCTACTAGAAACGCAAAAAACTGTAAACAAAGAAGTTCCTGCAAGAAATTGGAAAAGGTACTTAAGAAACTGAAATACAAAAGACGACATGACTGCAAGCAAAAACAGATAACAGTTTTAAAAACAGGCTTTACTATGGCTCAAATTCTTCAAAGTCTGCATATGTTAGGAATTATTCCCAAAGCAAAAAAATTCAACATTAGCCATGCGCATAAGCGAAATCACTTCGTACTGTCTGGAGCTATCTCACAGCTTCATACCGTACAAATTGCTTCAGATAGTAATGGAAAATATATTTCAACAAAGTACATTCTTATTTTCTAAACTTTCTTTGACTAAATACCTACTAAAGTCAGTCTTTAATCTCAAACGGTACAACGAACACTTCAGTCCACCTTCAAAACTCATAGAAGACCTCAAGATGTGCTGCCTGTGTTAAGTGTTCAGCCTTCTATACTCTGATACTCATGTCATTAGAGGTCCCGTTCTACGCCGATTCCTACTTTGCACACCTGCACACTTACGTGAGCTACAGGCCAGTACCTCTCTGTAGGCAAAAAAGGCATGAAGTTGACTGCACCCGAGGGAAGAGGCGGGTAGGAGGTTGTCAAATCTAAGCTTGGAAAAGGGTGACAGAACACAAAATGAGTTGGAGATAGACGAGCAGGTGTCAGGAAATGTCTGGGAGATGTGGGGATGAAAAACCAGGAGAGGAAGGCACCAGAAAACAAGCAACTGTGCAATCCACCAGCAGGTGCTGGGGTACGCAAATAGGGGTGTTTCTTCATCCTTTCTTGAATCACTGAACAGAAATATAGGAGCGTAGCTGTCCTTTAAAATATCATATGGTATTGTGGAAATCACCCAGCACGAGCATATGAGTATCACATACTTTCATTAGGAAAAATAAAAAGTCTATATTCAGCGGAAAATTTTAGTAGTACATTCACTATCACAGGTAATAAAACGAGCACTAGTGTTGAATTAATCTAATGCAGTGGTCAAATGTTCTTCCTCCCAAACAGTGTCAACTGCACATAGCCACGATTTTAGTGAAGGCCCAAATCCAAGAATTTTACAGACTGAGAAAGTAAATCTGGCCAGATGGATACACACAAACTTACCTACTATCCTTTGATAAGCCACAACTAACTTCAGCTGGACAATTTTGTGTAACACACACTTAACTGACAAATGTCCTGTGTATCTAATACTCTCCGAGGAGGAGAAGTGCATCTTGATGCAACTGCTGTAAACCTGAGCAAATAAATTCAATTTTTAAGAACAAAAATAGAGTTGTCTATTATATTTACCTAAGAACAAATATAACTTCCCGTTTCTTACTCAAGTAAACAAACCAATGCAAATATAACGCAACATGCCGAAAATGCATCAAACACTGTCCTGGTTCCTTCTCCCATATGCTATAGATATTTACAATAAACAAATTACAAGTTCATCGAAGACCAGAGTCCATCCTTCATCAATAAAGAAAAGCGCATTTAATGCACTGAAGTTGTTTATTCTCTTTCCAAAGACTAAAGGTTTCGTTGTTTGGAGTTTTGTTCACTTGCTGCAGAAAGCTACCTCAATACATTAGTAACACTCGCCACAGTCAGTAAATAAATGGTCCAAGACCTCGAAAATAGGAATAGCAATTATTTTCTCCTTGAAAGGGAGAAGAAACTTACACATTGAAGATGTCCCTCCCACCATATCCCACCTTTTCCAGCATCAAAGAAATACTACAAGCTCAGGTGTTAGAAGGGATTGGAATTTGGCTAGAGAATTTTTCTTAAAGACAAAGCATTTTTATATAGACGTAGTTAACATTACCAAGTATTCACTTTATTCTTAAAGTAACTCCATAAATTTGGAAAAAAAAAAACAAAAAAACAAAAAAAAAACCAAAAAACCAATCAAGACGGGCACCAATCAAAAACTCAAAGTCCCAGGATCTAAGTGTAATTTAGGCTTTAAGTAGCAGTTGGTGTAAAATAATTTTTTGGTCAAGATTCCAAGACCTAATTGAATGTTTGTATATCATAAGCAAACACAGGAAGAAGTGGTGGAGAAAAGGTAGAGGACTTTAACATCACAAAGAACGTTAATAAGACAATGTAAGAAATGCACATAGTGGAGGGCACCATGAAACCCACACAGTCTGTACCCTATAAGCTTAAACTGGGCTATCATAAACCCAATGTTCAGGCTGCTTTGTATAAAATTTAATTGTAGCAAGACATCTAACTCATAAAATCGAGGGTAAAAAGGAAACAGATCCACCACACCACTTGATAGATTCTCAGAGGCAAGAGACTCTCCTCTAGACAGGGTATACCCACACTATGATCCCCGCTATGACTGTTTAACTAGTTTCCAGCCAAGGTTAAGCTAAGTTACACTAAGCTAAACAACGCGACTATCTTCTTAAAGGACACAACACAGTGCAGCTGATGTCCAAGTATTTACTGCCTTTCCCGTCAGCGTGCGAGCAGCGGTGTCCTCCTGCCCCGTTAGCAACTCACACATTGGCCAGTCCGCAGCGGGCTGGGGATGCTGCCCGAGCCACGCAAACCCATCAGCTCCCCACAGTCTTGGACAAGTTTCCAGGAACCAGATTCTACATCTTCCAAAATTATTCCCTTACCCGTTTAAAAATTTTAACTGACAGTACTTCAGTTTAAAATACTCCTTTTCTCCTTCTCGTCCCACTGCTTCTGGTTGCAACCCCTTCTAAACAAGCCCTCTACCTTGACACTACCAAAATCAGTCCCACTGTTGGTCAGGTGTGGAGGAGTTCGGCGATACGACTGGTGACCAGCCAGCAGTAACAGAGAGCGAGGTGCACAGCAGCAGAGCGCCCTGCAGCCTGTGCCCACTCACACCAACATCCCCCGTCCGCCTGCGCCGCCGGTACTGGGTACCGGCCAGCGCAGAGCAGGGGCAGTGTGCGGCCACAGCACTGCTCCCTAAGCAGCATCCCAGCACAACACCGAAGTGGGAACGACAGAAAACCCTACCAATTAATGCAAGCAGTACTGACTCTAAATTCTTCTAAACTTCTATTAAGAAAAGCCAGAATTGTGATCATCACAACCACAATGGATTAGATGGCCCAAATAAAGACAAGTATTCAGGTAGCGGTAACAGCACACCCTTTTGGTAGCGGTGAGGTTTCGTCACCTCAGCACCTCACAGCTGCCTGTCGCACGTTTCTACCATCCGCTTTACAGCGTAGTGACGGGCCCAACACGACCACCAGCATGTACCAGCGAACAACGAGAAGGCATACCCACCGCAGCAAACGTGACCGCCTGCTACTGCCCCGGAGCCCAGCCTCACGTTTGCTTTATTCAAAACTGGATTTGCACTAACCGGCCTTGTACGGGTTTGCACTACAGGTATAAAATTAACACATACAATCTTTCTTTAGAAGCAAGCTCAAGGAAGAATCCCCATTTCTACATTTACTGAAGGCTTTAAGAACAAACTGTAAAAGAAAAAAAAAAAAAGACCCCAATATAAATCATTATTTACAAAAAGAACCAACTTCTATTTACAGGGCAAAACTCAATGAAACATGATTAAGGTAAGTGACTGTGAGGTTTGAAAAATCACACTATTTGCTGCAGATATGTATATACCAAGACTGAAGCTTTAAAATTTTGAAACTAAAACCAAAGAAAGCATCTACTTTTACAGATTCTATGTTCCTTATGTATTTCAGTATTTTTCTTCTCCCTGATTAAAAGCATGCAGACTGGTTTTGCCCCAGCATCCAAAGTACTGCGTAAACAGGTGCCTTAGCTACACAAATACGGAAAACTCAACAAGGAAGATATGTTTTGGCATGAACTTAAGGAAGTTACACAAAACAAACTTCTCTGTCCAATAAAAAAAAAAATAGCAAAAAGGACCAAAGAATATTGTTACAGACTAAATATTATCTTCCTTGACACAACTGCGCATACACACAAACAGGGAAAGCTCAGGATTTATCATTTAATTGTGCAATAACACAAGTCCTTGCAACTAGTTTCTTCTCCCTTTTAGTACTCACAGTTATTCCACCAAAGCCCAACAGAAAAGCATTTTATTGTGATTTTTTTTTAGATTTGTTTTTAGAACTGATTATTACAAAGCGTAAAACAAAGTATCCTTAAACGCCAACAAAATCCTAATGCAATTTGAGAATAAGAGGCCAGAAACAGCCTATTTTCCACACTCAACGGAGACAGATGGAAGATGAATATTTAAAAGAAAAGAAAATGTAGAGTGTCTGGAAAAGGAGATTGTAAACTTCCTTTTGTGTTTGTATTTCCCGGTATCAGCCCAGCACAGGCAAAGCGTCTCATGGCTGCACTGCACACACAGACACACCGGTGTAATAATTGCTTCTCACTGCACAAATGGGACAGTTAATGCGGACAGGAGAGACAGTCATTTTTTATCTTCAAACTTCATTATCAACTGTGAAACGTTAATGTAATCTAATCTTTTTTTCCCTGAATACTTCCTTATTGTTTACAAAGTAAAGAAAAAGGAAGTTTCCTGTGCTTTTAGCATCAGCATATAAATGGAGCTAATTGAGGTTTGACTTAAGTGGGAAGACAGGGTGGGGTGAATTCCCACCTTTGTTACTGTTATCACTTTGCAAGGCGTTTTTTTAAGTAAGACTAGAATAACTGGTTTACCTTCTGGCAATGGCATCTTCTCAATTAAATCAAAACTTAGAATCTGAAAGCACCGCAGAATGCAGCAAAAACTGCACCATTTTCATAAAGCTGTGAGGCAAGACGTTTTCTTTCTTGACTGCAGTTTGCTTCTTTCTCCAGTGCAAACATAGTACAAAAGATATGCCTGTCTCTTACAAATTTACTTGGTGCCCTTTTTAATTATATTGCAAACAAAGGTTGAAAGAACGTGAGTTTTCAAGTTACATTCTTCCTGGTTTTCATTAGTAATTCAGGACTTGTCTGCTCTGGAAGTTTACTGCGACAGAAGACCTAACATAGTTATGGCATTATAAAAGACTGAAAAAGTGAGATTAGGGAAACTTTGACAAACTGTTTCATACCTCTGTTAACATTTGTAACTAGTGTTTCTTAAAAGCCCGACAGAGAGAACATTTGATAAAATGGGGGCACTTGTTCCCTAAAATTTACCTAAATACGTGAAAAATGAAGCAAGTTCCTCTATGCAAGGCAAGGTATGACATTACTGACACTTTCAAAAGTCTTAGCAGAAAAGTCATTAATACGTGACAATCTGCTTCGTGGAAAACCCTTCTACCGGAATAGCTGAAAGGAAGAGGAAAGAGAAGTCACGGCCCTAAAATACATTTTTAGGAAAGTAAGCTGATTAAAAAAACCCACACCTATTTTTAGAAATATTTTTAAAAGGCTTTTATCTCCTTTGACGAAATAATGTGGAGAACCAATAATTCAAAATATGAATTTAGAACAAAAGATTGACCAAAAAGATTTCCACTGTGACAGTTACCAATATAAGCTTTGCGCAAATATATGATAGAGTTTCAGAAAAATTTTAAACTGCCAAGGCAAAATCATGCCTTACGATTTTTGAAGCTGCTAATTCAACAAGAGTTCAGCATTTCAGCAGCAGATTTCAGCAATGTGCATATTAGTGCTAGCAAGGACTGGGCGTCAGTCAGTATGAGGAATATTTAAGTACTAGAAACCAAATGCTTTCCCTAAGAGTTTGGGTTCTGGGTTTAACTTCTTTTAAAAGGTTTACGTAGTTGGGTTTTGCCTGCTTGCAATTCTTCCCCCGCCCCCTTCTATAAACCAGTGTACTAATATTCCAAAGAACACATGACTGAAAAAGACTTCCTTGGTCAAACCTACGTCCTTCCAATCCCATATCATGCAATCCTTCTCATAATGGATCAAACACCTCTTAAAATTTGGCTTCCTTCTCCCATTTTCACATTCCTCAGGTTTTCAGCCCAGAATTTCTCCTTACCAGCTTACCATTTGTTTGAATCCTACAATTTTTGTATTCTTGACACTGTTTTTCTTGAAGTTTGTGGCAAGACTACACAAGCTCTCAGTTTCCAATTTTGTTAAACTAAACCAGTTTAAGTTCTTTCAAATCCTTCTGTAAGTCTCCAAATTACCCTCCTAGTGTATGTTCTTCTCGCCTATTTTAGTTTCAAGTTTCTTGAACACGAGTAATCCTTCTGGAACAAAACAGAAACACACTGTATTCCAGACAAGGCCTTATCAGGACATTCCCCATCCAACAGTGACGTAAGAGAATCATCAGAGTCACTGCACAAAAATCACTGCCATCAGGAGAGGGCAGGTTCATCCCAGCGGACGGCTCTCGATGGGCCAATGAAGGTACAGCAGAGACACGCTCATCGGCTGCCATGGTCAACTGTGTGTCCTTCAGCCCGCCATAGCTCCTGCTGCGCCTTCCAGACAGGGACCAGGCTGGGGGGGATGGGTGTGGAAAAAAACTGTCTTCAATATTACCAAGTTGCACTGGGTCTCTTAATTTTAGTGTAAGACCAAAAATGTCTTTAAGATCTTGCTTCTTCCACTCGTTTGCAATTGTGCAGTCCTCATTTCATTAAGTATTTGAAAGGTGAAAAACAAACATAACTTCTATTCCCCCAAAATGCCCCATTTTCTCACTCACACTATTACTTTATCAGTGCTCAAAGAACTAAGCATTCTTCACCTACATTAGGCAAAATTCTAGAAGCGGCAGGAAATGAAGGCCTTCACCCACATCTTAACTTTGTAAAGACAGACTGAAGGTAAGAAATGTTAATTCAGTTTCACTGTACTAAGAAAGAATCTTTTGAGCCGCAGAAAATGGGAGTTTGTGACATTTTTATGACAGTTTTCCTAAACTCGGGAAGCCACATTTTTATCGTGAGTATGCTAGCACTTCTCTAGGGAAGCAGAAGCCACACAAACCCTTTGATCAACCGCAGCCCTGCTCTCTCCCGTGGGCAGACTGTACCTCTGCTGTAGAGAGAAGACGGGTCAGCCAGCAGCACACAGGAACTATGAACTGACCCCAAAATGCAAGACTAAGGCTTCTAGCCCACAGTTCCTCTTCATTCTTTTATTCAAGTAATTTGATCTCTGCACCTAGAGACCTCTCCTATGCCATTCTCTGGGTATAGAGATCCACTTAGGTAGAACCATAGAACCGTCTGGGTGGGGAAGACCTTTCAGATCATCAAGTCCAACCGTAAACTTAACACTGCCATGTCCACCATTAAACTGTGTCCCTAAAGTGCCATGTCTTTTAAATCCCTCCAGGGATGGCGACTCCACCACTGCCTTCACAGCCTGTTCCAACGCCTGATCACCCTTTCAGTGAAAATATTTTTCCAAATATCCAATCTAAACCTCCCCTGGCGCAAGACAGTCTGATCATGATCAAGTAAACACCTTCTAGACACAGCCCTATTGTTCTCTGAATTGTCATCATCCTCCTAAATCTTCATTAAATTAAACTCACTTTTTTGCCCATTTTCAAATATTTAAAAAATATTATTAATTCTCATACTAGAACAATTACACATAATCTGATTTCCAAATGCTGAAAATCTCTATATACACTATGCAAAGAACAAAAAGGGTCCTCCTTTGTGCTTATTTCTCTTTCAGCGTAACAGGCCACAAAAGCTTAACTACAGATCAGAGACTTTATTTAGTTCAGTAGTATTAAAAAAAGAATTCAACTTCTAAGTCCTTTTTGTGTTTTTTTTCAGGTAAAATGTGTCTGCAAAACATGCCAGTTTTGTAGCATCATTATCCTCTCACTGAAACAGAACTCAAGCTAAAAAGTGAAAAAGTTCAGAAAGCTGAGATATGGGTTTTGTTCACATTGTTGACCATTTTGCACAACCTGACAAGGTGAGAATTCTGCACTCCACTACGCAAAAAAAAAAAAAAAAATCCCTTTGGAAGAAACAAAAGCTGTGTGGATTGTCAAAACTCTGTCAACACATCAGACACTGTTCGGCCATGAACCCTTCCACATCAGGATCCTTCACTGTTATGATGGATGAGAGCAATGATGTCAGCAATGACAAGAAGGTCTACATCATGATTAGGTTATTTTGAGCAAGATTCAAGACTTGTGAAAAAGTGATCTTTTGGCAAAGCTTGTCTAAAAGTGCTGAAAGGTTTTTGCATCACTTAATTAGTTTTCATCGACTCCCACATTCTACAGACACGACAAAATTTTTCTCTGACTCAGCAGTTAGAGGGATCAGTAACCACTGGAAAGTGTCGGCCGTTCTATGCAACCTCCCCTGTGTGTCACTTCCGTACATTTCACAAACAAGAATGATGTCAAGGCCATTCTCTAACAAGTGGGGACATGTTGATTAACAACTCCACCACGCCAGTGTAAACTGACAGTAAAAATACAATGCTGTTCCTCTTCCTGCCATCGTCATTAGTGGAAGATGAAAGAAAAATGGGAGAAGAATTAAGTTTTTCCTTCTAGTGAAGGAAGCACCATTTCATCCTTTAACATCTATTTTGAGCTGAACAACACGAGAAAGTGAGTATTACTGCATTAGGAGGGACTTTATCATCCTCCTCTGTTTAAAGATTGACCACCGCCCTGAGACTGCTAGTTGGCTCTACAATGTTGTACGCTCCAGCAAAGAGGATGGAGCATTCATATAGCTGCTAAAGGAGACAGTAATTGTTTTGCATATTGCCCCATTAGGCACAAACCCCAGTCACAACCAAAACTTCACTGCATTTTGCATGATTCAGGGAAACGTGCACAGTATTAGAAAAGCAGTAATCATACAGACACAAACATAGCTAGGGAAGAGCGAGAAAACAAGGATGAAAGAGCCAGTCAAGAGAAGAAAATGAGAAAAAAGCAAACCTATGAGAAAGGGGGGAAGGCTGGTTTTGTTTGTTTGTTTGTTTTTAATGAATACATTAGATTACTTAACTGAAAAACAAAAACACAATGCAAGTGAAAAGGGGGAAAAAGCATACAGGAATGAAGTGACAATTCTTTGCATTATAGTTATTAGAACTGTGAACACAAATAGTTTGAAGTTCTTTTAATTTTTGCAAATTCTCACTGCTGACATCAGTACCTTTATTAGGCATGTGTTTACTATGACAGTCAGCACAAAGTTGAGACACCATATATAAAAGGTAGGCAAGTCACTTTTATTAAGTCTCCCAGCACAGAAAAGTGTGAAATATAGATTTGGTTCCCAATTAAATTATCACAAGTACACAAGCAAATACCAACAGTCCTATTCTGAAAACTGTAACAAGAAGCTACTTCTTTTCATGTAAAATCCTTATACCCAGGTCCTTAACAAAAAGTAGATTGATCTCTAAAATTTGAAATTTAGGCTCCCTCTGATGTGACAGAAACAGCCTGTATCTTCCCCAATACAAGCAATTACCAGCTGCAAGATAAAGCAGTTTAACCAAATGAAATTGGAAATTAATTGGTTACCAAGTATAGCTACATTTAGGCATCCTTTGCATCAGACCTTGTCTCTCTGTATTTTCACATCAATGACTAAAACATTGCCCTGACTGTTAGCAAAACCAATTAATCCAACTTGTAAATACAAAAAAAAAAATATATATATATATCTCTCTCCTAAAAATTAACCAGACAGGGAAATAAAGAGAAATTCTTATATTTATGGTTTCCTGAAACACTAACAAATATGTGTCTCATGGAATCATACACAGAATCATAGAATGGTATGGGTTGGAAGGGACCTTGAAGACCATGTAGTTCCACCCCCTGCCCTGGGCAGGGACACCCCCCACCAGCCCAGGTTGCTCCAAGCCCCGTCCAACCTGGCCTTGAACACCTCCAGGGATGGGGCAGCCACAGCTTCTCAGGGCAACCTGCCCCAGGGGATCACCACCCGCACAGTGAAAAATTTCTTCCTGATATCTCATCTAAATCTACCCTGTCAATCACCTGCCAATTTAAAGCCTGAGATATCGTGGGAGAAAAAGACCACCCACATTGTGTGACACTGAAGAGTTAATTTACACCTAATGCAGAAGTAGTATTTTTGAGGCAGAAACAGTTACTTTTTACTTGTTCTCTTGACATGTGACACACATTAAAAAAAAATGTATCATTTTTCAGATTAAATACACAAGAAACTACACAACCTGAAGCTGGTAGGACATAACATATTTTCATAAAACTGATGCCACAAATAGAAGTTTTGGGGAAAAAAAAAATCCTGTGCAATGTAATTGAAAGCTTATTTGGCAGAGGACTACTGGAAGCACTTCCAGAAAAAAAAAAAAATTATATAATGCTAAGATCATACTATTTACTATATATCGGTACATAAATTTATAGGCACATCAGAAAAAACAAGAATAAATTTAACAACAGCATTCTAGAAATGGAAACAGTTTTTACCTACAAATATATATTAAGGAATAACAATAATCTCTTATAACTCTTATTCACTCTTGCCCAAGACAACATTATCTTCCTTAGGCGCTGGAATATTCTGCTCACAGGGGCCAGGAGCTCCCACCCATCCACAAACCAGGTCAGTTAATGCATCGTTCAGACACACGCACCCCCAGACCCTTCCAGAGGGCAAACATCTACAGCCCACGGCTCCTGCTGCTTCTGCCAAGGTAACAACGATAGGCTCCTGCACCCACAGCTGTCACACAAAACAGATCAGAGCAACGCTTATTTTACGGATCACATAGTTCTTAGGAATATCACATTCCCTCTTCTGTATTTCACAACGTATATTCTTCAATTCTCTCCTTGAGAAGCACGCAGCCTGCTGCTTGTACGCTACGACAGACGAAGCACGTATTAAAGTCTGAGTTACACAGCCTTCCTTGGGAGATGCCATTAACAAACAACGAGTAACAGAAGACAAATAGCAGCAATATGTAAGAAAAAGGTATCAGGATATGAAGAAGGTGTGATAATAAAATACCCCATTTGGGATTCAAATATTGCATCTCCATTCTTGTTTAATAGTGTTTAGTAAAATATTTGATTTAAATTAAAAATCTTGTAGTAAACTTTACTGGCTTACACAGAATTATAGAATTGTTTAGGTTGGAAAAGACCTTCCACCACATTTAGACTGGAACACTGCTCTTATTAGTCACAGTGACAATCACAAAACAACGGATCAGACTGTATGGTTCCTAGTTATATGTGTAGTGAAGGCAGCATTACTTTTCGAATCAACCAACAAAAGATGTAAAAATGGGTTTTGTTATTATGGACAGATATTTTTAAGTGTTTGTTTAGTTTCTGAAGTTTACTACGTTACCAAAAAAAGTCACTGACATTGGTAAGCTAACTTCAGTGTTTCCCTTTGTTCTTTGCCATACTAATTTTCCTCATTTTCAAAATCAGGGTATGTTTACATATTATCCCTTATGTCTTCATATTTGCAGAAATGGAGGACGATTGACATAAGCCATATGACAGGCATACCCAGATGATTTATCATATCACATGATAAGTACAGGTGTAAGACGTTACCTGAAAAGCAGCAGACTGGCGGGTGAAGTCTGTTCCACAGAGTTTCCAAAACACAGAACTGCTACAGAAAGTTCATTTCCCCGAAGCTAAAAGGCAAAGCAGACCCCCCAGCTGAGACCACCACGCAGAACGCTGCAATGGAGAAGTTACGTGGCTCCCTGATGGCACGCAAAATAGAGGCACCGAGAAAGCCAATAAGCAGACACAAGACAGGAGTCAGACAAGTTGGTCTTAGACGCTGCAGAAGCATTGACAGCTATGCAAAAACTACATTCCCAGTAAGAGGAAAATATTTTCTTTCTCTCAAAGAGAAAGTAAGTACTGTCTTAATTTATGCCAATAGTGTCATTTATACCATAGCTCTGTAATGCTTGGTTAAGGGAAAAAAAGCAGGTACAAGTTAAGGGAAAAAAGCAGGTAATTTTCTTATAAACTTAGTAGCAAGTTCTTCAGTTCTGTCTTTGATGGATTACTGCGTGTATCTACATCACCAAGTTCTCCCTTACCCAAAACCTGAGGGGAGAGGGAGAAGGGTTGATTTTTCTGATATTAAAATTAGCTCCTTTGTTTTTCCCTGGAAAGCGACAATTATTTCTGCTCAATTTTACCTGTGTCTAAACAAAATACACACCTTTCTTGTCTGTAGCTCCATTCTGTCAACTTACAACATTTTTATTATTCTGAGGAAAAGCAACATTAAGAACAGAAGTTTAACCTCTGATGCTCAGGTTTCACTGTACTCACTCACCCCCAGTTTACCACAAAGTCACTAAGACGACCTGTGTCCATGTTCTCTCATAACATGACATAACAACAGGACAAGAAAAGCCCTTTGGTGCTTTCCACACTTGTCAGTTTCCTTAAGGCACACTTCTGTGAAGCCCTCCTCTCACCGCACTGCGGATTAACTGTCGAAACAGGATAAACTAATATCGGAACAAGCAAAAGTCATCTTTTTAAAGATCACATTGGGTAGACTGTATTTTAATCCTCATGCATCTTACTCCAATGAAACGTAAAGACCTCAAAATTTTAGTATACGTCACTTCAAGACTGTAGCAATATTCTACTCTTCTCGTCAAAACTTGTGACTCCCCATGTGCTCCTAGTATCATTCTGACACAAAATTAGTTTAAACAATTCACCAAAACATCCTAACGTAATAAACAAGTGACACACAGAATCACGGAGTGGTTGAGATCAAAAGAGGGGTCATCTTGTCCAACCCCCTTACTCTGGACTGTGCCCAGAGGGCTCTGGAGTATCTCCAAGGGTGAAGACTCCACAACCCCCCCGGGCGACCCGTGTCAGTGCTCAGTCATCCTCACGGTGACAAAGTGTTTCCTGATGTGCAGAGGGAACCCCCCGTGTTTCTGTGTGTGCCCGTTTCTTCTCGTCCTGTCCCTGGGCACCCCTGACAAGAGCCCGTCCCCGTCCTCTCGGCACCCTCCCTGCAGGTACTCGCACACACTGGTGAGATCCCCCAGAGCCGCCTCCTCTCCAGGCTGGACACCCCCAGCTCCCTCCGCCTTTCCTCACAGCAGAGGTGCTCCAGACCCTTCAACATCTTAATGGCCATTTATTGGACTCTCTTCAGTATCTCCACCTCTCTGCCACACTGAGTAGCTCAGAGCCAGACACAGAACTATACGCTTCTGACAAACTGCACCTCTGTCCTTCAGCATGTAGCTGTATTTCAAAACAGTGAAATGGCATAAAGAACTATGGTAACAACTTATGAATTATGGTAATTCTTATGGCATAAAGAATTATGGTAACAAGTAGTTCAAAGAAGCAGAAACTGCATACAGATATTTCTCTGGAAACACTGGAAGACACAATTCCATGATATCAATGAACAAACATTGACAGTGTTGAGGCACCAAAACAATACTAGACATCACTGGAAGCTGGAAGTGTAAATCAAGCTAGCAATGTAACCTCTTACTAGTTAAAAGAAAATTGAGAATTAGATAGGAGTGACAGACTGCCAGTGTTTCCTCTATACTCCCCCTTCTCTTCTCCTATGAGCCAAGTCTTGCTGAAGTGATGATGTAAATCCTGGCCACATACAAGAAAAAAAAAAAAGAAAAAAAAAAAAGGGTGAATTATATACCCACACAAAGAGTCTAAAAATAAGGAACTAGTAGTAGTCATAAATTTTTTCCTTCAAGCCATTCAATATATATTAAGTTCATCATCCTAGCATCTTTCTAGTCCAACGGCAATGGGCTGGCAATGGGCTGGCCTCTGATGTTGATGGTAAGCAAACAACAGCATGCCTGAAGAATAACTACAGCTTTGTGTTTCAAATTATTTTCCTTCTGGTTCCATACTCTTTCTGGGCAAAACAAGCTTTCGAGTACTTTCTTCTGGTCTGTGAGTTTTCAGTTTCAGGGTAAGAACAGAGTTTTGACTCAGGTTTCTGCAAAGACGAAGGCTGACAAGATAAATTCTTAACCTGCAGAAGAAAGTTGTCTGCTCAGTGACTGAAAGAGAAAATACTGTAAAGAAAGGGCACTAAAACCTGAGTAGGAGGGACCGCTACAGGGCACAACGGGGCAAGAGGCCACAAGCTAGCTGCAGTCTGAATATATCAAGTGTCTCTTACTAGAATATCCTTGTCTTCATCTCCTAAAGGCTGGGACTTGAGCTAAGGAATTAAGACTTCCACCGCTGCTTAGCACTAATTTACCTCTGCTACTAACGAAATCCAAAGCATTTCTTACAAGAGTATAATAGAAATACTAAGCATTTTTTTAAATATTGCCCTAAGTATCAATCAATATCCAATTATCTCAGACAAAAAAAAAAGTTAAAGCAAATTATTAATAATCCACTCTGGAATAGTTTTATTAACAAACTACTGTTTATTTAGAAGTAAAGATGGTCAAGATATAGATTTGTTCTAATACTTGACACACTTGCTTAGGGTTTGTGATCTCCAGACCCCTGGTAACCAGACCCCTGACTGTTTCTTCATGGCCCACAAAAATAACCAGACAAGCAAGCAACAGGGAAGTTGAGAATTAATCATTCTGAGACCACACTCTTTAAAAGATGTGATCTCTGATTATTTCATTGGTTGCTATATGCAGAATGTTCCACCAAAAAAAAAAGCAACTTAAATGCCTTGTTTAAAAAACAAAGCGTCTCTTCAAGTCCTGTAAAAATTGTAGTCTTAGACTTTTGCTGTTCAAATTAGCTAAACTTATACTGGTGCAATGGCACCTAACTTCTGTCAGCTGAGTGAGAACATAGTGAAACCTGTTTTTCAGCAATGATGACTTCTTTTCTAACATCAGCAGAAGTTAATTATTGCCACATGCATGAACCAGTGTGATTTATATTACAATAACACAGCCATTTGTGCAGGCTTTTTAATATCTGACAAACAGGTCTGACTCTTGCTGGTCTGGTTTACAGTATGGAAGTGAATCAGGTACGATCTATTGCATCATTGAAATCCAGTCCACCATACTAAAAAAAAAAAAAATACAAACTCACAAAAAATCTCCACTCACATTATAAAATAGCTATGGCTATACTTCTTAAAACCCTATGGTTTTCATTTACATTTGACCACATAAAATGGCAAGTCCTGCTCCCATTGACGAAACCACCATCAGCTGTCCACAGGCTCACCACGCACACAGTCTATTTCACAGGACACTTAAGCACACAGACTTTGGTTCTGAAAAACCCCCGACTAAAATGAAAGCACTGGAAAACTGTGCATTATGTGCATGCATTTCATAAAGGCAAGTTTTCGTTTCACACATCAATGCAAATGTTCGTTCTCCCATGTAATACTGGAATGAGAAGATAACAACAAATTAACATGACTTGCATATCCGCAGCCTCAGTAAGAAATACTTACATGTGCACATGGGAATGACTCTAAGGTATTTTCACCAACAGAAATAATTGGATTGCTTATTGCTTGTAGTTACATATGTAAACATTGTTCCACTTATGTTACTTAAAAGTGACCAACATTTTATAATTGAAATCATACCAAATTTATCTGAAAACATAATTTTGATCCAAAAAGTAAACTTTTGTATCCAGTATCCCCATTCTATTATGTACAGAACACACATAAGAAGGTACCTTGCAAAAGCTTTTTACTACAGGTTTCCTTATGCACATCCTACTTTTGAGGTGGCAGAAAGAAATTCTCCTGTGAGCAGCGTTCTTATGACGGTCCTTTGCACTTTCCTACTGCCATAAACCATCTCCTCTCCAGGACATACAGCCCCATTGCAACAAGCCACTTGGCAAGGACAGAGATGACAGTGGCTACACTTGCTGGACAGTGCGCACACCCTGAGGAACCGGAGAACTGCTCGGGGCAGGGGTGAAGTAACACTAACGCTGCGCACCACTTTCTCAGCTGGCAGGTCTCATCTCTGCATCTTCTTCAACACCACAACTGATTTTCACAAAACTGTAGAACACCTCTGAATGTCCAGCCTACTTTCAATTATGGCTGAACACGAATGGCAAACAAGTCACCGCATGGAATGAACAGGCACACGGGCAAGCAGGTGAACAGACACCACGTGGTCATGAAACGTCACCTGTGCTGACAACAGGTACTCAAAAGGGAAAGAGCCACAAAGGAACTCCTGCGTAATTAGGAGTAACCAGAAGCACTATAAAAGCAGTTGAGTTTTATCAGAAATTATTTGCTCCATTTTATAAACAACATTTCAGTCCAATCTCTGTTTACTATAAAGTGTGTAAAGTTAATCTGCAGCTTCAAAGCTAACGAGGCTCTGGATCCATGACAATGACTAAGGATTCTCAAAAATCTACATTATGTAGAATGAGTAAAATGTCGAAAGCGTGTTTCTTTTTTTTAACTCCTGCCAGCAGCTTTTTAATTGGGATGGTATATAAAATCATTAAGAACCACAATGAGAATACTGTACATGCACGAAAGCCAAACTTTTGAGTACAAAACACTACCATATTCAAAACTACCATATTCACTGGATCAGCAGCCACATGTAATACTTTCCTTCTTTCACTGACGGTTGTATCTAGAAAAGGTAGTTATGTTTAAAGAACAAAATCAAAAATTTTAAAACATGGAATTAGCCCAGAAAAAAAAAAAAAAAACCAGCGTATATTTTTTTACAGCCTACATTCTTCTGACTGCTGCGATTCAGTGTAAGTGGGGTAAAGCATTTTTCATAGTGAAGAAAGTATCAGGTAATGAAAATAGAAGACTGTTGAAATCTGGTAAATAATTTTTGATAAGAAAAAGTGTACATTATTATGCTTTGAATAAAAAAAAAAATACTAAAAGTATTAAAAGAGAATTAATGTTACTACTGAAATCATGAAGAGCCCAGTTCGCTGATTAATCTAAGGCTGAGATTCTGCAAAACCATTTTACATGCTTAGCTCCTTTGAGTGTCAGTAGGTCAATGCCTGTTTATGAATACAGGCACACACACAAATCTATTCAGGATTAAGATGTATTGACTTAATCTAACTGAATCTGAGTCATGATACGTGCCTTACATCTAATGGTAAACTTGTACAGTGGGGTCAGTCATCTGAGATCTATATACTGCGTAAGTTTTCTTCTAGTAGATGCAGGCACCAAGTCAGGGAATACAAATGATAACTAAGCAAGCACATTTGTATCATATATAATCATAGAATTATTTAGGTCAGAAAAGACCTTCAAGATCATCAAGTCCAACCATCAACCTAACCCTACCAAGTCCACCACTAAACCATGTCCCTCAGCACCACGTCTACACATCTTTTAAATCCCACCAGGGATGATGACTCCACCACTCCCCTGCACAGCCTCTTCCAGTGCTTGACAACACCTTCTGTGAAGAAATTTTTCCTAATATCCATCCTAACCACCCCTGACACAACTTGAGGCCATTTCTTCTTGTCCTATTGCCTGTTCCTTAGGAGAAGAGACTGACACCCCCCACACACTACACCCTCCTTTCAGGGAGCTGTAGAGAGTGAGGAGGTCTCCCCTCAGCCTCCTCTTCTCCAGGCTGAACACCCCCTGGTCCCTCAGCTGCTCCTCACTGGACCTGTGCTCCAGACCCCTCACCAGCTCCGTTGCCCTTCTCTGGACGCGCTCCAGCACCTCAAGGTCTTTCTTGTCATGAAGGGCCCAAAACTGAACACGTATTTGAGGTGGGGCCTCACCAGTGCCAAGGACAAGGGGACCATCCCTGCCCTGGTCCTGCTGGCCACACTATTCCTGACACAGACCAGGGTGCTGTTGGCCTTCTTGGCCACCTGGGCACACTGTGGCTCATATTCAGCCAGCTGTCCACCAACACCCCCAGGTCCTTCTCCGCCGGGCAGCTCTCCAGCCACTCTGCCCCAAGCCTGTAGCACTGCATGGGGTTGGTGTGACCCAAGGGTAGGACCCGGCACCACTTGGCCTTGATGAACCTCACACCACTGGCCTCGGCCCATCCAGCCAGCCTGTCCAGACTCCTCTGTAGGGCCATCCTGCCTCCAAGCAGATCCACACTCTCGCCCAACTAGGTGTCCTCTGCGAGCTGACTGAGGGAGCACTCGATCCCCTCATCCAGGTCATTGATAAAGAGATTAAAGAGAACCAGCCCTAGTATTGAGCCCTGGGGAACACCACTTGTGACCAGCCGCCAACTGAATTGAAATTCGTTCACCACCACTCTCTAGGCACTGCCAACCAGCCACATTTTACCTAGCAAACAGTACCACCCGTCCAAGCCGTGAGCACAGTTCCTCCCAGGGAATGCTGTGGGAAACAGCATCAGAGGCTTTACTGAAGTCCAGGTAGACAACATCCACTGCTTCTCCCTCATCCACTGAGCTGGTCACCTTGTCACAGAAGGAGACCAGGTTAGTCAAGCAGGACCTGCATTTCCTAAACCCATGCTGACTGGGCCTGATCACCTGGTTGTCCTGTACCTGCCGTGTGTCAGAACTCAAGATGATCTGATCTATAACCTTCCTCAGGACCGAGGTCAGACTGACAGGCCTGTAGTTCCCCACATCCTCCTCGCAGTCCTTCTTTTAGATGGGCATCGCATTTGCTAACCTCCAGTCAACCGGGACCTCCCCAGTTAGCCAGGACTGCTGAAAAATGACGGAAAGTGGCTTGGTGAGCACCTCCAGCAGTACCCATGGGTGGACTCCATCCAGCCCCAGAGACTTGTGTGTGTAGCAGGTCACTAACCATTTTTATTTGGATTATGGAGACTCCACTCTTGTCCTCATCCCTGTCTTACATTCTTGTCATTACATTCTTGCAATGAAAGTTACACGCAGTATATCCACATACAAAATGGCCAACCTAACAGTTGAGCCTGCCTGTAACAATTAATACACTCAGGCTTATGTGTTTAAAAATAATGTTGTTTGCTATTAGGAGCAATGTCATAGCAAGTATAATTCTGAGATATTCTTATTTTAAAAGCTTCATTTCAGAGAGCAATCACCCGACAAAATGCTCTGTTCATTAGTACTACGTTGTTCACATTGACAGCACTGCTGGGTTACCTGCTGCACCCAAAAAAAACCAAAACCAACCAACAAAGTAACATGCTTACACTAGTTTCTGATGTGGTTTTAATCTTCTCCTTTCACAGGTGATGCAGAAGGAAAACAGGCCGAAAACTGTATGTAGTAGGTGGCATCTTTTAGCCTTTTTATAAGTACAAGGTTTCCACAGCTCTTCTCTAAGCCAGAGGCGAGCTCTATGCCTCAGCTACTGGAAGCCCCACAGGACACAAGTAGTTTCAACATTTTTACTCATTACTCCAGCCAGACACATTAGCTCAAATTTAACTGCAACTTACTTGCATCGTTGTGTGAAGTCTTTGGGATAGGACTTTTTTCATTTACATTTAATGTAATGCCAACAACATACTCTTTGAGTTGACACCTACGGTGGTTTGTCTTTTGGGGTTTTTTTAGATCACAATTCACAAGAAATTGGTACTTCTCATGTAACAGTTTTGTTGTTTACTACACTGCTATCACATTTAATCACAATTAAAAGAAAGAATGTGTATTGGCCAAGTAATTAACCTATTTATGCACCTTACATGTTTTTACTAGCAGTTTCACCGTATTCCCATTCCTAAAATTCTGTTCAACATTTAAGAGCTTTTCAGAAAGTTCATAAAAACATATTTAAAATACATCCAAGACACAAAGCTTTAAGTAAAAAGACCTTTGTGCATATAAAAAATACAAACTTTTTTTTTTTTTTTTAAACAGAATTCTAACATGCTGCGAAGTTTTGCTCAAAATTCTCTTCATTGTAAAAATTCCATGCCAACACCTCTGACATTGTTTCAGATGGCTTGGGGCTCTAACACTTGTAAGGCAAATCCAGAACTCCAAATTTACAGAACAACTGGATTTTCTTGTTATTTTTCTAGCATGTGCTTTAATTACTATCTCTAATATGTAAATTGTTACACTTTAGCTATAATATGCATTATGCACTGAAAATGTTGCATTTTGTAATTCTGTGGTCTGTTATACACACTAACACACAAATACCTACACACTATCCAAAGTTTAAATAAATTTTCTAAAACTGACAAAGGATCAGTTCCAGTTGTCAAAGAGAAATATTCAAATGTAACAACTATTCAAATGCAAAGCAAGCAGTCTATAGTTTAAAAATTTCCTCTTAAACAAAATAATAATAATAAAAAAAATTTGCAATGTAACAATTTAGTCAGTGCTCTAGGAATTAGTAAAATTAGTCTAGGATTAACAGTTGAGGCCTCTAAGAATCTGGTCCGTGGCCCAAATGTTTGTTCACACAAAGTTTCAAAAACAAATGAATTGTGTTAATAGCATGCCACTGGTCTTCAGAATGCTTTATTTGTTTAAAATACATTACTTTGCTTGTAAGACAACTGTGCAGTTTGGTCTGAGCGGAATTTTACTTCCACCTACCAAACATTTACTAAATCAGTGACTGAAAGGCATTTATAGACACATGCACTATAGTCCAAATTGTTCATTTTTAGGATGTAATGGAAACATACACAATCTAAGACACAGCATATTTATGTATCAAAACCTGAAATCGCTTGTCAAATCAAAAAAATGAAACAGCCCTTCAACTCTATCTTCTACTGACACATTAATCTGACTACTCACGGCCTGTTCCTCAAGTCCTTAACAAAAAAAAAACATTCTCAAGTGCTTTTTTTCCAGACTCAGATGAGTCACAAAAAGGTAAAGCGAAGTTTCCAGAGTAATTTAAGTATTTACTTTACCCTCCCCTCTAAAACATCTGCTCTGGTGGAAAGGAGAAACTAAGTCAGACAGTTCAGTTGCTGGCTGCTGGCTCTCCAGTTCTCCTTTTGTTCCCATGGCAACTGATGTGGCATCAGGAAAAACAAATAAAATCAAAAGGATAAACAACAGCTGAGGGTACAAGTGCTATTTCACAAAAAGAAAAAAAAAAAAAGAGAAAAAAACCCACTCTGTACTTCAAAATGCTAATAAACATAAATTACACCATTAGAGGCCCTGTGCTGAAGTCAAAAACCAGTCTGTGAAAATAACCACACAAGTATTATCTGAAGTATCAAACTCTTCATTTATAAAAGAATCTGCACAGCATGAAGACTCTTCATCATCCAGCAAAATCCTTCTTCCACCCTCCTATATAAGAACACACATATACACTGACATACACACAGTTGTCATTTATTCACTCATACATATCTGGCACCGTAATAAACAAACTTGTCCCAGGCTTATTTTAAAGCAGAAATAGCTTCTGTTTTCTCTCCATTTTTTGTTTCTGAGCAGCTCAGCCCCGAACTGCCACAAGCAGCAGAGATGAAATCCAGAGCACTCTCAGTAAGCACCACCCAGCTGTAGTTACACTTGGCCACAATCTCAAGAGCAAACAGAACGAGGATGGTGACCAGACAAACTTTCATCAAGTCTCTGCCAGCAAAATATGGCAAAATAATAGGGGTTCCTTTGGTCTGTGCATTGTTCTTTAACTCTGCCATTTCCTGGGCAGTTTTTCCTTCTGAACGCCTATCTCCTCTGATCCTGGAACTTCTGGTTTGGTTTTCACTCTGCTGAAACCAACAACAGGTTATGGCCTACAAACTACAAGGATCCGATTTTTTCCCCCATGTTTCCAGCTAGCTTGAGAGAGGACTACATACACCATTACATACTTAATATAAATGACACTGTAACATCCAGTTAGTTCAAGACTGTTTCTTACGCACAAAAAATACACACATTAGGACTAAGGACTAGGTATGGAATGTACTATCTTCAATCCTCCCCTCCCAATTTTGACAATATTTGAGATCCAGCCTATTTTAGAAATGTATGAGGCTCATCTTATCAGCTGTGGTGTTAGGAGAACTTATTCAAGAAGCAGAACAAAAATTTCCTCTTCCCCAGAAGGACAGGATAATCGGCAATGACTGAAAAAACTGTGGTGAACTATCACAAACCAAAGATGATTACATTTCAATCCCTCACATAAAACCAAGAAACCTCTATGTTCATTTAAATCTTAGAAGAATTTTCATAATTTGGGCATCTTTATTATTCCATCTACACAAATTACCAAAGACACAAAACATCAAATATTAACAAAACCAAAATTAACAGCAACTAATTCAGAATAAAGGTCCATCTACACAAGGAACAAACTTTTTGAGAAAGAATAACGTTTATATCCTTCTCTCAGAAACCAGATGAAGATTTAACAAACCTAACACAGCATTTCTATCACCACGTTCAGCAGCCACTAACAAACACATCTTCCATTAACATATCTAATCATTCTAAGTGCACTGTAATTTCACTCTCCACAGCATCCAAGGACGACTCCACAATTTAACCCAACAAAAAGTGAAAAGCACCACTTCTTGTTTTATGTTAACAAACTACTGGGTTTTGTTTCACTGGGTTATTTCAGTTCCAATATTATATTTCAGTCATATCTGAAATGCCAAAAAATTGTCTTCTACTTACTTTACTATTCCAAGCATGACTTTATAGCACTTGGTCATAGTCCAAGCTGCAGACTTCTAAATTCTTATATGGAAAGTGTTCCAAAACTGATGATTCCATTCAGTTTTATTTGCTTTTTATTCAACTTGACAGGGTGACCTGAATTAATGTAGTATCCTAGATGTTCCCCGTTTTGTCCTGTTCTTTTTTTTTTCCTTCCAGTAATGCAGTAATGTGTCAAACTTGCACTGCGACTGCTGCTAAACTGATGTTTTAAAAAGACCTGTACATTATGACTGTTCTGATCTTGGCTGGGATAGAGTTAACTTTCTTTGTAGCAGCTGGTACGGGGCTATGTTTTGGATTTGTGCTGAAAACAGTGTTCACAATACAGAGATGTCTTCGTCACTGCTGAGCAGCGCTCACACAGCGTCGGGGCCTTTTCTGCTCCTCGCGCTGCCCGGTCCGCAAGGGCTGGGGGACACAGAAAGCTGGACACTGCCGGGACAGCCGACCCCCGCTGACCAAGGGGATATTCCGACCACAGGGCATCGCGCTCAGCAAACAGACCTGGGGGAAGGGGGGGACATTCGGAGCGATGGCGTTTGTCCTCCCAAGTCACCGTTGCGCATGTGGAGCCCTGCTTTCCTGGAGACAGCTAAACACCCACCTGCCATGTGAAGCCAGGAATGAGTTCCTGATGTGCTTTGCATGCATGCATGACTTTTGCTTTACCGGTTAAACTGCCTCTACCTTAGCCCATGAGTTTTCTCACTTTTATCCTTCCAATTCTCTCCCCCATCCCACCATGGGGAGTGAGCGAGCAGCTGCATGCTGCTAGCCAGAGTTAAACCATGACAATGATTCCAGTATCTCTCAGGTAATTAATTTAGAACCCATCACTGTGTATGTTTGGTTCATGTTATTTTCCCTGCTTCCCTCTGCTCCATGTGCATTACTTCAAATTCATCAGTGAATAATCTCATGCAGCCACTTAGTTTCCTGAGACTTCCAGTTCAGTTTGATTTTTTCACAAGCACGGTGGTTTTTCACCATGGTAACACCTTTTTTCCCCCATTAACAGATAAACTTTTTCAGAATAAAATTTAATAAAGTCAGGATTTCAGTAAACCAAAATCTATAAAGCGTTCGGTGAATTCATGCTGAAAGTGAAATTTTCTTACAAAATTGGGTGTATATATATATACATAGAGTAATCTGATGCCCCTTTGCCTACATAATGCAACATTTTAGAGTCAGTTTTGCATTTTTCTGTCCATAAACACAAATACAGATGTTCAAAAAACAAGTAATTTCTTAACTTTTATTACAATACTGCAATGGGATAGGCTACAGCCAACGGGCTCAGGGCTAGACAGACCCAATCACCACACCAACTGCAAAAGAAGTAATTGTCTTTTCAAGAAATTGAAGACACACAAAATTAAAGGCCCACTATGCCCTTTTTTCAGAGGAACATTTTAGGTTTTAATAGTTTTGACCTGAAAAAGGGGCATTAAATGATTTCCATGGCTAGTAAGGCAGGTAAACAACTCACAAGTACCAGTCATTTACCTGCCATCCCACTTTTTTCTCCAAGTAAACCATCACAAACTTTAGAATTGAAAAATATGAATGAAAGAAATGTGACAATGCGTCACACCAGCAACTATCCCTTCTTACCAAGCCAGAGAAACCTTTCAACACAGTATGAGATCACCATGCATCCAAAACAATACAGGAATCTTATTTCTATCCTGGACATTCTGAGATCATAAGTAACATAACTCAATAACATAGGTAACATCGCTAAACTGTTCCTTTTTTTTTTTCCCCCCTCTTAGACTAGTAAGAACTATCTACTATCTATCTAATGCTATATTTAAACAGGGGGCACTGTGCATCTCCAGGCTGACTAAATCCTAACATAATAAAATGCAACTTTTGTTTCTAAACATCAAATACTGTATACCTCCAACATTCTTCTGAAAAACCTTTGAGAAAACTATGCGTTGAAGTGTTTGTCACCACTTTCTATGATCAGCAGTTATCGCTAAACAACATATTACAATTTGTGATGCTATTTTTGGCCAGGAATACTGATACACTATTTCTGGATCACCTTCTCTGTCATGGGTCTCCCCCACAAATTAGCATATGTTTTTTTTCTAAAAAGTCTGAAGTGACTATTATAAAGAATCAGACTTGAAATTCGGCACTTAAATAGCTGTTTAAAATTTAAACAAACTTTTAAAGAAAACTAAAAATTATTTATCGAGTTATGAATCATCCAAATTATGTATGGAAACAGACACTTGTTAAGTGGCTGCTAAACTAAAGAATACGATTCTGTGTATAAATAGAACATAATATCATGAAGATTTATACACATCACCTCGTTATCCTAGCACTCAAATTATCTATATTACTGCCTATGTTGCTGGAAGCAAGAGGAACAACAAACACTGAATAAACCCTTCCCTCAGTCCAAGTTTTATAAAATTAATAGAATGCAGGCCAGTTCTGTTGAGGTCAATGTATGAAGCAAAAAAAAGTAACGCAGCCTTACCAAGTCTGTTAGAGATCACACTTACCTGCATTTCAAATGTCTCCTACAAAATACAACACAGATCATTCCTTAAGGTGCATTTATTTTAAACACTTCGCAAGATACCCGAACTACAATACTTACATAAATTAAGCATATAGAGGCAAAGAAATTTTTAAAGTGATTGTCCCCCCTACATGTCTATTTTATTACAAACTCTTTACACTATTAACAGATCTCTTAAAATACATAATTTATTTCCACGACTGCAAAAACACTGTAGGCTACATTTAAATGCTACTCTGTATAAACCACTTATATCAACACAATAAACTTTGCAATATGCTGTATATCCATAACATTGTAATTGTTAACAACGAAAGTTTACTGGCATCTGCAAGAGTCAAAAGATTATAAATTTACCTCAATGATAATCAGAAACAGGTTGACACACAGAAAATATCTCTCAGAAAAAAAAACCAACCCACCAGGAAAGTATTCCAAGCTGCTCTGTATCTTTACCACATACAAATAAAAGGGTAATTACCTAAATTCCTTTTAGTTCCTAATACCAATAACTAATAACATTAGTTTTATGTTAATAAGCAAGATTGAGTTACTTCCCCACATGACCTTTGACTACTCCTTTGCATCATGAACACACTTCTTCATGCAGCCACAAAAAACTACTTCAACACTAACTCTCTGGACAAGGCTCAACTATGGAATCAATACATCCTACTCTTGTTCAAAACTATGTTTGGTTCATTGAAGATAACTTGGTAAACATTTAAGCCTTAGGGGGGGAAACAAAGCTTGAAAAGCACATATAGAAAACAAACAAAAAAAAAAGATTACAACTGCAGAAAAATGTAGTGCTAATACCGTAGTTAAATGCCAAATATTGAAGGACCTTCAGTAAGTTTACTGTCATTACAGGAATATATTCTTTCCTTAAGCCTTTTTTTCTTTTCTAAAATTTACTTCTCCTAGCACTCTTACATGCATTAAGAAGTAAATTATACAAACCCTTTAATCTTATTTTTATTTGGTTGCTGTTGGCAAGTTAAAAGAAAAAACAAACAAACAAACAAAAAAACCCCACAAAAAACAAACTTACCAAATGGAAGGCCTCTAGTATGCCAGCCAAAGACCTGGCAGTTTGGGACATCCCTATTTTGTGTTGAAGCATTCACCCACTTTGCTTAAACCCTATCCTCCAAATCCTGCTGCAGTACATTCAAGGTATAACTAAATCCGAGCGCTTTCTCTACTAAGTTGCCAGAAAGATAAAGAATTGCTGTAATGTATTACTGTGATTTTTTTTCAATAATCTACACCATTTCATTTCTTTTAATCAAGACTTTGGATCTCAACTTTGTTCCCATTTCTCAGACTTTCTTTAGGACAGTAGCTTTTTAACATGGTCTATATTAACAATATGATGAAAAAAAACGTAATCAAGACTGTTGTCCAATGGTCAATGATTACTAAATAGACGATTTGGGGGGGACAATGAGGAAAGCATCCATTTATTTTTTAGAGTCCCACTTCAGGTCATTTCCCTGAAAGAGCCAAAATGGAACTCTATTGTTTCTAAGGCTTGGTAAGTAAAAAAAAACCCAAAACACTACCACACAGCAGAGGAATTCTCCTTGCTCTGAAAGCACTTAGAACTGTGCTATAAATAATTTGTTTCTGGCATTACAGCTGTTGTAGAGGTTGGGTCCCCAAATGATCTAAATATTGAGCACTCTTCTCTTCTGCCTCACACTTCTCCTAAACCACAGGGTTGTAGTCTCAACTATTATCTCTGATCCAGCTCTTTCATCAACACTGAAAAGAAGCAGCGAGGTGCTTAAGGGTAACTCCAAGGATGAAAAATGAGCAGTTACAATGGAAAAATACTGGTTTGTATTTCTTACGGTTCAGCCTTTTTAAAATTGCTGTAACTACTTAGAAAAGACCACAGCTGTAGGGAGTGATAATATCTTTTATTAAATCAACTGATACAGCTTGAAAAACTAGACATTCTTTCAGGCATGTATGCCTGATATTTTTAACTCATGAACTGACTAACACAGTAAGGAACCCTCCTTAGTGGCTTCACATCTTCCTGGATCCATACAAACAAAGTAAGAATTTATTCACATCTTTCCTCAGGGGTACTTTCTACTTACATGCCAGGTTATGAGGTAGTATCTTACACCATACTGGATCAAAAGATGTGCAGGAGTGGGCATTTTGGGCCCCCTTTTATTCCCACAGGAACTAAGGATGTTTGGAAAACTGATTTTTACACTCAAAAGTATAGTTCTCCTTTTAGGAGTTCCAGTCACTAGGGTAAGCAAGGATACAGCAAAGTTATCAAACTAAGTGCATAAACTAGCAGAAACACCTCACAATTTCTAACCTGGAAAAGCAAAACTGAAAAGGGGGGGCAGGGGATGTGTGTCAACGTTACTAACACAGCTTAGATATATATTACTAACCAATATTTCTAAGTATGTATTTTTCACATTAAAACGACAGATAAGCTTACCAATGTAAGAGTACAGTAATTTCTAATACATCCACTTTTTTTCCATGAGATACTCAGCAAGAGTGTGCTTACTACTATTTAACACCGTCATTACGTGTAATACAATCACATTTTATACTTCTGAGTTTTCCTGCAAAAGCACCGGGCATACAGTGCATGAAAACCACAAATTTCAGCAACCACAGTTTTGGCAAGGTAACCTTGGATAAATCTACCAAAGATTTCTTGTTCAGACCAACAAAAGCTACCGAAGGACTACAAAGGTTGGCTGATGTTACTTTTTTAGGTGGCTTTACATCACAAGATTTTGTATTTAAGACGTACATCACCGCTCATCCTTACACTTTGTTTCTTCGAAGCTCACAGTTTACCATTTTATTCAGCATTTAGTTAAAATTAAATATTTAATACAGAAGCTGCTCTGTGATGCAAGCACAGCTAAAATGAAAGGCCTCTGTGGCCGCAGTGACCAGATTTCAAATGCAGGTAGATCAATAAAAAAAGCTCCAGCGCAGCCTCCGTGTGTGAGCAGAATGTTTATAATAGCTTGCAAATGACTCTGTGCTTGCTGTAACCAGCTGCTCTTAAATTATGAATATGCAACCAATTCATGTTAAACCCAAATCCCAGCACTATTTCTACAGGGAAATCCCAGTAGTTTTTGCTTGTTCTACACGTTAGTTCTGTTAAGGATACAAATAGCAGTAAGCTTCAGAACAAATAAGACCAAACTATCGGCGTTTGGTGCACTAAGTCCATTGTCACAGCAGGGGTTGTCAATCTCTAGAACTTTCCTGTAACAGCTCAGGCAATACAACGGTGATCTCCCAGCCTGGAGATAAAAAGAAGAAAAAAGGCACCCTCTCTCCCCAGCGGAGAGGGCAGCCCCTCCGCCGGCCAGCGCCCCTCTGCCTTGGCCACCAGACCGCAGCCCTGACCGGCGCGGGGCCGCCGGCCAGCTTCCAACGCACACCAGCATCCATCATAACAGCAGCGACAGGACATCGCATTATACAGTATTAACCTCCAGGGTTTGCATACAAAGACCTTAGATTTATTTATGTCCTACCACGTTATGAGCTCCAGTACACTGCTCTTTACACCAAACTGCTGCCAGTGTGACGAATACAGAGTCTGTGATTAATGAGTGCACGGTCGTGGAAAAGCACAACAACAGAAAACGGGGCAAAATCCCAACAATTACGTCCCTGTGCGTCCGACGGACCACTGCAATAATTTTTGTCAAACCGGTTTTCTTTTGTACAACAAAAAACTGAGGGCTGAGGAGGGGGTTGTGGGGTTATTTTGCTGGTTGTATTTGGACACCACACACCACTGTTCTAAAGTAAGTATCTGATAGAACGCAATGCATTGTTTATTAAAGAATCTTTCAGCGTTAGAAAAACATTAATTCATTAATACAAATCAATTAATAAATAGGGTCATAATCCAAAAAAGTTAGCTATGTCTTCAATGTGAAGGAAAAAACACTCCCTAGAAGATTTCAAAGTTTTAGCTTCTCGTCCAACAGTCTCACAACTGAGATTCAAGCTCAAGAACAGCCAGGCAGAGCATTTTGTGCCTTTAAATCACCATATTTAATAAATATTCTAAAGAAAATCTACACTTCCTGTAATTTGCAAGAACACACTGGTAGGGTTCTCCGTTATTCAAAAATTAAAATTCTTCATTATCCCTTCCAACAACTCCAGAGCAGAAGGAAGTTGCGTGTGAGGCTCCAAAAAGAAAAGAAAATTATCTGACGGTAACCGCATTATTTCTAAACCTACCTTTTGACCAAGGTTTTATACGGCAAACCTTACCTGGCACAAGTTTTTATGCTCAGCAGATCCACTGATTTCAAAGGGACCATTGCGAACGTAAACAGTCCATCAGGTAGACCAATTTTTCAGGTGGTGCCTTTACAGTTTTAGTAGCTTGAATTTTAAGGTTTTGTGCGATTCCTCCCTCAGGGGCCAGAAAAATCTCTGCAATCTCTTTTTGCAAACTACCAAGGCTTAACCCATTCAGCTCTTTACAATGCCTGACCTACATCAAGTGAAAAGAGCCGCCTCATATTCTCTACAGACAGAAAACAGGACATTCAGGAGGCCCCGATGGGTGTGAGCAGGAAGGCAATGGGAGAGATTTCACGTTAATGGCAACAGGCATCATCCTTCTGAAAGGACCAGACGCTGACAAGCCCAGCACATCTTTTTCCGAGTCTGTACTTTCAGGGACTATGTCTGAGAGAGCGTCTGTCACTAGGTAAGGTGCAAAAATGTATAACTTTCGCTAATACTCGTCTTTTCCCCACCCATCTGAAAAACACTCATATAAAAAGAGAATAAACCGGTATTCGGAATTTAGTCAAATGCATAAATTAACTCTGTTGAACTAAGCAGGAAAAAAACCTGTATCCTCCTTCCCTTGTTGCTGCATGAAAAACCTGAAACAAGCACAAGACTTCCTCACTCTCCGAGAGCGTTTCTTTCACCTGGTGGTCTCATTAAATGCTAGTACTGTACTAAAATAAATCACAATTTCTCCTCCTTCCCAAAAAAAGAAACAAAAAAAACGAGATGACACTGTAAAATCAGTAAGGTTTTTTACTAATTTTTCTTCCATCAACTTCTTGTGATGTTGGTAAAAGACCACATCCTTATCTGTGTAACAGTGAAATTAATGCATTCTCACCTTCATAAAAGTACTAAGAAACACAAATTAAAAAATGTGAACGTACTATTTTCCTTATGCAAGTCTTCTGGTGACTCCTTGTTTGTTTGTTGCTTTTTTCCTTCCCCCCCCCTTTATTTTTGGTAAGTAGGCAAAAACTGGGGGAGTGGGGTGGAGGAGGATCTATTTAATCTTACTAACACAGTATCCTTGTTTCTGTTCCCCATCAGTAAAGAGTAAGCAGGGAAGAACTCCATACCCCTACCACTCACTTAAAGATGCACTTTCCTTCTCCCATTACACAGGAAGAGTACAACAAAAACAGCTTTAAAGTAAAAATGTAACAGTATAAGCAAAAAATTTTTAAAAGCGTAAATGTCAGTCAGAAAAAGGAGGGTTTATTTCCTTCTTTGATGCGGTGGGGAAGATCATTCCCACCTAAATTTTGAATTCTGCATAATGCTATCTTTACCACAAACTTCCAATTTCTTTAAAATATGTTGACCAACGCATACTTACTACATTTTGTCAGTGTTCAGAATGTTGTAAAGCTACCCCAAAAAAAATAATAATAATCACAAAACCCACTGCTGTCCTTGCCACCTGTGTCAGTGTCTCTTCTGATGGCAGTTTATGATCACAAACTAGTTTACGATGTGGTAAGACATAATTTACTGAATGTACTGTAGTAAAACAAAATTAACTGAAAAGTTGAACCACATTTGGCAGAAAACTGGTAGACTTTGGGAATCTTCTTTGGGCCAAATTATCTAAGTGACAAAAGTGCAAAGTGCCACTCTTCTGTAATCTTTCATTACAATGAACTTTGCTGATTTAAGAAAAAAAAAAAAATTGTTTTTCCTTAAAGATACCTGTGCTAGGGACTGGGGGGAGGGATCGAAGGGACGCAATCAGAACTGTGGGGTGCCCTTACTGTGTCAGTATGCCTGTGTAGCAAATTGCATTTTTGGTTGCGCTAAGTCTACCTCCCAACAGCCCAGATCTCGCAATCCCAAATATGCCATTATAAGAACATTATAAATCTAGAAGCAGTCAAGTACTAATGCCTCCTTTCCCTAACCCAGGGAGATGAGACAGAGAGCACAGACTTCCTTTGCTTTGCAACTGTGATATTCCACATCTTGTGTGGGAACAGAAAAGTAGCAACAAAGACACTAACAATTGCAGCTCAGGCGGGGAGTGACTGTTCTGTTTCAATTCAATGACGCCACTAATGGCTTCTTAGCAGTTCCATGAAATCACCCAGCTGTCAGGTCGATGCATCAGAAGGAACAGTTATGCACTCCCATAAGAAAAAGCAACACATCAGGATGTTTTGCAAAACATCTGCTCCTTTACGCTGCAGTTCTATAATAAACATGCAGACAAAGAAAACGAGAAAAAGGGCGAGAGGACTAAAAAGACAGACTTCCATTACTTTCTTATTTGCATTTTCAGTGTCTCCCCAAAAGACAAAAAATTCAGTCTTGTAGCACGTTCCTTCTCATCACAAAGTCAGTATAAAGATTAAACAAACATACTGCAGTGGTCAACCAATGCTAATTCCCTCCATAATATAAAAATACTGCTAATTTATCTTTTGAAAATGCAAAGCACCTTATTACATGTTCATGAAAATCAATTATTTCCCACCAAAAGGTACAAAGCACGTAGTTATCTTTCCCCTAACAATAATTTTATAGTTACTAACAACCTACAATAATCTACAAAACTGGATCTTAAAGACAATTACTTTTTGTGAGAACAAATAACTTATAAGGAACCCAGCACAGTGGGTTTTAGTTAAAAAAAAAAAAAAAAAGAACAGGATGAGAAATACCAGTACCACAATTCCAGTTTATTTTCAATATACATTTGTCACAAAACCTTTCGCGCCATTCAGAACAGACTTTGGGTCAGTAATGAAAAGGGAATATTGCCTGATCCTCTGAAGAAACATTTTTTACTCTCCCAAGAGTTCTGTTTATGAGGAACTTTATCACAACCTGATTAATACTCTGTTGCTTGCAAGGAATTGGTACCATCTACAATTAATCAAATGTGCCCTGCTTGAAGTGAACGTAAAATTTCTTGAGAGTCAAAGAGACACCTGCACAACTCCTAACGCCTCCTCTATGCACACTTCACAAGAATGACCTTGGCTACCATTTTCTTAATATTATGTAGTTTATTGATTTTGCAGCACTGTGACAAAAACGTGTGCGTAGTTTGCTCTAGGTATGAGATGTCAAGTATACCATCATTTTTTGAAATTACTTGTCCTCTGTTGCTCACCATTTATAATCTGTCAAATCTTCTAGACCTTTGTTGCATGTATAATTTAGAACCATCTGTTGTACGTGCTTTCAACTATTTAAACATTTTCATCTACCTAATACTCACATAGCTGGCAAATACTCAATTCAATCACACTTTTTGATTCATTTAAAAAAAAAATAAATATAAAAGCAAACCACACCACACCCCCCGAGGTAAGTATCTGACATTTGTTCCAACATCACCTTAAGGACACTTTAGGTACATCATTCAATACTGACTCGGAGAGAAAAAAAGTCTGGATGTACTAACAGCTATTCCCATTACTTTCTATACTAACTGTTGTCAATGTTTTTCCCAACCCTGAAGACAAAGAAAATGCAAATTAAATACAGGCAGTTTCATGTTCTCATTAGTGTGACTGTAAATATGCACCAAGTAAGACAAGTATAGGAAAAAGAACAGAAAAACAGAACTTTACCTACAATATTTATTCCTTATCAAAACCCCTGTGTTCCACTGAGCCATATCATGTGACCAGAAAAACTCTTATGAGATTTAAAAAAAAAACAAAAAACAAAAACGTGCAACTGAGAAGTAAATTCACAGCACAGTACCTTTTGTTGTTTCCCTTTTCACAACAGCTGACACAGAGCTTATAGCCAGAAGTGGGGATATTTTTTTTGTTGTTTTAAATGAGTTCAGCGTAGTAACTGCGTTTTGCCACCCACATTATATAGTATCTGGAACACAACCCGAACTACACGTGACAAATGTATAGGTACTTCCAAGCGGAACCTTTTAACAATATAGCTTAATAAGTTTATTGCTTCCAAATACGACCCCCGAATCTGCCATTTAAAAATGGAACAACCGTGTATTTCCACGTTCCTCGTCCCAAGCAGAAACTGTTTACTCCTCAGGGAAGACTCTGTACCCAGTGCTTCATGTAAACTTCACCTCAGACTACCACTTTCTGTAAACAAAAATAATGCATATCTCCAGATAATTCGCTATTTAACTTAAGAACTTTGGAATGTCTTTTTTAAACAACCGAACAGTTAAGCAAGCGTTACGTATTAAATACTAAAGGCCAGAACGAGGAAAAAAAAAAAAGAAAAGAAAAAAAAAAAAGGGCCGGGGGTGGGGCGCGGGGGAGAAGACCGACCCAAAAGCCCGGCGATTTCTCCGCCCGTTCCCGCAGCCGAGCGCGGAGGCGGAACCGCCGCTGCCCCGAACGTGCAGCCTCAGCCCGCAGCGCTCGTGTCGAACGGGCGGTTACGGCGCGTCGGGTCGGGAATTCCGGGGGAAAGCACTCTCTTGGAAAAATTCCCCTTAAACTTTACATGACGTCACTGTCTGTCCATGTAACATTTCCTAAACTTTGAGTCTTATCCAAAAGGACTTTCGGGATTTGCACTCGTTCCTTCCGAAAAGAGACGGACAGACGTGGGAATAACAATTTGCCCAAGATGGCGAAAGGCTCGTTGTTTAGAGGGCAGAAAAATGGAGGATATTGTAATATACACAAAGGGATAAATTTCAACAACTCGGCCCGGGGCTGCAGCTGCCCCTTTCTCTCTCCGAGGCGGCACCGCGCACAAAAGACGAAGGCGGGGGGTCCCGCAGCGACCCGCCCGCGCGGAGCGGCGGCTCTCCGGCCCG
>NW_009648443.1:1610625-1631439 GCF_000708025.1 Charadrius vociferus
GGGCGGGGGGAGCGCGGCGGCCGCCCCGAGTGCTCAGTGAATGCTCACACTGCGGATCGAGTTCAGGTGGAAAAAAATAATAATAATACAGCAACGAAGAATCTGTGACACAAACAATAGCCACGTACTGAAAAAAAATAAAAAAAGGCGACCCATTTCCGAACGAGGAGACATTTTAAAGAAATCAGAAATTCACAGTGGAAGAAACGCTGAAGTTTCACGCTCCAGAAGAACTAGAGAAATTAAATTCGAGCAAAACCGGCAACAAGGGCGGGGAATCACGTTAAAGTTACGGGGAAGCATTGAAATTCACCAGCTATGGACACAAGATTTTTATTTTTTTTATTAAATCCTTTAAGCACCGGCGTTGTCGCCTCGCCTGAACCGACCGTGCGGGTTATCGGTACAGCAGTAAAACCCGTGCTTCCCGCCAGACCCCCCCGGGTCACATGGCATCCCCCACTCGTGTCCCCGTCCCCCCCCGGGGGGGCCGAAGTGAGCTCCGGGGGCCGGAGGGCCGCGCCCGCCCCCGGTAAACGCCGCACCGCAGCTTCAAAGTTCCGCCACCGCGCAACGGAGAAAATCCGAGTGGTTTCAGCGAGAGCTGCTAAAAATGCTACGTGCGGAACTCCAGAGAAACGTACCGCCCGTCAGCCCCGCCGGGCGCTGCGCACGGGCGTTTCAAACATCAACAGTATTTCTACATAGAGCTGATCTCAGCATAAAGAAATACGCGTACGTAGAAAGATGCCATTGTTTTCTGTTTCGTCTCCAGCCACTGGCTGTGATTTTAATTGTGCTGGAGGATCTTCATTAGTATTAACACATGGGGAGATTTCACAAAGCTGCTTCATTAGGGGAGGAAAAAAAAAAGCTTGGCAGGCGAGCTCCTTTCGCATGCGATGAGAATGTCAGCCTTACCTCGGTCATTTGTAACATAATAAGTGCGAGCACAATGATTGCGATGCAGGAACACGGGGGGAAGGGCAAAAATGCTGCCTAATACGGACAGAAAAGAAAGCTGCTCATTACGCAGTGAAATGTATGCTAAAAATTAGTGAAGATGATGTCTCGTGAGACTCACGCTAAAGACATTAATGTGCCGATATGTTTTTAATTATTATTTTTGTACTAGTTTACTTCATTCCCGGGATTCGCGACCAGCAGCAAAGGTTTTGCTCGCGTTTATTGATTTTTTTTTTGTCTGCCACATTCCCGGAATACAGATTTTAATCATTTCACTACACCACACTCGGTAATTTCATTAAAAACTGGAACCTTCCATCCCCAGAAAGGCATTTAATTTCAATGACACACAATTTCTTTTAGCAGCAAACTATCTCAACAGTAAAAGCTGGCCTAAGGTTCAAATGCGTAATTTAGTCCTGAGTTCTCCATGCTCTGCATTCCTTTGAAGCTATAATTTGACTAACTACCTAATAACTGTAATAAGGACAATGATTTCCTTATAATATGTTATTAACCCGTATTTAATTAACTCGGAGGCCAAGCTCTGTACATGTTTGATTGGGTCAGTACCTCTCTAACCTCAAAATTTACTAATAATGGTCTGGAAAAAAAAGAGTGTGGGGTAAGAATGAGTATGGGTACAATAAACAGCTGTTTTGCTCAGAATGTTACGCATCAAAAACTCATGCATTTTCCAAGACAACAATATTGTCACTCAGGAGATAACAAGATTTTATAAGGGAAGCAAACAATGGGTTTAGATAATTCCCTATCAAATTTACTGGCTGTTATGTACATATATATTAATATCTTTGCTTGTAACACTTAAAATAAATTCTAGTGTCTATTATTATTACGACTACTCTAAATAACCATTCTAAATACTTTTTTTTTCTGCTGTTAATAAGCCAAACCGCAGTATCTTGTGAAAAATAAAGGTGTGTGTATGTTTGGACAATGTTATGTAACCTTTATTTTCCGTAATGCTCACCAGGACAGAATTTAATCAACTTGAATACAGAACCACAGGCCCCAACACATACTTCTTCTCTTCGCAAAGTTCAGCTAACTGTCCAAATTTAAACCGCTGGGATATATTTGACATCAAAATATGAACAATGTCTTTCTCATTACACTAAGTATTAATTTGGCTTTCAGTCAACAATTTAAAATAGATTTAGGTAACTACACAGTACTTTATATTCTACACCAAAATACATTTTGAAAGTTACTGGTTTTCCATTGGTCACAAACAAATCAGATTTGCTACTGCAAAACTTACTGAGGTTTTAAACATGTATTAGCAATTCCTTTGTTTTAATATGCTTATTCAACAGAAGCTGTTGTTAGTGGATGCTACTGATGCATTTAAAGCGATTAACTATTACATCAGAAGGGTTCCTAGCTTTCAAATATGGCTGTTCTCCCCCAGGCAATATTAAAGCCGTAATTCTCAATTTTTAAAAATACAAATTCAAACTGCAGCATATATACTACAAACCCAGGATCCTTGCTTCTTTTGCGTTCTTTGTATGATGAAATAATTACAAATACAGCTAGACTTTGCATTATTTTCAGGCTTCCAGTGTGACTGCCATAAAAAAACCCAAAACAATATCCCACGTCAGAGTACTGTTTTGTAGTTCCTTTTGCCTTTTCTGCTATGCTTATTGACCCTATCATTGATATTTCTTTAACTAGCTGTGCCCACCAATCCATTCATAAACTTAATTTCTGAGCTGGGAGAAAACAGAAATAAAATCAAGTAAGCTCCTTGTTTACAGACATGTAACCTTATACACTTGAATAATTACACTGATGTCACCAGGACCATTTACATACCACACACAAATGTCTGGAAGGTCAAGCCCAAAATTCCTACGGGACTGCATAGGTGGAGTTCACGGTAACAATCTCCCCAAAGGCAAAGCCAGTTTAAGAGGTTCCCCTCTTCTCCACCCCACAGCACAGGTTCACAGCCCTTCATTTGCAGCAGTTCAGCTGTTTGTGGGGCTGCGCTCTAAGGTCGGTGAGTAACGCTGAAACCCACGCAAACACTTCCAGGCTCTGATCTTGTCACACCGCCTGTTCTGGGCAGAACTTCCTATCCACCTAAAGAAAAAAGTCTTTGAAAACGTTTTAAAAGGCTGTGCAATATTCACTGGAGGCTGGAAAGCATACTCTATACTTCTGATAACAGATGTCCTGGGGTAGTGCTTGCAAATCATGTATTTTATTATCATAAAATATATTAAGACAGATTTGACGCAGAGTAAGGAGCAGCAGAAAGTTACCATTAAAGGCAAAATAACGAAGTTTTTGCAAGGTGAGGAGGACTAGTTCCTCCGATGGAGGGCAGAAACAGTTAGCATTTAATGCATGCTAGTAATAAAAAATATAAAGGTCGATTTTAATAAAAACCTGAATATATCATTCAATTTTGATGTGCAATCTATGTTCTAAAACATCACATTCAAAAGTAGTAACAGAGTAAACCAGTTAAAAGCGTACCCTTTTTGCTGAGTTTACTCTGTGTTTAGGAGGTTTATTCTCATCATGGATCTTGTCGGCATCGCAGAGGTTATGCCACCCCTCTCTGGCCCCTATTTGTGCGAGTTAACAGGTCTAATCGCTCCTGGCTTTATGCTCTTACACCCCTGGTTTTATGGTGTCATCCCGGAGCGGTCAAATGAGGATCTGCTTCTCCTCACTGTAAGAGGTTAGAAGTACGAAAGGCCAAGGAATCTTTAAAAGCACAAATAAGCTTATATACAACACAAACCAAATGTAATAGCTTTGCAGCTGGATTGATGTGTTCAACACTAAGTTGCTTCCAGTAAGAAATGCTGTTTAATTGCTGAAAATAAGTATGTAGGTAACTTTTCTTCCAAAGCTTTGCAAAGGAACTGAGGCAAATGAATCCCCAGAGGAACAGCTGTAACTGTTAGCAGAAAATACAGGTTGGAAGTCAGATGATCTGAACAAGGGCCAAAATAAGAACTTCCAAAGGATGGGCAAGACTTTAGACTGCAACTTCACACATACTATCAAAGCCTAAAAATCTTCCCTAAGGAGGTTCTGCATCAGCCTATGTTACAGACGACTTACCAAATACGCTTACTAGAAAGTGCACACCTCTTATCACACTTCTCAGTGTGAAAGAGACAAAATTAGCCTCGAGTTATTTCCCTTCGTTCCTCAATTGTTAAAGGGCACTTCTGCTCTTCTTAACCTATGGAGAAATCTATGATTTATTCTGCCAACCTCATTTTAGCAGCCTCATACCCCAACCTCGCCTTCTGTAGCTCCTCCAGCATCTCTTTCACCTCTTCTCCCACCTGAAAGCCCAGAGTGTGACCAAAAGTAATGTTTTTACTAACCATTTCAGTCACTGACAATGAGTAATGTCAGTGCATTCTAAACAATTAAACTATTAACCCTTTAAAAGTAGATGATAGACAAAAAAATATTCTTCACTATGTCCCCTCTATACTGGTGTTCTCATTCCATTTTACAGTTATGATATACGTGGCCCTGTCTCATACTCAGAACCAATGTTTGACTCTAAGTCCTAGAGGGCTTTCAGCTGCCAGCATGTAATTTTGACCCTTGGAATGAATGAAAAATAAGCTCATTTTAATATCTTCAGTCAGGTAATAAAATACTTCTACGTTAGAAAAGACTTAGGTTACTGTTTTTTATTTGACCAGGAAAACACCAGCCTCACCAACAGTAATGTTAGCAATTAAGGTACTGAAAATCTTTTATCACCATGAGAGCTCACATTGTTCTATCAAAATCTTTGCAAAATAAAGTGACCAAAAGAGATACATAAAAAAAAAAAAAAAAAAAAGCAGAGGGGGGTTGTGTCATTGTTTTCTAAGTCTTTTATAAGAAATAAGACAGGGAAATACTAATGTGCAAATCCAGTTAATTTTTATCTTCTTCCAAAAAATCAGATGCTTTTTGCTATTTTGGCATATTTGACATTTCCCCCTCCCTGTATAACTCTATGAAATACCTTATAAAATAGCTCGGTTAATTTTCTTTACGTCTGTGAAGCGCACTTTTTTCTGGACCAAAAATTAAACCTGAGTTTTCTCTGATGAAAGGATGTAGTACGGTTGGGGTTTTTTTCCCCTCCTGTTGCTTCTTTTCACCACAAGGATTCAAAAAAGCCCACCTCAAAATTTAGCGTGGACCTGTAACAATTACACCCACAAGTGAAAAGCAGCTCTTTCAGGGGTGGTGCACAACAGCTGTTACACGGCGGACAAGACTACACAATAGTGTAGGAGCGGAAGTGATGGCATCCCTTATTAAACCAGAGCTAAGCAGGAAATAACCTTATGTAATTAGTCAACTTGGAATCTGGCCAGGTCACAAGGACTAAGGACTCTTGCAAAAAGTTCAGCGCACTCTTCCTTAATTGTCCATGAACCTAATTTGAAAGCACAGCATATTACTACTGCATATATAGTACAGTATGCACCAAAAGAAGCTATGACAAATGATTTCGTCAGGATGTACATATTCAAGTTGCACTTGGACTATTAAAGATAAGTTACCTTTAGTGTACTTTAAATAGTTTTATCCACAAAATACTATACAGTTGGCTTCCTTTAAAGCTACATTGAATTTATACATACTGTCTAGCTGATTTTTTGTATATTAAAACAGAATAACGCAGAATTTCTTTTCAACACTCACCAATACTGTGACACAACAGAGATGTTTTTTGGTTGGTTGGTTTTTGGTGTTTTGTTTTTCTTCTTTCTAAAGAGATGCATGCTGTCCAAATTTTATTTGACTAAGATCTCTGATGCCTGCAAAACCTTTAGTTTTGAGGCGCAAACTGTCTTTGTTTATGCAGTTCAGATTCTTTGGCTTCTAGCTCTTCTCTTAATCAATCCTCATTTTGTTTACAAATAATGTTGCTAAAGACATTATAAACACACTTGTATCTTTCAAGAACTTAGCAACGCATCCATAAAATAGAAAACATAAAACAGAATAAGGATAACCGCAAGAAAGCTAACCTGGAGGATAAGTTGGATGAATTTACAAAACCATGTTCATAAAGAAAAGAACCGACATCCTAAAATGCCGTTCAACCGACATACATGAGTCTGTTTGATCAAATTAACCCCTGGTAACTTTCAGTTACAAAAGCCTCTATTAACTATTTCTTCCCAGAAAATGATTTAACTTAATCTCGTACTGTATCGTTGCAGATAACTTCATTGATTTGATTAAATATGGCGGGTACAATAACAGGTGAAGTAATTTAAGACCAAGTGCACAACACGGCAAAGCGCTCTGACTCATCTCTTCAGCCATTGAATGGCTTTCACAACAATACCATTAAGTGAAAGAAATAGAGAGGACACGGGTGTAATGTCCAAAAAATGTCCTTAGCATAACAGAATCAACCAATTAGGGTATTTCATTTTTCCCCTATATCATATTCTAGATGAGAGCTAGATTCAAAGGTAAATGGTACAATGACCCTTAAAAGTTACATTTACTTGTTCTTTCTTCATTGCCTCACAAACAGTAACCCCTGAATGTGAAAACTGCTAAGGATTATGTCCTTTTTATCAGTAAGGATTGATGTAGACAGAACTAAGAGCTGAAATCATAAACCTTTGATTCTAGGTCCTACAAAGTTACACCTTCCAAACACTAGACAAAACCTTTTTAGGAAGAGTTTTGTACTAGGGTTAGTTGTGCATGTTGGTAAAGAAATGCACACTCCAGAAACTGTTTTCTTGGAATTTGGTTTATAATAATAGAGTTTGTGGAAGAGTTCAGAAGTATTCTTCCTGCATGCAATAATGACTATTGCCATTAAAAAAAAAAAGTTTATCCTATCTCCATGCCTTGAGAAACGCTTGCTAATCCACTATTTCTTAATCTGAGCACATTTTCTGCATCATCAGTTTGATTTCTCAACTCTTCAGAGCCACTTAGAAACCTCAGAACATCATCACCATGCATGGCACAACATAACCCAAATACAAACCTGGCTTCTTTCAGGACTAGAGAGTGCTGAATTACAGATCTAGAAATTATTATTGCAGCTATTGAATATTTTTCCAAAGTATTTCTGAACAGATTGAAACATGTATTAAGGAAATTTTACACTGTTTCATACATCAAATAAATAGCATTTCTTGATATGAAAGCAAGCATGAAAAGGACCTTTTCCTTACTAGTGAAAACTTAAAATGCCCTAGATTTATTGTTATCTGTTTGGGGGTATCTTAGGCAAACAGTTGCAACAAAAAACTACTTACTGTAACTAGAAAAGTAGAAAGCTGACATACACATATCAATAACTCAAAACTTACACAGTCTTGGCCTTCCTGCTACCTTTTCCCTTCTTCTCTCCCCCCAAATTATACTAGCTTCCCTTGTTGAAAGTTAAAACTCCATAAATTCATTACTATCCCCTGCAGAGAGCTTTTGGCAAAGCTCTATGACAAAACCTTGCCTGACACACTTGCTGGCATGGCAAAACAACTCATTTGTGGTTCTGTGAAAGCACATAAGAATTCTCATAAGTGGGAAAAGTGTATCATGTCTGAACTTTTTATGACTGCAATAGATACTGTTCTCAAGTTAAGCATGTCAGTCCACATTTTGGTTTCTAAAAATTAGTTTTTTGATCACGTTTTGATCAAGGAAATCAGTAAAGATTCCATTGATGCTTCTCATAGCATTATTTTTTAACATAAGCAGAGAAATACTGAAAAAAAAAAAAAACCAGCAAAACATTCCAAGTGTCTAGTCTTGAATTTCAACATTAAATCATACTCAGCAAATATAAATACAGCTGCATGGTGGATAATATAAAAGACTGCATACATTTATAAAATGCAAGAGTTAAAAATAACCTCGATGCTTTCCCCAGCATTTTTAATAAGCTATATATACTAAATTAAAGATTCTTCTCTGTGGTATTTCAGCAGTCTAGCAAAAACTTTAAACAGGTATTAAAAAAAATAGGTTAGAGCAAATAGTGGAACATTTATAGAGTTAAATGCTAGACCTTGCAGCTTTTCTCTTATTTTACCATACTAATGGCTGTGTTTTCAGCCATGTTTTTGATTTCTAGCTGTTGAAGACAGCACACAAACTAGAGCCAGCCTGGATTTTCAGTGTCCAACACCAGCACACGTGAAGCATCAAGCCAAGGAGCATCTCGGTGCCTTCATCACCCCTGAAGCCCCAAGGATGTCTCCCAGTGGTCCACCTCTTCCCTTACACTCATGCGTATCCAAACAAGGCCCACTGTAAGCTCATAAACATATAAGATCATACACAAATATGCTCATACACGTATAAGCTCATACACATATAGTGTAAGCTCACAGGCATATATGCTCACATGTGCTGAGGACATTGTTTAGTGGTGGCCTTGGCAGTGTTGGGTTAACGGTTGGACTCGAGGATCTTAAAGGTTGTTTCCAACCTAAATGATTCTCTGATTCTATATGAAATGACGTATGTTTCGTCTAGCTAGCGACACAAGGAAACACGGCCCTGGCTGCACCGCTGGCCCATGGGGCAGCTCTCGCACACATGGCTGCAGCCCGGCCCTCGGCCACGACCCTCGCCCCCACAGCGTGCTCCGGGGCAGAGACGCCTGCATGTGGGCCGGCCATGCAGTAACCTTCACAGCAACAGCCAAGCCCTGCTTGCCATGGGGCGGCCATGCTGGCCTGCCTGGCTGGCAGAGCGCAGGCGCGGCGGCTTTGCCTTATGGTTGTACGGCGCGTGCGGCACGGCTCCAAAACTGCCCAACGGCACTGCGCTCCGCTGACCCTCGCATTTCCAGAGCTTGTGTTCCCGCTGCCAGACCAGCCTCCGAGCGCCTGAAAACCCCTGGGCCCAGGTCCCACCTTGTGTTAAACCACATCTCTGCTTGAAGTGGGGTTTTGCTGGTACAATATGGACTGGAGGTGACCTCATGCTCAACTGGAGTGGTTTATTGCACAATTAAGTTTTCTCACCTACCTCACTCATTGGCAAGAATTCTTCTACATACAGTGAAATCCAGTTTATGCTCCTTTGTTTAAAATGTGTGCAGGTGTCAAATAGGGTGGTGCTTCTGAATGAGTCAATTTGTGCACATAAGAAGTGTTAGGCAACAGCAAGTGAAATGTTTAATGTAAAATACGTGAATGTTTGGAGTGGGTAAGAGCATATTTGCACACAGAAGAATCAATGCAGACAATGGGAGAAAGGAGTAGTAACCATCAACACACAGTTTAGATGGAAAACAAGAGACAGTTGTTTTCTTTAATTTTTCAATGCAGTTACACATACAAGTGAGTAGGTGTACTTGCTTCTTAAAAGACTGTCTTTTATGAAAGGATTATGAGAAAGCTCGACTAGGCACATTTATTAACCTTTTTTCACTGCTGAACATAGCTCTAGCATGGAACTCAAAAGTACTGAAGGTAATGGCAGAAACTCTTCTCAATCTCCTATTAATAGTACCTGAACAAGAGGCTATGGAAGCATTTTTTAAAGTTTTGGGGCAAATATATGAGCTTCAACTTGAAAGGAGATGTGTATTTGGGTGCAGTTGCACTCTGAACTATGAAGCCAAGAACCCTGAGCTCTAACACAGTCAAAGTAAACACAGTCAGTGTAAAGATAATAATAATGCATCTGGACTAACCACCAGTACAAGTCTTAAATTTTACAGGAAAAAAACCAAACAGGTCAGCTTTGGATCTTTTTCTCTCAGTAAGAGAGAAAATATATGCTCACATGCGCTGAGGACATGGTTTAGTGGTGGCCTTGGCAGTGTTGTGTTAACGGTTGGACTTGATGATCTTAAAGGTTCCTCAGAAAGAGAGGAATAATTCTTCCCATGAGATACCAATGTGGAAATTGAATGAAGAGTTCCAATGACAAAGAATTAAAACAAAGGCTTGATCTCTATCAGACATAATATCTTCTGTCAAACATCGGTGTTGGTAGTAGAGGCAGTTCAACAAGTTTGTCCAGTGTAGAACGTTGTTTAAGAGTAAGGACAAACTGCCAACAACAATTTTCCCATTACAGACTAACCTCAAATGATTTCATTCCATATACTTCAGTGTACATAGAAGACAGCCAAGAAATCTATAGATACTGATGACTGCAAGAGAGAAGATCAAGGTAAGTCACAGACAACCTTAATTGCTAACCTTAGTAGTATCATTATAGTGCTACTGTCAAGAGATCTAGATGCTGGCAAAGAAACTGCTATCAAAGAATTCCTGTAGTTATATTTGAAACCTATCGCTAAGCAAGTCCTCAATAGTCTGTCTTTTCCTCCATGAGGCATTTATTAAGAAAATGTGTTTACTAAGGAAACACTGAATTTCTGAACCCATTCTTCCCAAGCATTAATTTTCCCTCTTACGGGGTACAAAAGGGTATGCTTCTGCTCTAAGACCTTGAGCTATGCATTGGTTTTTACTAATATTTTTCCATTCAATCCACTGAAGAGTTCAGATGAAAATAGGGGGGGGTATTTTCCCCAATGTCAAATGTATTAGTTCAGTTCTCTGAGCCATCCTAACTTCCACCAATTTGTCTCAAGTGAAATGAATTTACAAAAGTAATCTGAGTTTTGATTTCTTTGCTCTACTTTTGCTGCATAATGTTAATTGTATTGATTGATGCTATGTCCTTTCATAAAAAAGTCTGAGTTCTATAAGCACACCAGCAGGTATTTACTATTAGCTATTAAGTTACCTCTTAAGGTTGTCTGAGATGTACCTCGATCTTCTCTCTTGCAGTCATCAGCATTTATAAATTGCTTGGCTGTCTTCTATGGGCACTAAAGTATATGGAATCACAATAAAATCAGGGGCAGGTTCCTTGGTCTAACAAGCCCAAGCTTCGTACACAATTTGAGGAAGTTGAGAAATTAGGCTTTTTGCTCTCACGTCCAGAAGCTAGTTGGATTTCAACTAGGTCTAGGTTGAAAGCGCAGCACAACTTGCCCACTAATAACAATTTTGGTTTTGAAGGGCTGGCTTGATGCAGTCGGCCCTGGAAATTATCTCTTCCGCACCTGCCCATATGTTCTTAATTTCAGTGGACTACAAATGATGTTCACGAGATCCCTTTCAATCTGATCTATTCTAAGTGCAGTTATGCTGGCGTCACACTCTATAGCTTCATTTTTATATTTGTATATTGCAATGTATGCAGAATAGTAAGTGCAACTGTCCATCATCTTTAGAGTTGTTCTTCTTTGACCTAAGAAACTCACAAACCCAAATACCCCTCTTTCACGGATGCTTGAAAATCCATACATCAGAGGACAGTACTGGCATTGCTCACATGCACAAGAGCTTCATCACAAAAGACAACTGTATACTAATGTGCATGTCTGTAATAACACTCCAGTGCAATAGAGATTTGGATGGCCATGGAAGCAGCGCTGGATTCCTAAATCCTGGTGGCAGCTGTAAAAGAAGAAAGAAGGAACAGACTTTTGGAGGGGAGCAGTGGGAACTGACAACTTTGATTCCTATTCCATTGGTTTAAGTTTTTCAGTAAATTGAATAGCCAAAGATCTCAGCTTTAGCTTCGTGTCATGGACTACCAAGTTGACAGCTACTAAATGTTGATCATCTATGAGCTGAGCAGGCCTAAGGACCAAAAATGTACATATATCACAGAAATAATTCTGTTTCTTCACTGGCCTTACATTTTGTTGTTATATAAAAAAAATTGCCAAGATCGCAAATACAAGCTCTCTGAGTTAAGAACGAACAGAACTAAAGCTGCACGTGTGACATCAATTTGGCTAGCTTGTGCTCATGAGTTTATTATTCCAGTGTGGTTTGGTGGGGTATCGGGGCTGTACACAAAGGAGGCGGTTGTCTGTTGAATTCCTGACTCATTTGCTGCAGAAGTTGGAGCACAGAATTAATGAAACATTAAGTTGTTGGTCTTTAAGTTAAGGAAAATGAACACCACACAGGAGAGCAGGCTTTCTATCACTACCTCTGACATCCATCTTAAACTGAATTTTCAGAGCTGGTCAGTAATTAATCTTCATTACGTAAAAATGCAGTTTGACCACCTGTTTTCTGAAAGTATAGTGTATTCACAACTGCAATTTACATAAATTTAGAGCTGTTGTTTGAGCAAAGTTTTTCACAAAACACAAGTGCTTGATCTGCATATACAAACTGGTCGAGCAAAGTTAGCAGATACGTATTCCAATATGCCACATATGAAAAATGAGAAAACCTTTTGTGGTACATGTGAACTGGTATGCCAAATCAGGACTACTTATTCCAGAATAAACTGTCATGTAAACAAGGGCTCATGCATGGCCTAATCACCATATTATAAAGAATCTACTTCAAATTCATGCCTGCTCTTGCTCCAGATTAATTTTCACCTGTGAAAAGATCATTATTTATAGCCTACTTCTTGCCTCTGAATTGATAAATTCCTCACGTGCCTTTCCAGTGTGTGCATTGCTGCAGTACAAAACCTAGAAGCTTGTTGTCCTTCTTCATTTTATACACACAAGCAGTCTTCTAGACAAAGCAAACAACTGACACACACAAACACTGGTTAATAGTTTCAGGAAGGTTTCATGTTAAGTAAATGATAAGAAAGCAGCAGTTGATTCCTGGCATTCACATGTTTTCCAGCAGTATGGGACTAGCTGTTTTGCTTAATGCGTATGGTTAACTGCAGACTCCTCCAAGAATATATATATATTGCTATCTGTATTTTGTTATTGCAGAGGATTGGAGAAGATGCTGGGATAGACACAATATTTTTAGTACAAAATGGAGGAAAATTCCTCAAAATAATATGACTCGACTTTTTGCGTTATTCCTATACTTTCTTCAATTAGCTTTGTTTCCACATGATATAGGCACAAGTTTCTCATGCTTGTTTGTTCTTTTTACTTTGACAATAATGATGGTTTCTCATGAGTCTTGGGTTGTTGGCTTTAACAGGATACTCTTTTTTCTCATTATAAAGTACCAGTGGAAAGAAGCATATATTTGGCAACAGTGGGCAAAAAAGTAATATAAATAGTTGGTCAAGTGTAATGTTAAAAAAGCTACTCCACTTCATGTTTGGAGGACTCCCAAATCAGTCGCTATGTATACACAACAAAGAGGAAACCAAGAACACAGAGAACAATTTTAGTAACTTTAGAAAGATATGTGCAACAGAAGTTGGGTGGAATAGGTAAAGTATCACTAAGTGATTTACTGTTTTAGTGGCTAATTTTTCCCCTTGTCATGTGTCACCTTTTCCTCCGTTATTCAGCAGCAATCCTGACAGATAGTAAGCACTATAAGCTTTAGCCTTCTACAGGCAGTCGACTCACCGCATGCTGCAGGACTTCTTTCCAAATGCTGTATCAGCCAAAACTGCCATGCCTCGGCGTGTCAGCACAGGGGAAGGTGACACAGAAAGCCCCACTGATGGTCTTAGGGATCATTGTCACTGATATCTCAGGCCAGGGTAATAACCATCATCCGATGAAAAGACACTGCAAAAAGCACCAACCCTGTTGTAAACAAATCTTTTCAGAGCCACACTATAACCTCTATTTCAGTCTCAGACAGAAAACAGCATTCCCTTCCCTTCCCTTCCCTTCCCTTCCCTTCCCTTCCCTTCCCTTCCCTTCCCTTCCCTTCCCTTCCCTTCCCTTTTTCTCTTCTTTTCTTTTTTATTTTCTTTTCTCTTCTTTTCTCTTTTCCTTCCCTTCCCTTCCCTTCCCTTCTTTTTCTTCTCTTCTTTTTCTTCTTTTCTCTTCTTTTCTTTTTTATTTTCTTTTCTCTTCTTTTCTCTTTTCCTTTTCTCTTTTCCTTTTCCTTTTCCTTTTCCTTTTCCTTTTCCTCTTTCTTTTCTCTTCTTCTCCTTTTCTTTAGGTCAAGAACTATTTGGATTCAGGACTGTAATCAATGTTAATTGCATATATTTGGTTTGGATAGTTGCTTGGATGACTGTTTATTATAAAGTAAACATTACCCTTAACTAGTTATTTTAGAGCTGACAATAAATGCAGACTGATTATTTTAAAGGAGGACTGTATTTATTTTCACCTCTCACTTGCAACTTATAGAGCTTTGTGATGGAACTAAAATCATGTGTTCTCTTTTCCCCTCCATTAGCTCTTCATATGGAACTGCCAGTCATTCTTATTTATTAAGGCAAATAAAAGAACCTATGGTTTTGATATCAAATAAAATATATTGATTTAACTAATTCCATGAATGTGCCTTAAATTACGAGGAATTATGAGTATTTCTTACCATATTTGTTCTTTATCTTATTAAGTGACAATAATACAGAGGCTAAACGACACCTTCCAAACAAAACACATCCTAAATTTCATTATGTCAATTGTAATCACAGGAATCTAAATATATTAGCATAAGAATATTATAATTCTGCACAGTAAATAGAAGTAGACTGAGTTATGTTATAAAAAATTTAAGATACAAGCTTTCTTTTGGTCAGACCCTTATTCTGCTCTCCAGAGCTAGATTCAAATCCAGGGTTTTTAAATTCACAGATAAGCAATAATCCATAATTCAGTCCACTCTTCCTCAAATGCAAATATTTTTCTAACTGGATCTACATTATTTAAATTCCAGACAATATTACTTGTTCAGCAATATGCTAAACTCTTATTATAGCCTGAGCTAAGAAGACAGATGATCTTGAAGATGAGCAGGAGGCAGTTAAAAAATCCATGACTGATTTCAACACTGACCAATGCTTAATTGATTGAGACTCAGAAGGAAAAAAGAAAATAACATCAGCCTTTATAATTGTAACAGAAAAGAAAGTGTCTAATATATTAGAAGAATAATCTTTAACGTTGATAATGACATATAAACAAACAATACTGCTGGCTGTGCATGCAGTTACATGGATGCAAGCCTTATTTGCAAGGGAGACAAAGAAAAGGAGTAAATTTATCAGAAGATGCAACGGATATGCTCAAAAATTAAAGAGGATAACTTATCCCCAGAACATACACTCACCCATTTCAGTGACATAATAAGTGACCTTGTCCTTCTCACATTACATTCAAAAAGTACGCATAAATTACACAGCAAAGCATCATAATGTCTTACAACAAAGCAATTTCTCAAAGGGTATTTAAAAGCAGTTTGAGAGTATTAGGATTAGGTGGTACAGTTTGTCTCACTGCGTGGTCTTGCCCCTCTTCGTACATCACTGGGATACAGTTAATCAATAAGAATTCAGTTATAAAATTGCTTCAATGTGTAGCTTTCCAGGGCAAGGTCTACTCATCTGAATGGTTTTCCTCACAAGCAGAAGAAAAAACAGGAAGAGTACATCAAAATCAGTTTTTACTGCAGCACAAAGTTTCTGATTTCAGCAGCCAGTGCTACTGTGTCAACTGCTGCTAATAAACTATTACAACAAAGGGGGGGAAAAATGCTGCATCAGTGAGGAGAATGGATACTGAGATACAAAAAGGAAAAAAAAGACAACACGATGTTGTGTGGTTACACAATAGAGTCATTGAGCCTGGAGTATGTTTTAGAAACCTTTTTCTACCTACATATGGGATTTGGTATTTTAAAATAAATAAATTATTGTGAAAGCCTTGTTTCTCTTTTGTTAGTGTACTATTGCTTTCTTCATTTCCTGGAGACTACGTTTTTGGCAGTGTATAGTTTCAGTGAAATCTCACCAATCTAATAAATAAAACCAATACAATATTGTTTGCAACCCCACCTAGTGGTCTGAAACTTAAAAATTTCTAATGGATTTATGTAGTTGACAGCCTGTGCATTTAGGACTCTCTCCTTATTTGTTTCCGGCTATATTCTTATTTTTATACTTGAAAATTAAATTAAAAACTAAATGCATTTTATTTACCGAGGGTTTGTAGTATCTCTATTACAGCAGTAATTATTTTAGAGATGTTTCGCAATTTTCATCCTGAAGAGTCAAAATATTTTATAACTGTAACATAACAAGCCAAAATGCAAACTGTATACAAGGATCCTGTCACTCGGTGCTAACTGAATCCACTCCTGAAGTGGAACTCAACATCTATTTGTCAATAAATGGCAACATTACAGACCGTTAAAAACAAAGAGGAATAGTGTTAAATCTGAAACTGCAAAAAGTAAGACAGACACTCATGCTTCCCAAATGAGGACATGAGGAGTACACAAATATCAATTTTTTAGCTCTTCCAAATAATGACCTAGAATACATAATTACAGATGCTAAGGATCTTGATTTTATGTCCAACCGGAGAAAGAAACAGGCTATCCTCTGTAGAAGAACACTGTCCCACATTACAGCACAGGACATTCATACCTGAGTTACTCAGAGGAAAGGGTGCCATCTGCTGAAGTGCCAGTGTACATAAGCAATGTATTTCCCAGGACACCCTGATAAAGAGCATCTTGTATTTAGAAACCTTTAAGCACTTGCATCTTAACCATCTTTGCATTCGTCTCCTATACATATGGATTAGGACTCAGTCTTTAAATACATGATGACTTTTTGCTGAGGTCTGTCTAGTGAGAAATATGCTCTCATTGTCCAGTGTCCTGTTTCCTGTCTACTTACTTTACATGCTATTGGGGTTAAGACCATCTATTTTTTTTTTTCTTTCTGTATTAGAACAGCAGGTATTTCAAAAAGATCCAACGGGTCCTTGCAGCTTATGTGGGCTTCATGGTACAGGTAATATATTAGAAAGCATCACTAAGGCATTGACTCATGGACCACATATGAAGTGTCAATAAGACATGAGAAATATATGTAATGCAAAACTGTACTTCTTAGAAAGGGGAGAAAATATAGTAAATCAGCAAAAGAAAAACATGCCTTTGCAAGAACAATTATTCTAATTGGATTTTGGATCGAGTCTTCACAAATGCATTTACCCTCATTAACATCCCCAATAGGCCCTTAATTTTTAAATGTCTTGGAAGTGAAAATCTATGTGTAAAGTTATCTTTTAATCCAGAAAAATAATTTGTTTCTGTGAAAACAAACCAATTATGCATATGTGAATATGTCTGATTATTAGTGGTAAAGGCAATCATATTTTAAGAGACAATCTTATTTCATGGTTTCATGGATATTGAACTATTTTTAACCATTTTCTGCAAAAACAGTGACAGTGACAGGACCTGCCCTCCTCACTTTCTCATACACACAGCCTAGCCAACAGTCTAACGTAAGGACACTTCATAAAAGTTAGGAGAGAGTTTCCCCAGGAGGAGACTGACCTTGATTTTTACCTCTGCTAGGCAAAGGGTCAGCTGACCACAAGATGCAATTCTTGTATTATATACCTAACTCCTCCTATAGATCCAAGTCATAGTTTGCATTTTTGATGGCTTGACATTATTTAAGAACGATCTGGCATTTTTCTGTTTAGCCTAAACGGCATGTTTCCCAAGTTCCTGACTCTGAGTATTTGCATTTGTCTTCTTCATTTACTTTTTGTGTCCCATCATGAATGGCTATGTTACCCTTTCAAAGCAATTCACAAAGGCCTTACGCAAACTGGGAGTGCTGGTGGGCAGCAGCTTGGCAGGAGTCGGCAGTGTGCCCTGGCACCATAAGGGCAAAACGCATCCCGGGGTCCATCACACACGGTAGAACCAGCTGGTCCAGAGCAGGGATCGCCCCGCTGTGCTCAGCGGTGGTGTGGCCTCACCTGCAGCATGGTGCGCAGTGCCAGGCACCACCATTTGAGAAGGACGTGAAGGTCCTTGAATGCGTCCAGAGAAGGGCAGCCAAGATGGTGACGGGCTGGAAGGCATGTCCTCTGCGGAGCCACTGAGGACTCAGCGTTTGTCTGCTTTGGAGAGAAGGAGGCCAAGGGGCCACCTCATGGCTCTCTGCAGCTTCCTGAGGAGGGAACGTGGAGATGGAGGTGCTGAGCTCTCCTCCCCGGGATCCAGGGACAGGGTGCCTGGGAATGGCTCAGAGCTGCATCAGGGGAAGTTCAGACTGGACATGAGGAAGCATTTCTTTACCAAGGGAGTGGTCAAACACTGGCACAGGCTTCCTGGAGAGGTGGCCGATGACCCAAGCCCGTCAGTGCTTAAGAAGCATTTGGACAAAGCCCTTAATACCATGCTTTAACGTGGTCAGCCCTGTGCTGGTCAGGCAGTTGGCCTGGGTGATCCTTGTGGGTCCCTTCCAACTGAAATAGTCTATTCTATTCCAAAACTTTTGGCTGAGTTAGTTGTACAATATCTTTGTTTAAAGATATCCATCCTTTTTATTATAACCTGGCAGATGCTTTCTCGCATTTGTCATTAAGTCCAATACTAATCCCTGATCCCTTTGAATTATTCCCTTAAATGCAGAAAATAGTTTAAGGCTGTGTTTCTATTAAACACTTAATCTGATTAAATAGGTAGCTACAGAGAAAAAAGGGAGATACCATTCAGCTCACATCTTCCTCCCAAGTCCCAGTGATTTACTCTTGCCCTTAACTTGTACTGTGACTTTATTTTGATGCCAATTAAAGTGATACAAAAAAATCCCCCCCCCCCCCCCCCGCCAACATAGATTGTTTTCAGCAGTTTAATGATATAAATTCACACACATAAGAATCACAGAGGAGAAACGGTACAAAGGAAGGGTATGATCTGTTAATATCCACTAGTGAAGAGTCAGGAGCTAAGGAGGAGCAGGAAAGGGAATGAGCAAGGACAGACATGTGGGTAAGGCAATGAGATTACCTTTTGATAGTCATGAGCCACTAGATAAGCTCAGCTGCCCGTGGAACCAGCCTAAGGATAGACAGTTAACACAGTAAATAGGAAAAAGCTTATGGCCAAATGTCCTGGTTTGAGGTAAAACAGAACCAATTTTGGTCAGTAACTTCGCTTCGCTGGTCCTTGAACCAGAACATAACTAGGTTGCACAAGTACTAGTGCCTTTGAACAGGCCTGTGGCTAGGCAGGAGGAATGGACCTTGCCAATGCTCATACAGATCAGTCTGTGGTACCATTGAGCTACACCCTAAGGACACCTGGAGGAAGATGGAAGCTCAAATGACTGGAAATTAACTGCGTATCAGCTGAGCAATCCTAACTACCCATGAGTGCTCCTTACCCATAGCAAACCTGAGGTTAATTTGGCTTACATCGAAAGGGAAGAGGGTTAAATTAGAATACATCACCTAATATTTACCATGGTCCAAGACTGGGCCCTCTGCCAGGGTGCACATAGCTTGGCAAACAAGCAGGATCTTGTTTAGGTTCAAGAACTTGTTCCTGCGGATAAGTCCTAACTCGATACAGTGCACATCTCCCACTCCCGGCATCCAGATGCAAACACAGCTGTAGTCTTGGGAAAAACTAAAATGGGACGTTGGTTGCAATGTCAAAGCGACTGCTGCTGTAACTTCATGTAGCCATAGAACTCACTCTTATTCCCAGCTACTACAGCTCTTGCTTTGTGTATCTATACCAGTGCTTACATGTAAGGACCAACACATTACATCAGTATTTAATTATAACAACTCTGGTAATGGTGTGTTGTTTTGATTCAGATGTGCTTTAAGGTGACTCTCTTTACCACATTCAGAGTGTTTTCTCCTATGCAGAGCCACTTTTTTTTTTTTCTTCCTTTTAGTCTTTGCTCCAAAAAGGTGAAAACCATTTAAATTCCTGTGTAAAAGTATTTCAGCTGTTTTGATAAGTCAGTAAATTATTCTGCAAGTTTGCATAGGACCTTGTACCTTGCACTAGCATATGTTACTTCACAAGTTCAGCAGAAATATGTGTATCCATATATATGAAAAATACACCGTAGCACCTAATCCACTTTTATAGTCAGTCATAAGGTTTCTGCAAAACAAAACTGCATTCCTATTTGGTGAATGCGGTTCAACAGACACATAGCTACAGAATGGTGTCAGCCTAATCACATTTCAAGCTTTTGACACTGCATTAAGCAAATACTAGCTTGTATAAATTTGCTTCCAAAAGCATTTTGAGATTCTGTATTTAATCAAGGTGAAGAATATAAGAAAAATCGCATGGCTGAAAGTGGTACTTGTAAGCAAGTAAGTCAATCACACCACCACAATCACACACACTCCAAGTGTACACTTTTGTGTAACATGGAGCAGATCATCTTCAGTGCCATCATGCGGCACATACAGGACAACCAGGTGATCAGGCCCAGTCAGCATGGGTTTAGGAAATGCAGGTCCTGCTTGACTAACCTGATCTCCTATGACAAGGTGACCAACTTGGTGGATGAGGGAAAGGCTGTTGTCTACCTGGACTTTAGTAAAGCCTTTGACACTGTTTCCCACAGCATTCCCTGGGAAGAACTGTCTGCTCACGGCTTGGACGGGTGGTACTGTTTGCTGGGTAAAATGTGGCTGGCTGGCAGTGCCTAGAGAGTGGTGGTGAACGAATTTCAATCCAGTTGGTGGCTGGTCACAAGGGCTCAATACTAGGGCTGGTTCTCTTTAATCTCTTTATCAATGACCTGGATGAGGGGATCGAGTGCTCCCTCAGTCAGCTCGCAGAGGACACCTAGTTGGGCGAGAGTGTGGATCTGCTTGGAGGCAGGATGGCCCTACAGAGGAGTCTGGACAGGCTGGCTGGATGGGCCGAGGCCAGTGGTGTGAGGTTCATCAAGGCCAAGTGGTGCCGGGTCCTACCCTTGGGTCACACCAACCCCATGCAGTGCTACAGGCTTGGGGCAGAGTGGCTGGAGAGCTGCCCGGCGGAGAAGGACCTGGGGGTGTTGGTGGACAGCTGGCTGAATATGAGCCACAGTGTGCCCAGGTGGCCAAGAAGGCCAACG
>NW_009648443.1:1631539-1646313 GCF_000708025.1 Charadrius vociferus
GGAGCGGCTGAGGGACCTGGGGGTGTTCAGCCTGGAGAAGAGAAGGTTCAGGGGAGACCTTCTCGCTCTGTACAGCTCCCTGAAAGGAGGGTATAGAGAGGGGAGTGTCAGTCTCTTCTCCCAAGGAACAGGCAATAGGACAAGAGGAAACGGCCTCAAGTTGCGCCAGGGGAGGTTTAGATTGGATATTAGGAAAAATTTCTTCACAGAAGGTGTTGTCAAGTACTGGAAGGGGCTGCGCAGGGGAGTGGTGGAGGCATCATCCCTGGCGGGGTTTAAAAGATGTGTAGACGTGGTGCTGAGGGACATGGTTCAGTGGTGGACTTGGTAGGGTTAGGTTGATGGTTGAACTTGATGATCTTGAAGGTCTTTTCTGACCTAAATAATACTATGATTATATATGATACAAATGTGCTTGCTTAGCATCGTCCATTGGTTCCCCACAGAGTCTTGAAAATGATCCCAAACTAAAACTCAGCAGAGGGGTGTGAATTTCTAGTTTGCTAAAACAAGTTTACATTCTGCAATTCTTTTCTTGTATAGCTGCCTTAAAACCAGAAAAGCTCCACTGGCATAAAACTGTACTTCTGGAGAATAAAAATTGTCTTTATTTCTGCCTATTTTGATTCATGTCAAAGCCCATTATGTTACAGGTGCAAGGAGCTTCATCTGAAGGGAAATATGAAGCAATTCTAACTTGCTATAATATAGATGAAAAAAGGGTATAATAGCCCGTATCTATATCTGCAACTGCTTACACGAGGAATTGTGTCTTCCCTGAAACCCAAAAAAAGCTATGTTAATTTTTCTACCAGTAGATGCAATTGGTCTCATGTACAAAACAATCCATTTACTGGGTGCCTTACATGCAAGCAATATAAGCAGAAATGTTTGCAAGCATTTTTGTGTATTCTCATAAAGTTCTTCTTACGTACATTTTCCATTTAAAAATGTATTTAAATTACCACCACAGTCATAAGTTAATCCTATGCAGCTTGATTTTCTTTGGATAAATGCTTCTTTGAAAACATTTAAGATGGCTTGAATCATTGTTTATATTTTTGTTGATCATAAATATATTAGATGGATATTAATTAGAACTAAGCTTTGGTGTATTTATATAAAAACATTAAGACTATGTACACTTGAAAAAAGGAAATTAAACTGCTTTCCAGTTTTGCACAGGTCTCACCAGAAAAGAGAAATGCAGTATACATTATGCAGGCAACCTGACTGTAAACATCTCAGTCTTTTCAAGATAAAAAAAATTACCTTAGTTAGTCCAGTAAAGTGGCAAGATCTCAATGTAATCAGTGAGCAAAATCAAGGCTACATTTCCAAACCACTTGTTTTACCACATATATAATCCCAAAATTGTTTCCAGAGAAAAACAGTATTTTTTCAATAAATTGTAAAACATACTTTTTAATATGTGACAATGGTGTCCAAGCCCAAGTTCCTTCAGCAAACTTATGAACACACTGCTTGTACAGCCCGTACCAATACAGTTTTATATTTTGCTACTCGTAACCTCTAGCATTACAAAGATTTGGGTATGCTAAGCTTTATGGTTTGTGAGAAGTTCCATAACCCACACAGCATAGAAGGACAGCTGCTTGATAATCAGGCTAGAGATCTAAGTATGAATGTCACAGGCTGTCTTACAGAGGATGTCAGTAATATCTGTAAATACAAGTTTAATATTAAGTTGTCAGTTGTATATACAAAGCTTATTTATTTGAGTGAAGTCTGCAGGACCAATTCCATATATCAGTAATCACTCCACTAGCAGATATTAGTTGCAGTATTAGTTTTCACTAGAATGTGAAGAGCATGATAAGATGTCAATACCTGCACAGGTCAAAACCAAAACACATATCTGTGATTCATTGGAGGATATATGATAAATAAACTAAAAAAAAAATCATGCAAAACATAATACATATGTTCATTTTTAATAGATAAGATGATAAATATACTGTGTAAGTGCTATTCCATTTCTACAACAGTGTGGGTAGGAATCTTTACATACATTTTTATAATAAAAGTAAATGGGACAGGTCTGTTAATGTGTATGAACTACAGTTTCTGTAACATTATTTACAACTGCAAATGGTTATAACTAAAAACGAAGTTTACAAATTCCAAGTGTGAACTCATAAGAAAGAGCTCCAGCAACAAAGGGGAAACTTCCTAGAAAAAATGACAGATTATGTCCTTTCCCCAGCAGCCAGCTGATGCAAGACAAATGCTGCTCTGCAGTTCTTTTCCAACAGTTGTCGGTGTCTGAATTTCAAACCCATTTGTATGCCAGTCTTTGTTAGGAGCCGTAAATTCCTCCTGGTTGCCAAGAAAACCTTATTTTGCAGTGATTTGTCCAGTTTTTTGCATTGCACATCCCTCCTGTGCACAAAGGAAGTTAGAAATATTGCAAACGATCATTTCTGGGGATCGTGATCTCTGACCTTTGTCTGCATTTAACAGCAGCTTAAATTCCACATTTTGTTCAGCATGGCATTCACACAAAAGTCTTCTAAATAGGCCTCTACCAGCTGCTATTCAGTGTGTAAGAGCTGCTCCCATTGTAAAAGCCTTTTCTCCCACATTTCGTTGTTTTGGGAGTAAAATGTTACTGGCTGTATTTTTAGATTGTTTTATTCTTTACATCTTTACCGAGAAGTGAAAATGCTAATAGTCTGCCATGCATTTTCTTTCTATGACTTTTGGGCAAGTACAGCTAAATCAGCAGTCAAAACACTAATGGTTTTTATGTTAACAGTAAGAGTAATTTGAGTAGCAGTTTGAAAAATGTGATTGTTTCACTAACATTTTAGTTCCCATCTACTCAACAAACACTTACAAAAAAAGCAGATACTTCTAGCTATGATAGTTTCTTATTTTCACAGCTTGTGGCCAAACCCTCCCCGGACTACTTCAGGAAGCAATAGATTTGTTAGTAGTCTTAAGCTGTAATAATGAAAAGGTTAAGAAGTGCTAAATAACTATATTAAGAATACGATTAAAAATGTAAGATCTATTTTTTCTTATTCTGTCTTATGAATGTGATGTTATATATTTGTTATTCAGGCTATAGAGGTTGGATAAAAAGCAATTTACTTTTTACAAACCCCAAAAATGTACAAAACATCTAAATGCATTATATAAATGTTTTATATTCTATTAGACATTTAAAATGAAGAAAGAAACAGAAATAAATTACATGAAGCTAGGGGAGACAAAGTTATAAATATAAAGTTAAGATGCATGTGAAATAGGAGAAGCCTGCATTTAATTATTCCTGAATATTAGGTCCCGATTTCCAGGATGAAGAACACAGCCCTCTGAGTCACTGGTATGTGACCTCTAAATGGAACACAATAAGACCAATAGGTCCTGTATTCAGTGAGGACTCTGTATTTCTTAACTAAGACTTTGGCCAAAAAAAACCCCAAGAAAATGGTATCTGCAGGGCAGGAACATGCTACCTCACTTGCGATGGCATCCTGGATAACCCTCCTATCCCTCTCCCTGTCCGCAACAGCTCAGGCACTAGGCCAAAGCTTTTAGAACCTCTCCAGATCACACACCTCTTCTGGCATGGAGGAGACGACAAAAAAGATCTTTGAGATTGTATATAAAGTGAAAGAAGAGAAGGGTATGCACAGCTGCCACTTCCTTTAAGCATGTGGATAAGGACTAGATGTACTACAATTACTGGAACAGAAATTAACATATATAAATTCACATTTTCTGGATCAAGGCAGTATGACCACAAATGAATACCTTTTTATGTAAGGTGCTGCATTTGAGACACCTAATGGTTTTTGATACAGTATTATACAGTAATTATACTGTAATTACACAGTTTCAGATCCAGTATTATTACAGTATTAGGAGCAGCATCATGTTCACAAGCCCTGGTCCTCATGGAGGACTTCAACCACCCCAGTATCTGTTGGAGGGACAGTACAGCAGGGCAAAAGCAATGCAGGAGGTTCCTGGAATGCGTTGATGTTAACTTCCTTCTTGAAGTGACAGAGGAGCCAACGAGGAGAGGTGCCATGCTGGAACTTGTTCTCACCAACAAGGAGCAGCCAGTGGGGAATGTGAAGCTTTATCAGGGAGTGGAGTGATAGGACAAGGGGGAACAGTTTTCAACTGAAAGAGGGGAGATTTAGACTAGATACTAGGAAGAAATTCTTTACTCCGAGAGTGGTGAGCCCCTGGCCCAAGTTTCCCAGAGAAGCTGTGGCTGCCCCATCCCTGGAGGTGTTCAAGGCCAGGTTGGATGGGGCTTGGAGCAACCTGGGCTGGGGGGAGGTGTCCCTGCCCAGGGCAGGGGGTGGAACTGGATGGTCTTTAAGGTCCCTTCCAAACCAAACCATGCTGCGATTCTATGATATGAGTATTAGGAAGGAAATAATCCAATTAAGTTGTTTCAGGCCTGCCAAATTTCACATGAGCTTGCCTTAAATGAAAAAGCCATATATCACTAACTATAGATTCTGATTTCGGGTTCCTTCCAGGCAGAAGATTCAGATTTGTTTAGGGGCATGTGCATAGCAGTAGTAAAGTTAGCTGATCACGTGGCTATTTTGTAAGTGGTGCAGATTGGTAAGTGGTGCAGTGGTAAGTGGTGCCTCTCCCTCCAGCTGAATTAAATTGCTAATGTGCTCTACGCTGAATGTATTGTTTGTGTGCTAGTTATGACATCAAATCTCAGTCATTAAAGGACTTAAAGATGCCTATTTTGTGCATGCAAAGAGGCTTTGAAGATCTGTGGCTATGTCTTTAGCTACTTACAGTGGCAGAGAAGCAAGTGTGTACGAAACAGCAGTGGAGACGCCTACAGACAGACACAAAAGAGGTTAGCTGCTTTTTTTGGTTTGTTTTTGCTTTTCTGAGTCCTACTCCCAGATGTACAAAATTAAATTCCACTTCAGCACCTAAATGTTTCTAGACACGGACCTGACCAAAATTAGTTGGAATTCCGAGTTCACCATGTCATGAGATTGTTTCGTAGCTTGGTGTTTTCAGCTTGCTGTACTGAAATCCCCAACTGCCATATAACCTCAAACATCGTGAAAATAGTAAAGGTATTTGCTATGTGACAGCTATGTGTCCTCTTTAACTCTCCTTCTGTCAAGCAACTATCCACTGTAATTAATCGATCCCTCCTCAGGTTGATGTAGAGCCATCTTTCCAGTAGAGCTATCAAACTCACACTGCAAGAAAGGAACGACTCAGTAATTGGCAGAGATTTAGTCTGACACCTTTCCTACTTATGGGACATTCAAAGAATGTGAATAAACGCAAAAGTGTGCTTATACAGGGTCAGAAAATGAGCATATCCAGGGCAGTATCTTCTTTCCAACAGTGTCTATGTGGTGGCTTAACCTTTGCTGGCTGCCAGACACCCCCTAAGCCACTCTCCCACTCCCCCTCCTCAGTAGCTCAGAGGGAGAAAATAAGATGAAAAAGCTCATGGCTTGAGATAAAGACAGGGAGATCACTTACTGATTACCGTCAGGGGCAAAACAGAACTGACTGGTGGAAGATTAATTTAATTTATTGCCAATTTAAAATTCCGCAGGATGGTGAGAAACAAAGCCAAAACAAAAGTCACCCTCCCTCCACTGCCACCCCCACCACCAGCCCCCGCTTCTTCCCAGGCTCAACTTTTCTCCTTTGTTCTGACTCTTCTACCTCCTCCCGCGTGAGCGGTGCAGCGGGGATCGGGAATGGGGATTGCACTATTCAGCAATAAAACATTCTGTTATCAACACTGTTTTCATCACAAATCCAAAACATAGGACCATACAAGCTACTATGAAGAAAATTACCTCTATCTCAGCCAAAACCAGTACACGCTTCTTTACTGCTCCTTCCTCTTCACACTGTTCCCCTTCTCCAGCACGGGGTCCCTCCCACAGGGCACAGACCTTCACCAACTGCTCCAGCATGGGTCCTTTCCATGGGGTACAGTTCTTCAGGAAGAGACTGCTCCATCATGGGTCCCCCCCGGGCCACAGGTCCTGCCAGCAAACCTGCTCCTGCATGGACTCCTCTCCAGGGGCCACAGTTTCTGCCAGGACCCTGCTCCAGTGTGGGGTCCTATGGGCTGCAGTGCAAATATCTGCTCCACCGTGGTCCTCCACGGGCTGCAGGGGAATCTCTGCTCTGGTGCCTGGAGCACCTCCTCTCCCTCCTTCTTCACTGACCTCGGTGGCTGCAAGGTTGTTTCACATTTTTCTCGCTCCTCTCTCACACAGCTGCTGCATAGTGTTTTTAACCTTTCTTAAATATGTTATCACAGAGGCACCACCACCATCGCGGGTGGGCTCAGCTTTGGCCAGCGGTGGGTCTGTCTCGGAGCCAGCTGGAACGCGCTCTGTCAGACACGGGGGCAGCTCCTGGTGTCTTCTCACCCCCCTGCTACCAAACCCTTGACATGTAAACCCAATACAAGCTAAAAATAGGTAACTAGTGAGAGTACGGGAATAACACAAGATACAGTGACAGGCAGCTTCTTCGGTTTGCTTTAGAATCCAGCATAAGGAGGAGGCACTGCTCAACCCGCCTCCTGGGAAGCAGTACGAAATTCATCCCAGGCTGAATCCTTCGGCACCTGTACTTCTTGATGCTCTGTAGTGATCTAAAAGCCTAGCACAAGGGTATACATGCTTAGAAAGGGAAAACAGTACAAAAGCGAAAGCACCACTAAACCACTATGGTGTGCTTACGTCCTGAACAGTCAGTTCTGACCCAGCTACTCCTGTCAGAAAAGATACAGCAGGACCAAAAAATGAAAAGAAAGGATGTTCAAAGTTATAGAAGAACTTAGGATCGAAAAATGGACTAGAATCTTGTAACTCAGGAGAAGCTTAAAGTAAAAACTTTTTTTACTTAAAGTAAAAATTACAGGCATCTATAAAGTCAGAACTTGAAAAGGAAACAATTATTTGCCGTTTCTCTTATTGCAAGAATTAGGAAGTATCAGATTCAATTATCAGATATCAAGTTCTAAACAAACAGCAAGAGGATCCTTTTTTTTGCACAGCACAAAGCTAAATTCTGGAAGCTTATTTATACAGGATGTATAAAAAATATCCAAAAGGTTCCAAAAAAGAATTATGTAAAATTATGATCCATCAAAGGCTGTTGAAAACATGGGTATTATGTCCAAATTGGTGAAATCTGGGATGGGTGAAACAGAGGAGAGTGTCACACTGTGCTTTGCCCTGTTCTTCTCCTCCATGCTAGGTGTGTCTACCAGCCATTATTTGAGAGGAGAAGCCACACTGACAGGGCCTTTCATCAGCCTAATATGGCTATTCCTGTGTTCTAACAAGGGACTGCACTTCGATTCCACATCGACCTCTTGGCTTCACTGCACTCGAATTCCCTTCTCATGACTACTCAACCAGAACTAGATCCTCCTTATTTCAGGTTGAGCCTACTCACTTCTTAGCAAGATCCATACTTACTTCAAGGACAAATCTCCAAGAACATCCCCTCCCTGTATAAAATGGAGAGTGAGAAGATAGGGCTTGTCCTTTGTGTATATGTACACTTATACGTGTATGCACATATATATAGTTATGTGCGTGTGTATCAGGAGTTTTCAACACATTTCAAGATGACTTTTCAGTTTCTGATTCTAAGTTACAGAGTCTTAAAAAAATGATTCCAGCTAAGATTGGAGCAATCTTTTTTTCCGTGTGATTTTGCTGTACTGATTATTTCAGAGGGGATTTTCCGATCTATTTGCAACACTCCAAATGATCTTTGGAGAAAGCAGCAAGGCTATATTCCCTTTTTTTTCAAATGAGGAGGGAATGTGTGTGGAGTCACATTACAGAGCTAACATTTTATTAACATTAAATCAATGAGAAAATTATTTGGTAAATTATTTAGTCTTGCATATGCCCTCAAAGACTTGTATTTAGTATATTTTAAAAAGTAATTGACTGTCAGCAACTTAATATTCAATTTGTAGGAATTCTTCTTTCCCATCATTCACGCTCATATGCATTTTGGTTTCTCAAAAAAAAGGTGTAGAACATAAATGGACAACCGCATTGGAAACATGACTGCAGTATTTACAAGTGTTTCTCTCCTGGAATTAGTGTAGAAATTCCTTGTGCGTGCTCTGCATTGGGGTAACGCTGGAAGAACTGCACGATCAGCAAGCTAATTTTTTGCTTCATAGTCACACTGATTTTTAGGTAAAGACAGAGACAATAACCACCTCTGCTTTCTTCACATACTTAGGAGATCAAAAGTGACGAATTATTAAGAACAGTACAGCTGGAACACCATTAATATAAAGGAATGATAACAGATGTAGAGCGAACTCCTACATTTCTGCCCTTGGAACTCCACTTAAACAGAAAAGATCAAAAGCTTGCAAGCAGTGGGACAGAGCTATCGACCTGACCTTGTGTAACATTAGAGATAATGCTAGTACAGACTAGCAGCGCTCCTCTTTGTAAGACCACATCCTCATCTAGAAGCTAGAGCCCACGATGGACTGTGGTACGACGTCCATTATTACAGCGTCCGTGTGGGAACACGTGCTGGATGCTGCTTTTGCTCAAAACTGTCAGGTCGGCCCTGCAGCATGGTCTGTCGAATTGTGCCAGGGATAGGACACATGTTGCATCTTTATTTAAGTCATACTCAATTTTAGAAACAGATGAACACATAGCTCTGCTCACATGCAAAGCATACTGGGCTTTACTGGTCATGGCAGGTAACGTGGAATGCAATTGCCCAGGTATGCTGTTCCTTAGTATTTCCCATTCATTAGTCACCATTAACATCCATGACTTACTCATAAGTCTTGGCTTAAACCACGACAATATCCTTTCTTATGACTTACTCATAAGTCTCGGCTTAAACCACGACAATATCCTTTCCACCACACCCCACACCCCACACCTAGCTCCCTCCCCCTGACACTTCTCTGAACAGCCATGCGACAGCCCGCAGCTTTGGGCTCTCATGAGGGAGTGTGGGACTGCGGAAAGCAACAGCAAAGCTGACTGATGAGTGCGGAAAACAGACACATTGTAAAGTACGAAAATATTTTAGGATTCTTTAGTGTGAAACCATTTTTTTTTCTGCTGCCAAATACAAGCGAATGATATTGAGCTCAAATAAAGTACTGGCAAAAAGCAGACCCTCACAGTCAGCATATAATAGCAGTGTGCTGTGGGCAGCCGGTTCCATTGGGAGATGTAAAAATAAATGAGAACATTTATACGGAGGTCAGAACAACTTAGTGTGATTCAGCACACAAAGAGTAGGAGAGTGCAGGAGGAAAGGCTGGACCTGCTCACGGAGACGGCACACCGTGCTCGGGACTCCATGGCTAGAAGTGCCGTGTGCTCTGAGATTCCCCTGTGTTCGTCCAAACGAGAGGAAGGCAATAGCCTGCTTCAGGTAGCTTGCCTACAGCACATCCTCTGAAAAAAGACATGAAGCAGTAGAACCAGTTATGTTCTTGTTTCACACTTAATGGAACAGAAAAGAAAAGAAAACGTATTTTTTAGCATCAGTCTCTGTCTGTGAGGATAAAATCATCAGTCACCATAAAAATGAAGACTGAAGATGTGTGTCACCACCTGTTTTCGACGTATAGCTCTGGGCTGCGAGTCTGTTATTTGGTGTCTCTCCCCACAAACACCGTGAGTGTCCGGTATCAGGGTCTGTGATACACGCATGGTGCGTATCATCACATCCATGGCAAGCTCAACAAAGGCAACAAAAATGCCCCCATTGTCCAATGTCCCATGGAATCAAGGAGCATCTTTACTCCCTGATCTGTTTCCAGCGTTGTCTATGTTGTCCTCTTGTTATTCCCAGTCCTCTCTGGGAGGCAAAGGTGAAGACGCGCTGTCACAGGCCCATGTGCCCCTCCCTGATAAAAACCTCCAAGAATTCCTTACACCAAAAGCAGAAGCGTGACCTCATCTCCGCTCCCTCCTCTTCCCATCTCTGCTGACTGGTGGCTCCCCATCCTTGGTCAAAACAAAATCCTTTTCTTTTCTCCCTCAATTTCTTTATCTTAAGTTGGTATAAAATAGACACAATAGAAAATATGGTTTGTTTTTTCAGTGCGAATCACCTGTTATCAGGTAAACTTTAACTAGGCTTTTGTTATATTTATGTACATGCCCTTTCGTTTGAAATCAAGACTTGTATTTTTTTTAAAAACTATGTTACTTTGTCTACCACACCTGCACTGTAAAGCAGAAGAAAATCAGGCAGACAGGGAGCAGCTGAGCAGCTTTTCCACGAGTGAAATACACTTCTGGTACATACAACAGTAGAAGCCAGGACCATGTACCTAAGCCTACACTTGATTTATTAAGTCAAATCTTCTTGATATTTATTTTCTCACTGGTGTTAGGCACAAGAAGAAGAGATTTAGTCCGATCTTGTTAAGTGCACAGCAAAACACAGTTGTTCATTTTGACTTTTTCTTTGTTGAACCTCAAGAAAGGGATATTAATCTTTTCAACCATATAGCGAGAGCAACAGAGAGGTGTAGTTTCACCAAGAGTTGAAAATGTCTTCTGTTTTAATCATAGTTATTTGTCCCTACCCATAAAAATGATGGACATAATATAAATTAAAGAAAATAAATAAATAAATCCAAGTAGTTATTTTGAGAGCGAGAGAGAGAGACACACACACAACCCTACTGCCCATATTTCAATTACAGGAAAAGCACAATGATTGCCTTGTTGTGTGTACATGTGCAACTAACAATTCCTAAGGCTTTGCTCCTCCCACTTCCTTCTCTGCTTCTCTAACACTAAATTAGACACATTAACAATAATTATTTTGTTCCTGGATGCCGGTCCATTCTCATCAACACAGCAGTAAAACATATTGTACTCCCCACCCTACTTTCATACTATCCTCAGTAACAGAGCGCAGATAGATTTTGATATAATCTTACATTGCTATTATTCTTGTTCAAAAAATTTTTAACCCCATATGTTTATGGATATATATGTGTTGAGTTTGTGCAATTATTTGATTCTTATAACTTAGACACATAGAAAGATCTCTTAAGGCTATCCAAGTTTTCTTAAGTTTTCAGTAGCAAAAATTTCTTCCTAAATGACAATAAGCAAAGACATTTTCATCTTCAAAGGAGTTAATTTCCCCTGCACTAGCCTGGGTTAAGCAATAGAAATGAACTGCCACCTGGGTTTTTCTGCACCTGCAGAGATCGAGTATTCTTAAATCTGCAAGCGCTGTCCCTAACGGAAGACATCGACCTGGATAAGAAGATGGAAGAGAATATTAATGTCTAAACATTCTATTTTCTCTAAAATGTTTTGTGACTTTTCACTATTAGCTCAATGTATTAAAAAAATGCAAATCAATCCATATATGTGATTTCATGTGAAGAATTCTTCCTATTTATTAGGGCATTTGTATACCTTGTATACAAACACATAGATTTTTCTTTTTTTAAGCATGTAATAAAAGCTATTGGGAAGGGAAAAGTTGTGGTTCCTGTGGTCTGCTGAAGAGTATGTTAGTTCTGAATTATTTTTTTGCTTAAATTGTATGTATTTCTGTTTAATATTTGCCTTGGCTTTAGAAAGAAGATTAGTTATTCCACAAAAATTAATGAAAGAGAATATAGGTATTCTGAGAAGACAAGCCAGCAGAAGCATTTTGATCAATGTTTTTAATTCAAATCAGCTGTAAGAGCTCCACAGTGAATAAAACATTACTAGAAGTTGAATTCTGTGCCTCATAGAGCTTTAGACTTTTTCCTGACTTGGAGTATGCAGTTGAAGGAAGCAGTCTTAAAACAAAGATTTTAAAACATTGCCACTTTCTATAGTATTAGAATTCCAGAAATAGTAGCTACAGTAAAAAACCTAACCACCTTTATAAAACAAAACCAAATAATATTTAACAATTTAAAATATTTCTGTAATTTTTAAGATGCATTCTTTTGTGAAATATATCTGTAGTCTAAAACTAGAAGTTTAAAAGAAGATAGGGGTAGTCTTGGTCCGTCTACCCAAAGTATTATTACCTGACAAATTTAACCTATTAATACAGTTTCATTGCCTTCTACTTTACATTCTTTTAAAGCAAGAACAGATGTAATTCAGACAGCACATAAAACCTTCCTGATTGAAATAAACTGGCAACAGAACGAAGTAAATATTTTTATGCTTAAAAATATTAATTGTCAGAAACACTTCTTCAACCTATTCCTTTTCTGCAGTCTAAGTTACACACACACAGCAGGTGGTGTATTCCAAAAATTGTATTTCATAGTATGTGTTGAATGGACTGACGCGTGACTCAGGGATGCATTTTCCTTTTTCTAGGACACAAGGTCTGCTATCCATGGAGGTCTTCCTCCTGCCTGTGCCCAGCTTTACAAACGTAATGGTTACTGTAATATTTGGGACCATCTATGTGAAGACATGCCACATCCAAAAAAGCTTTCTTGATTGGGGACCTTTTTGCTGCCATTTCTCACTGAAAGGAGAGGGTCAAAATTCTTAGGATATTGCCTTTATAGCAAATTAATATTCAAGATGCAATCTAAACTGCATTAAAAAAATATTAGTGCTCTCTAATAAAATTCTTGCAGTCTGGTCAGAAATGGTATGAAAACTCTTTGGAAAGCGTCTATCTCCAGATGGTTACTAGAAGTGAATTTTACTTAAGAATGACTTACTAACATGGGTAGATTAAAACTAGACAACACCAATTTCAGATCATCTTAAAATTTCAGACTATGATCTGCTGAAGTTAAGGACAGACTCTATGAAAAGTTCGATCTTTCGTGGAAAAACAGCTTTTGTGTAGTCTAGTGGAAGGTGTCCCTGCCCATGGCAGATGATCTCTAAGGTACCTTCCGACGCTAACTAACCATTCTATGATTCTATAGTTTTTCTTAGCACCCCCAGTAAATCCTCTTCTGGTAACAGTGAGACTGAGTTGAAGAGCTCTGAAGTTTGGTATTGGATAGAGCTTACCCTACTTACCTTTTAACTTGCTTTTAAAAGAAACACATAATGGACTCGCTTGGTGGTGGCCATGATCTGTTCTGGCTGCAGGAGGGCGGTGTGCTCTGTCCTCTACATTCGCACAATCATTTTACTTGATCTATGAATTACAGTTGATTTGTGCACGGCTAAAAGACAGAATGCCTCCTTTAAGGATTGAATTTAATGTAGATCTAAGTCTTCTGCAAGTGTTCTTGTTTGCTAACCAGGAAAAGGGCAGCCCTACTGCTGGAATGATTCATGAAGTCCATTCCCAGCTCTCTTCTCCCTGGAGAAAGATACGCCAAATAAATGGTATTGGCTGGGGCAGCAGCCTGCTTCTGGCTGCTATAGACGAGATTTTTCCAAGTCCAGGAAGAATTGCTGTGGGCGTGCTGGTGAAAGGCAACATGTCCATCAGCAAAAAAACCCAGCAGCCTTTCTCTCCTACCAGTTTTTGTTCAATTGCTTCTCTCTCTGTTCACACCTCTTCCCCACACTTTGTCCTCATCTCCAGTTCACTCGTACTTTGCCCACCATTTCTCTATGGAAGAGAATCAGTGAACAAAACCTGTCACAATCCAAACATACAAAACCCCCCCCACAAACATTTAAAAGCATGAGTGGGAAACAGAATCAAGGATATTGCTCAACATAGGACTGTCCTATCATTTAGACATGCCACCTGGCTAGTTTCTAACCAGCCTGGCTGGTCTTAAGCGTGTCCCAGATCTGTCAGAGCTATTAGGCACGCACACACCGAATTTCTATGTGTTGTAGCCCTGTGCCAGAGCGGCTAGTCATGTTTTCTGTTTTGGGGGGGATTGTTGGTTTGGGTTTTTTTTCTTCTTTTTTCCTCCCTTAAAGAATGGCCAGCCTGCTACTATTGCACACCCCTTTATCTGACTTGCAACAATGCCATCTCTGGCACTCGCTGTGACACTGGGATTCAGGAAAGCCCTGCTATAGACTGATGACAGATGGATATTGGATCAATAAAATACTGAGCCTTGTGACAGCAGTGATAAGAAGCCTAGACTCCATCGTAATAGCACAACACGTTGTCTTGAGAGCCTGGTTCAGAAAATACAACAGTGCGAGATCACTGCTGTATGGTGTCGTGGGCAGGGACACTGAAAACCATCGCTTGTTTAGGATTGACAGATTTTGTGAAGGTTTGGCATTTTCAGGATTTTGTAAGATTATCTCCTGACTTCGTAAGTCATGCAGAATCTTCCTCCCAAGTGAAAATGTCTGCCTAAGTCTGTCACTTCCCAGAGGAGAAATCTGAAGTCTGAACACAATGAAAACGAATGACATTTCCACTGCGTTGCAGCTGAGGCGGCTTTCTCCAACACCGCCATCCCCCCACGTCCCTCAGGGACCTGAACTCGCATCCAGGCTACCCGCGGCCGTCCATGACATACAGCGGATTTACGTACAAAACAGCAGTGAAACTCGGAAGAGTACGTGGCACACAACACTCAAACCCTCTGCTTGCAGTTTTAAGGCTGAACGCTGAGCGTGTGGCTTTTGGGATGTTTCTCCCCAAAACCAAAAGAACCCCTGCCTCTAATACGAGGATTTTTCAGATCTCACTTCGCGGAGTGCCCTAGTTTTAACCCCCCTGCAGCGGAGCGCAGCACGGCTCCCAGCGGCCTCGGCTCTCCTCCCGGCACCATTCGCGCTCCGCACAGGCAGCCGGGCCCGGCCGCTCCCCCCGCGCCCGACACC